>NC_073625.1:196995708-197298739 GCF_029407905.1 Bubalus kerabau | reverse complement strand
CCCTCCCCCTGCAAAAATGTATGACTCCCTGAATACTAAAATGTAGCATTTTTGGCAACAAACATTTTTAAATTAAGGTGTATGTGTTTTTTAGGTATCATGCTATTGCACACTTAAAAGACCACAGTCTCATGTAAACACAATATTTATATGCATGGAGTGACCCCAAAATTCATGTAACCCACTTTATTGTGGTGTCTGGAACCAAACTCGCAGTCTCTCTGAGGTGTGGCTGTATTTAATACCATTATTATTATTTACATATATAAGCCATTTATTTACCTGGTTTTCTGCATGCCAGGTGCTTTACTGGCCTTGTCTCAGTATCTTTACAGCTACCTGTGAGATGCTTTCTGTCGAGGTTTGGGAATATTAGGAGTTTAACTGTGTGTGTGAACACATGCATGTGCTCAGTCGGGTCTGACTCTTGGTGACCCCAGGGACTGTAGCCCGCCAGGCTCCTCTGTCCATGGAATCTCCCAGGCAAGAATACTGGAGTGGGTGGCCTCAGGTCCCACCAATACAGTCAGGCCCCTGCATAGAAATGAGTTCTATCCCAAGAGCGTGTTCTTAAGTTCAGTTTTTTCATAAGTCCAACACAGATAGCCTAGGTGCCCAACTAGTACATTCGGCTATACAACTTATACTGTAATAAGTTGATAACTTTCACACAAATAGTACTTAAAAAACAAACAATAAAACATTTTTAATCTTACAGTAGAGTACCTTGAAAAGTACCGTGGTGCGATACAACAGCTGGTGCTTCTTAGCAATGTCCCCTGTATCCCTGCTGCTTTTGGCTTGCTTCCGGGCGTCCTGGGCTTGAAATAAAGACACGTGCTACAGTGCTCTCTGCAGTCCTAAAGCGCACAGAAGCACAGCCCCTTGTAGAAGATGCATGAATGGGACAGTATACACTAGACACGTGAGCTAACTTACGTGATTGGACACGTGGACGTGTGTGTGCATCTTTGGAGGTCCACAACTTGAAGGTTCGTATGTTGGGGACTTACTGTAGTAAACCTCAGACCCAGAATCAGAATTGAACTTGACCTCAAAGCCCCCAACTGTGCTGTGCCGCCTCCTTCCAGAAAACCTTTCCAAAGAATCACGTGGGGGTGTTAACAGGTGCCGTCCTCACACACAGTGTCTCCAGCCTGGCAGAGGAACAGGGGGACTTCTAGCCTTCACGTCAATTCAGTCTGGACGTTCTGTTCAGATAATCGTTTTACTCAGCCAGATGGGGGGCTTCCCTCAAAGCTCAGTTGGTAAAGAATCTGCCTGCAATGCAGGAGACCCTGGTTCAGTTCCTGAGTTGGGAAGATCCACTGGCGAAGGGATAGGCTACCTGCTCTAGTATTCTGGCCTGGAGAATTCCATGGACTACAGTCCATGGGGTCGCAAAGGGTCAGACACAACTGGGCGACTTTCCCTTTCAGTTTTCAGCCAGACGATTCAGCGCTTCTCAAGTTTAATTTGTATCATCCAGCATCGTATCTACCGGTGAGCTAGCGGCGGGTTGTGTGAGTAGCACTGGTATTTCCCATTAAATTCTGCAGGCAGGTTGTTTGCTTTAGTGAAATGCAGAATTAACAGGGAATCCCGGATTTCATGGCACCTCTCTGCTTCCTAGTGGGAAGGATTGGAGCGTCACCCTCGCTGTTTCACCTGCATGATAGTCTGTCTGCTGGAGAGGGAGTTGGTGGGAACAGATTGAAGGAGAAAGAGGAAAGGGAAGAGGCGCTGTGCCTTGCTTGTCCCCGTGGGGAATAGTGAAGAACCTGGTCTGCAGCTGTGTTGGCTGCTGCTGTTTGCCGACGGTAGCGCTTTGGGGACGGTGTGTGTGGGAGAGCATTCTTCTGTTCTCGTGGTAATGATGGACCGTCCACTGCTACGGGGAACAGAGGGAAGCGGTGTTTTCCATGAGGACCGTGTTTCATCTTCATTGTAAGGTGGTCGTGTGTGCTTTAGTGACTTGGCTTCATGAATCCACCCAGCAACTCTGATGAGACTGCGACCATCAGATTTTATAGTTTGGTCACTTCTTTGAGAACACACATCAGCAATAGACTAGAAGGTAGCTGCTGCTTGTGCTAGTTTTAATTTTGGAAACTAAGTCTGACTAGGGGCTTCCCTGGTAGCTCAGCTGGTAAAGAGTCTGGTAGGCTACAGCCCATGGGGTTGCAAAGAGTCAGACACGACTGAGCAACTAACATTTTTCGCTTTCACTTTTCATGAGAGGTTTCCGTCCCTGGTGGCTCAGGTGGTAAAGAATCTGCCTGCAATGCGGGAGACCTCTGTTCGATTCCTGGGTTGGGAAGTTCCCCTGGAGAAGGGATAGGCTACCTGCTCCAGTATTCTGGCCTGGAGAGTTCCATGGACAGAGAAGCCTGGCAGGCGACAGTCCCTGGGGTCCAACGAGTCAGACACAACTGAGCGACTTTCACAAGTCTGACTAGAGGCTGGGGATTTTTAAACTCATGGCAGTTTAGCATCTTGTGAACTCATTTGTGAGTGTTTACTAAATAGTCTTAAATAAGATGACCCATGTGTCCCTGGCTGCCCTGAGTGGACACTTTCAGAGTCCCTGCTGCAGCAATTCCTGTTGTGTGCTTGAAATAAAGTTGACGAGGGGAATATTTTATTCACGCTGATAAGAACCAGTGAGGGAACTCAGATAAACTGGGAATTTGAGGGTTCTCCTTGTTCAGATTTGTACATCTTTTACAGATAGTTGACATGGTTTGTAAATAATCTGCTGCTCATTTTTTAAAAGGTTTTTCTTTTTTGGTGTGGATCACTTTTAAAGTCTTTCTTGTTACAGTATTGCTTCTGTTTTATGCTTTGGCTTTTTGGCCATGAGGCATGTGGGATCCTAGCTCCCTGGTGAGGGATCAGACCCGTACCGCTTGCCTTGGAAGGTGAATTCTTAACCACTGGACCACCAGGGAAGTCCCTAATCTGTTGCTTAGAAATGTCAAAGCAAATAACTACAATGGTACCTAGTGGCTGTGTTTTATTTCTTCATCTTTTTATTCATGAGGATTTAAATAATTTCTCTGGTTGAAATGGAAGGTGGAGGAAGGCAAGGGAAGATTTCTTAAAGGAACATACAGGATTTAATATGTGCAGATGCTCTTGATGTAAAAGGCATCTATTGATACACTTAGTTTCAGCCTTATGAAAAATAAACATTCTATAAAGAAGGCACCGACAGAAGTCAGAAAACATTTTACAACCAAATAAAATATCAACGTTTTACTAACATGCTTTAACCAAAATGCTACTCCTATTTTGCTGTTTCTAAAAAAAGAAAACGAAAAGAGAAATTAATTTTAGTCAATCACATTTTCAAGAAACTTATTTTTGAGCAAAATCTTAAGGTCCCACTTAAATAGTGTTTTCAGCTTTTCTAAACATTTTATTACTGTGATTTTGTAAAGTGGAGTTCTTCAGTGTAGGACCCTCAGGACGATTTGTATGTTTTTTATTCGCTGCGTTTGCTGCAATCTTGGGAACGTCGCCCACATTCTTCCTGTTCATAAGCTGGAGTACATATAACTGACTTGACAAAATGGATTTAAAATGTCTCTGACTAAATTTAGTTTATGTAAAAATCAAAGGCATTAACATTTTGACTCAGGAAAGGATTACACAGAATGCCTTTTTTTTTTTTTTCCTGCTTCACATGCATTTCATAAACTAGAAAATAGGAGTCTGCCCTCCCATCCTCTACTATTTTGTAACAAACTCACCGTATAATTCAGTTCTCAGATATTTGTTGCTCACGACCTAAATGCCAGGCGCTATTCTAGGTTCTGAGGACACAGCCCAGACCATAGCTGCCTTAGGGAGTATTCATTCTTCCCCAGGGGAGACAGTAAGAAAAATAGAGGTAAACAGCAAAATGCCTGATTGGGTAGAAATTAATGCTAAGGAAGAAAAGCAGGAACAAGAGAATATGTAATGTAGAGGGTTGCTGCTGCTACTGCTGCTAAGTCACTTCAGTCGTGTCCGACTCTGAGCGACCCCAGAGACAGCAGCCCACCAGGCTCCCCCATCCCTGGGATTCTCCAGGCAAGAACACTGGAGTGGGTTGCCATTTCCTTCTCCAATGCAGGAAAGTGAAAAGTGAAAGTGAAGTCGCTCAGTCGTGTCCGACTCTTCAAGACTCCATGGACTGCAGCCTACCAGGCTCCTCCGTCCATGGGATTTTCCAGGCGAGAGTACTGGAGTGGGTTGCCATTGCCTTCTCCTAATGTAGAGGGTTAGGATTTTTTAAAATTATTTTGTTTTTAATTGGAGGATAATTACTTTATGATATTGATGCTTGGGCTTTGCCGGTGACTTATTGGTAAAGAATCTGCCTGCAATACAGGAGACATGTGTTCCATCCCTGGATTGGGAAGATCTCCTGGAGGAGGAAATAGCAACCCACTCCAGTATTCTTGCGTGGAGAATCCCATGGACGGAGGAGCCTTGTGGGCTACAGTCCACGGGGTGGCAGAGGCACACACAACTGAGTGTGTGCCTGACTAAGTGTAACTGACTAAGCAACAACAACAATATTATGAGGGTTTCTGCCATGGTCACCATTAATCAGCCATATGTAAGTGTCAGTCGTTCCAGTCGTGTCCGACTCTTTGTGACCACAGGGACTGTAGCCCACGAGGCTCCTCCGTCCATGGGATTTCCCAGGCAAGAATACTGGAGTGGGTACCCATTCCCTTCTCCAGGGGATCTTCCTGATCCAGGGATCGAACCTGGGTCTCCCACATTGCAGGCGGATTCTTTACCGTCTGAGCCACCAGGAATCAGTCAGAGGTACACCCATGCCCCCTCCCTGCCACCTCCCGCCCCATCCCACTCCTCTAGGCTCTCAGAGCACAGGCTTTGGTTCCCCGCATCACACAACGAATTCCCACCAGCTCTCTATTGAACGCATGGTAATGTGTGTTTGAGTGCAGTGACCAGTGATGGAAGGAGTGATGCTTGAGTGACTGGCCTGCAGGAGGGGTGGGGGGGTGAGTGTCAACCACCCGGCAAGGAATCTTCCAGATGAAGGGAGGAAGCCTTGTGATTCTAAGGAGCAGTGAGGAGGCCAGCGTTGGGGGAAGGGAAGGCTGGGGAGGAGTGGAGGTGAGGTCAGAGACGCGAGGGGGATGGCCGCGGATGCAGGATGCTGACCGGCCACCGTAAGGACGTGAGTCTTCGCTTTTCTCATCTGCATGGGATGGGAACCCTGCCTGAGGGTTTTGAGCAACGGGAGGGACATACAGTCATGTGTGTTTTTATGAGGTCATGCTGGTTGCTCTGTGGACAGTAGGCTTGAAGCGGGAAACACGGGAAGCTCTGGGAACAATCCAGATGAGAAACAATAGGGCTTTGGCGCTTGTGGTTTCCCCGGCAGTCGGGGGGTGGGGTGGGGGCGGGTGGGTCACCTTGGGGTTGTGGTTTGGGTGCTAGAGGAAGGGAGGATGAGCTGATGTTTTGGGGGTCTCAGCCGCTGGCGGGGAGGGGGTTCACGTCTGTGTCCCATCTTCTGTTGTCTCGGTGGTTCTTGGGCAAGAGGAGGTTTTGCTGGCAGCACAGTGGGGCACGGGGTGTGTTTGCGTGCTAAGCTTCTTCGGTCGTGTCTGACTCTGTGACCCCGTGGACTGTGGCCCGCCAGGCTCCTCCATCCACGGGGAACGGTGCGAGGAGCTTTTTCTTCAGGCCCTCTTACACTGAAGCTTCTCTCCCTCTTGTGAGGCGCTTCCTTCCTTCTTCAGCCTCTCCATGGAGCTCCCCCTGCTCGTCCAGCTTTGTGCTCAGGACCAACTGACGGCCCGGGAGAGGCTGCCCGGATGCGCCTTGCTTGCTGTGTGGTCGCGGGGAGGCGGGTGTCATTCCTGAGGTTTCCTTTCTGACACCGCAGAGCAGAATGATTGCTCGGATCAGAAGTTCACTGTCCTGAAGCGCCAGCACAATGGCAATTCAGTGTCTCCTGCCTTAGTCTGCATGCTGTGTTTTCATGGAAACTTCGAGGAATCCAACCCCCTCCCGCGGCGCGCACACTGACCGCGGGGTCGGGTTTAAGACAGGGATGGGGAAGGTGGAAGGTGGAGGTGCAGGTCAGCCTGGTGCAGAAGGGAGTCCCCCAGGCGTGGACGGGCTGTTTTTGAGTTGTGACCTTTGTCCTGTCAAAGAAGGAGGCCTGGCCGGAGCTGCTGGCAGCTTTAAAGCTGTATCCCTCACCCCGCCAGGGTCTGAACCTGGAGCTCATTTATCAAAACTTTTTGGTTCTCATTCCTTTCCCAGAAGCTTTGCTTTTGTGGCTGGGGGAATACCTGGTTGGGGAACTAAGATCCCACGTGCCTCATGGCATGTAGCTAAAAAAAAAAGATAATTCTATAGGAATGTTAAAAAGAAATTAAAAAATTTTACATTGTCTCAATTATACCATTCTTATGCAGCTGTTTTCCTTTTGCATTTTATATCTAATTTATGTATTATCTTCCTTTTGTTGTTTTTGTTCAGTCACTAACTCGTGTCTGACTCTTTGCAAACCCATGAACCGCAGCACACCAGGCTTCCCTGTCCATCACCAACTCCCGGAGTTCACCCAAACCCATGTCCATTGCGTCGGTGATGCCATCCAACCATCTCTTCTCTGTAGGCCCCTTCTTCTCCTGCCTTCAATCTTCCCCAGCACCAGGGTCTTACCCAGTGAGTTTCAGCTCGTCACATCAGGTTGTAATCATTCTGTATATGGTAGTAATGTTTTGTGTTTTCTTCCGTTTATTTTGTGATAGATGTTTTCAGGTATCTGATTAAATTCTCATAATGTTGCAGACATTTTAGAGTAGAAACTTGTAATTAAGACATGGGATTAGTAAAATAAAAAAGAAGGGGAATCAGGGTTTCCAATTTTTTTTTTTTTTTGACAAGTAAGGAAGCAAAAAACAGGAAGGAAAAAACCAAGGGAAAAAAATCCTATTGTTCAGTTTCACAGCATTTCTAAAGGACATTTTAACACCGAGGGAAAAAAGGATATTATCTCAAAGGAAAGTGCCTTCAGTTCCTTTAGTTTAGCTTTATGAATACAATTTCTCTTCCACTTTCCCTCCTGTTTCTCCAAAGATGCTTGAAAACCTCATGAGGGGGACTTCCTGATCCAAAAACAGGGTCAAGGATTCCCTGGACCTGGTTAGTGACTGGAGGATCTTACCGATGTCTGTGTTTGTGACTTTGCTTGCAAAATAGCTGACTGATTCAGGGAAAACCAATGAGAAAGCTGGGTGTTTCAAGTGGTCAACCCCAAATCCATCGCTTTTCACACAGGTGAAAATGAAACTCAACGCTAAATCGTATTGGACTCTTTTGTAACCCCGTGGATTGTAACCTGCCAGGTTCCTCCGTCTGTGGGATTCTCCAGGCAAGAATCCTCGAGTGGGTTGTCATTCCCCTCTCCAGAGGATCTTCCCTACTCAGGTATCGAACCCAGGTCTCCTGCATGGCAGGCAGATTCTTTACCGTCTGAGCCATCAGGGAAGAAGCCACACAGGTGGAGCCTCTCAAAAGTTCCAGAACAGAGAGCCCCCAAAAATGGCTCTGATATTTGTCTACTTTAGTGCAATCTTGTCTGAAAATCTTGAAAACTGTTCAGTTAAGAGAACATTGACATTGGAGACCCTGACATTTTTATGTACATTTTTGGTGAAGGAGAATTTGATCTGGACACATTTCAGATCTCTTCCCCTGGCAGAGGTACCCTCTCAAAGAAAAGCTTTTTAGGTAATTCGCGTATAAATTAAAAGTGTAACACTAGACCCTGATGCCGGGAAGGATTGAAGGCAAGAGAAGGGGACGACAGAGGATGAGATGGTTGGATGGTATCACCAACTCAATGGCCATGAGTTTGAGCAAGCTCCGGAAGTTGGTAATAGACAGGGAAGTCTGGCGTGCTGCAGTCCATGGGGTCACAGAGAGTCGGACACGACTGAGCGACTGAACTGAACTGAACTGAAGGCTGTTGAACCGGCTCAGTTTGACACGAGTGCGTGTTCCTGGTATCCTGGGCTGGACAGGTTTTCAGTGTCACCTGGTCTGTGCTCCTTCCTGTAATAAGTCTGGGTCCCCTGCCTCCTCGGCTCAGTTGGGCTCCTGCCCCGGCCGTGGCCAAGCTCACCGGTTCTCAGCAGAGACAGAAAGCGCTTCAGTACCTTTTTTTTTTGGTGTGGTTTATCTTTCACTTCTCAGGAGGAAATTCCTTCCAACTGGATCATAATTTTCTGAGGACTTTCACCAGATCTTAGAGTTTCAGGAATGAAAGGCTCATGTGTTTTATTCAGGAAACTTCCAGTTGCTGAAAGGACTTGAATGTTGAGTATCAGATCCCTATGAGGTGTGCAAAGATACTCTTCAAAAGGGCTTGAGAGAAAAAGGACAAAGCCCACACACATCAATGTCTTATTAAGCATTATTTTCAGTGCTGTTTCTCTGTGCCACTAGTGACTGAATGCAGAAAGATTTTGGACCATAATTTTGTATAATATATGATAATTTAATGAAACACTCTAATGATAAGGGTGGATTTAAATTACTACAAATATATGGGTTGCTGCCTTTTCAGTCCCCACCACCTCTACCCCCTGTTTAAAGTCAATATTTATCAAAAATTGTTTGATTTTCAAATGTCTGATGTTTGCACAGCTGTTTTGCTTTCCTTTTTTTTTTTTTTTTTAAATTTCCTACATTTGCAATGAAAGTGTCAAAAGTTAAAGGCTGAAATTGAATCAAGAAGTAGGAGGTTTATGCCCAGAGCAAATAACAGGATGCGGCGGTGCAATCAGAAAAGACAATGGGGATGGCTCTGAAGACCTTCAAAGTCTTCCTGAGCTCAAAACACTCTTCATGAAGTAGCTTCCTTTTTCAGAAGTGCTTGTGAGTCTTTGACTTCTGCTTCTTTTGATTTTTTTTATGCCTATGAATTTAAGTTGCTTCTCTTATTATCCTAGGAGAAGACTGTTACCGTCTCTCTTTAAGGTGGTGACTGGAAGTGCTCACAGAAATAAGAGGATCAGTGAAAATAGGAGCAGGAGTCGAATGCTCATGGCAGCAAGCCAAGGGGGTGGGAAACCTGGGTGGTCAGGCCATCTGAGAGCAGAGGCGGGAGGAGTTCCTCTGCTGGGTATGGGGACAGTGTTTAGTCATTATTCGGACCTCCCCCCAGCTCCTATAACCCTCTGAGTTTCCTGGTTAGCCTTTGGCAATTTAAACAGAAAACAATATTGATATCTAACTATCTAGTGTTTGTGTCTGTCTGTCTCTCTCTGTGTCTTTCTTTCTACTCTGTATTTACCAATCATCCGCTACCTTTCTTTTATCTATCTTTCCATCTCTCTGTCTGTCTGTCCGTCTCGCTGATTTTCTCTTCTGATGCATGACTGGCACAATCGTTCCATAAACTAACTTAGAGATTTGCTTTGATTTCCTTTAGGCTTTACCAGACTTTGTAAATCTTTTGGGACCACACCACCTTCACAACCGAGCCTTCCCTTCACTTGAGTTCTTTAAATATTAGTTTGGATTCCCGCCTCCTACGGCTCTTCTGTTTTAGGCTCTGTCATCTGAATCACTGGGAGTGGGGCGTGAGGGGTGGGAATCCCGGGACCAATTATGGAATCTGGTGATTCTCTGAATCATGTGACATCCATCAGTTTCAGTAGCACAAGCTGGTGAACCCTGTGTCCTTTGGGTAGAGACGATATTTCTGGTTGTCTGTTGTTCCCCTGTAGACCTGATTGTTGTAGCCAGAAATGGGGGAAAAAAATAATAGTAACAATGTGGGCATCTCAGAGCCAAGGATTTCCAGGTGGGGCTAGATGCATGGACATGTTGGAATTGGAGAGTTGCCTTGTCATTTCCCGTGAGCTCTATCAGAATTTAAAGATTGCCTGAAGTCTCAAGCTGTTTTATTGTGGCTCACCTATAGAAGATACTCAATGTTAGTTATTGGTTGTCTGGAAAAACTAAAACATAAACCAAGAAACAAAACCAAAACCTCTTGGCATATTTCAACAGGGAATATCTCTTAATTGTTTAATTCTGTTTTTGACTAGTCGTGTGATTTCATGCTTATTAAGATTTTCTTATTATTGCGTTTCTTGGTCAAGTCAGATGGAACTTCTCGTCCCTGCCCTTCACTCCTCTCAAGAGCAGGCAGGGGCGGCTGGTAGGATTGATGAAGTCCTAGAGTCCGGGCACGAGACGGGCTGCCACCTGGGGTGGGATCACTCCAGTGCCCCCTCTGGGCCCTGCATTGTCCGCTTCTGTGCTGTCTTCTATGGAGCAGGGGTGGAGGGCTCCCTGTGACACTGCCCTGGAGCTGTTCTGAGTCCTGTCTTTAGGGGGACACTTTCTTTCTCACCCACCCTTCCCTGTGGGGACGTGCAGACCCAACCGTGAACTTTATTTTTTTCCTTTTTAATTAATTAATTAATTTTTGTGTTTGGAAGTTTTCTCCTTATTTTAATTGAAGTATAAAAAGTGAAATCCCTTATGATTATACAGCAGAAGCGACAAATAGATTCAAGAGGTTAGATCTGATAAGAGTACGTGAAGAACTGTGGACGGATGGTCCTAACATTGTACGGGAGGCAGTGATCAAAACCATTTCCAAGAGAAAGAAATGCAAAAAGGCGAAATGGTTGTCTGAGGTGGCTTACAAATAGCTGAGAAAAGAAGAGAAGCAAAAGGCAAAAGAGAAAAGGAAAGATTTATCCATCTGAATGCAGAGTTCCAGAAAATAGCAAGGAGAGACAAGAAAGCCTTTTTAGGTGAACAATGCAAAGAAATAGAGGAAAACAATAGAGTAGAAAAGACTAGAAATCTCTTCAAGAAAATTAGAGATACCAAGGGAACATTTCATGCAAAGATAGGCACAATAAAGGACAGAAACAGTATGGACCTAAAAGAAGCAGAAGATATTAAGAAGAGGTGGCAAGAATACACAGAAGAACTGTACAAAAAAGATCTTCATGAGCCAGATAATCACGATGGTGTGATCACTCACCAAGCCAGACATCATGAAGTGTGAAGTCAAGTGGGCCTTGGGAAGCGTCATTAGAAAAAGCTAGTGGAGGCGATGAAATTCCAGCTGCTGTTGATGTTTGTTTAGTCGCTCAGTCGTGTCTGACTCTTTGCGACCCATGGACTGCAGCACCCCAGGATTCCCTGTCCTTCACTGGCTCCAAGAGTTTGCTGAAACTCATGTCCATCGAGTTGGTGATGCCATCCAAACGTCTCATCCTCTGTCATCTCCTTCTCTTCCTACCTTCAGTCTTTCTCAGCATCAGTCTTTTCTAATGAGTCCGCTCTTTAAATCAAGTGGCCAGAGTCTTGGAGCTTCAGTTTCAGCATCAGTCCTTCCAGTGAATATTCAGGGTTGATTTCCTTTAGGATTGACTGGTTTGATCTCCTTGCTGTCCAGGGGACTCTCAAGAATCTTCTCCAACACCACAGTTCAAAAGCATCAATTTTTTGGTGCTCAGACTTCTTTATGGTCCAACTCTCACATCCATACATGACTACTGGAAAAACCATAGCCTTGACTAGACAGACCTTTGTTGGCAAAGTAATGTCTTTGCTTCTTAATATGCTGCCTAGGTTTGTCATAGCTTTTCTTCCAAGGAAAAAGTGTCTTAATTTCATGGCTGCAGTCACCATCTGTAGTGATTTTGGAGCCCAAGAAAATAAAGTCTGTCACTGTTTCCACTGTTTCCCCATCTATTTTCCCTGAAGTGATGGAACGGGATGCCATGATCTTTGTTTTTTGAATGTTGAGTTTTAAGCCAGCTTTTTCACTCTCCTCTTTCACCTTCATAAAGAGGCTCTTTAGTTCCTCTTTGCTTCTGCCATAAGAGTGGTGTCATCTGCATATCTGAGGTTATTGATATTTCTCCCAGCAATCTTGATTCCAGCTTATATTTCATCCAGCCTGGCATTTTGCATGATGTACTCTGTTTATAAGTTAAATAAGCAGGATGACAATATACAGTCTTGATATACTCCTTTCCCAATTTGAAACCAGTACATTGTTACATGTGGGGTCTAACTGTTGCTTCTTGACCTGTGTACAGGTTTCACAGGAGGCAGGTAAGGTGGTCTGGTGTTCCCATCTATTTAAGAATTTTCCACAGGTTGTTGTGATCCACACAGTCAAAGGCTTTAGTGTAGTCAGTGAAGCTTTCTGGAATTCTCTTGCTTTTTCAATGATCTGACAGGTGTTGGCAATTTGATCTCTGGTTCCTCTGCCTTTTCTAAATCCAGCTTGAACACCTGGAAGTTCTCAGTTCATGTACTCTTGAAGCCTAGTTTCGAGAATTTTGAGCATTTCTTTGCTAGCATGTGAGATGAGTGCAGTTGTGCAGTAGTTTGAACATTCTTTGGCATTGCCTTTCTTTGGGATTGGACTGAAAACTGACCTTTTCCAGTCTTGTGGCCCCTGCTAAGTTTTCCAAATTTGCTTGCATATTGAGTGCAGCACTTTCACAGCATCATCTTTTAGGATTTGAAATAGCTCAGCTGGAATTCCATCACCTCCACTAGCTTTGTTTGTAGTGGTGCTTCCTAAGGCTGGCTTGACTTCACACTCCAAGATGTGTGGCTCTAGATGGGTGATCACACCATCGTGGTTATCTGTGTTATTAAGGTGTTTTTTGTATAGCTCTTCTGTGTATTCTTGCCACCTGTTCTTAATATCTTCTGTTAGGTCCAATTGAGCTACTTCAAATCCTACTTGATTTGAAATAGTTGATTTGTAATGTTTCAAGTATACAACAAAGTGATGCAGACATATATTTTCTTTTTCACATCCTTTCCATTGTTTGTTATTGTTGCTCAGTCACTAAGTCCTGTTCAACCCCCTGCAACCTAATGGACTGCAGCATGCCAGGCTTCCCTGTCTTTCACTGTCTCCTGGAGTTTGCTCAGATTAATGTCTGTTGAGTCAGTATGCTATCTAATGATCTCACCCTGTATCACCCCCTTTGCCTGCAATTTTCCCCAACATCAGGATCTTTTCCAATGAGCCAGCTCTTTACATCAGGCGGCCAAAGTGTTGGAGTTTCAGCTTCAGCATCAGTCCTTCCAATGAATATTCAGGGCTGATCTCCTTCAGAATGGACTGATTGGATCTCTTTGCTGTCCAAGGGACTCTCAGAGTCTTCTCCAACACCACAGTTCAAAAGCATCAATTCTTGGGCGCTCAGCCTTCTTTACGGTCAATCCCATTACAGGTTATTACAAGATACTGATGATAGTTCCCTGTGCTATACAGTAGGGACTTGTTTATCTACTTTATACACAGTAGTATATATCTGTTAATCCCATATTCCTTATTTATCCTCCCACACCACTTTCGCTTTGGGGACCTTAAGTTTGTTTTCTATGCCTGTGAGTCTCTGTTTTGTAAAAAAGTTCATTTGTGTCATTTTTAGGCTTTGCGTCCAAGTGATATCACACGATATTTGTCTTTCTCGAAACCCTAGGGTGGGAGTAGTGGGATGTCTCTTCCAGCCCCTCTTCTGTATCAGGCAGGTGCTTCTGACTGTGCTGTGATCAGAACTTCAGTGCTTAGCTGTTCTTTGAGTCGGGTGTTCACACTCATTGCTGTGCAGTCCCAGGTGACCCAAAGCTGGGGGTGGGTGGAGGGGTGATGGGTCTGTTACCAGCCTGAGCCCCTCTAGACCCTTCTGCCTCTTGGTGTTTATCCCGGGGTCCATATCGCTTTTGTCCCTGTGCCCAAGCTCGGTCCCCGCCGCTCCCTGATTCCGTGTCTTTCTGTCTCCCCATTTCTTGCATGGTCCACATGGGCTGTTGCTCACTCTTGGCTCGAGTGCCTACTCCCACCTGGTTTGGTTCAAGGTTTTCCTCCTGTGGCTTCAGCCACACCTGTGAGAAGCTGGGCACCTGTGTTTCACAGGTGCTGGGCTGAGTGGAAGGCATTGCAGGATGAAGTTTATTTCCCCCCAAGTTCACGGTTTGAGTCTGCATGTCTCATCCTCACCCCAGTCTCTTTCCCCAGCGCTTCTGGGGACTCAGGGGCAGTCTTAATTTTCAAGCACTGAGAAGCCCAGGTAAGTCTAATCAGTGCAAGCCTGTCTTTCAGTCCATTTAAAGATTCTTTGCACGTTCAGCCTGTCTCAGAATCAGCAAGTCCAGGGCCCATGGGCGGTCCCTGTCCTGGCCCTGCTGCTCCTCTCCTTCTCCCCCTCTGCCTCTGTCCTCCATGACTGCAGCAGGAGTGGAGGGTGGCCAGGGGCTGTTGGAAGCCCTCTCCCCAGGGCACTGTGCTTTGTCAGGCTCTCAGCACTGGCGACAAGGAGATCCAACCAGTCCATCCTAAAGGAAATCAGTCCTGGGTGTTCATTGGAAGGACTGATGCTGAAGCTGAAACTCCAATACTTTGGCCACCTGATGTGAAGAGCTGACTCATTGGAAAGACCCTGATGCTGGGAAAGATTGAGGGCAGGAGGAGAAGGGGACAACAGAAGATGAGATGGTTGGATGGCATCACTGACTCAATGGACATGAGTTTGAGTAAACTCTGGGAGTTGGTGATGGACAGGGAGGCTTGGCGTGCTGCAGTCCACGGGGTTGCAAAAAATTGGACACGACTGAGCAGCTGAACTGAACTGAAGTGAAGCACTGTATGTCTTCCATGGGGCAAGTTGCAAGGTTCTCAGGGCTTTAAAGGGACCATAGCCCGCTGTGGTGTGGTGATGCCCCCAGGCTTATCTGCTTTTGATCCCCTACTCCTGGTTTTTCTGCCCCCGGGATGCCTGCAGCTGCCTTCTCTCAGGTGTGACTCAGTCCTGAGGGCCAGCATCCCACCTTGCAGAGGATGCTCAGGCCGTTGCCAGCAGCTCTTCGTGCTCCCACCAGGCCTCCCCAGCCTGTCTGCTCTTGGGTGGCTCCAGGCTACCCCTCTGAAGGATTCTTCCTCTGGAAGTCAGTCCCTAGACCCTAGCCACTTGGAACCTGGGGGCCCCTGTGAGGCTTCCCAAATGGTTCTTCTGAAACTTCACTCACCTGCTTTGAGCAGAGTGTGTGCTTGTGCATGTAAGTGATATAATTTCATATTTATCTTTGTCTGTCTCACAAAAGATCATGATGTTAGCAAGAGAAGCTGCGCTCTCCTCCCTGGCCTGATCAATAGGTGTCTTCTCAGCTTTCCTCCTAAAGGAAATCAGTCCTGAATGTTCATTGGAAGGACTGATGTTGAAGCTGAAACTCCATACTGTGGCCACCTGATGTGAAGAGCTGACTCATTGGAAAAGACCCTGATTCTGGGAAAGATTGAGGGCAGGAGGAGAAGGAGACGACAGAGGATGAGATGGTTGGATGACATCATCGACTCGATGGGCATGAGTTTGAGTAATCACTCCGGGAGATGGCAATGGACAGGGAGGCCTGGCATTCTGCAGCCCATGGGGTTGCAAAGAGTCGGACACAACTGACAAACTGAACTGAACTGAACTGAACGGCTTTCCTCTGCAAGGGCCTCAAGCTGTGTTTGACTGGCTGCCTTGTGTTTTTAGTAAACATGGATGGACACAACGGGATGGAGAGTGGGTGGTGTGATGTCTGGGCCCACGCCATGTCTGAAGTACCAGTGAGGGAAACTCCTCGTGGGAGGGTCCACACGACCTGGCCCTGCCTGAAATGCCACTCTTGACCTTCCCAGGAAGGCCACAGTGGCCGGCTGAGATTTGAGGACGTTGATTCAGAGAATGGATTGCCAGAATGTAGCATTTTGGAGACATCTAGTGAACTAAGGGACTCTTCAGAGAAGACTGGGAGGGCGTTAAGGCAAATATTGGCTTGCATGCGTCTGTCCGAGTGGATTTTTGTCTTTGGGGTATGAGTTGGTTCTGAGCAATCAGCGTAACAGCGTTCAGCTCTTTAAAGCAGGGGTCCCCAACCTCTAGGCCACAGACTGGTTATCTGTCTGTGGTCTGTTAGAAATTGGGCCGCACAGCAGGAGGCAGGCAGTAGATGAAAACAAAACCACTCCCCTCCCGCTGCCTATCACGGAGAAATTGTCTTCCATGAAGCCAGCCCCTGGTGCCAAAAAGGTTGCTCACCACTCCCCTAAGGGACATCTTTTCACTCATCCTGTTGTTGTCCAGTGGCTCAGTCATGTCCGACTCTTTGTGACCCCATGGACTGCGGCACACCAGGCTTCCCTGTGCATCACCATCTCCCAGAGCTTACTCAAACTCATGTCCATTGAGTCAGTGATGCCATCCAACCATCTCATTCTCTGTCATCCCCTTCTCCTCCCGCCCTCAATCTTTCCCAGTATCAGAGTCTTTTCCAATGAGTTGGCTCTTCACGTCAGGTGGCCAGAGTATTGGAGCTTCACCTTCAGCATCAGTCCTTCCAATGAATATTCGGGACCGATATCCTTTAGGATGGACGGGTTGTATCTTCTTGCAGTCCAAAGGACTCGCAAGAGTCTTCTCCAACACCACAGTTCAAAAGCATCAATTGTTTGGTGCTCAGCTTTCTTCACGGTCCAAATCTCACATCCATACATGACCACTGGAAAAACCATATCCTTGACTAGACGGACCTTTGTTGGCAAAGTAATGTCTCTGCTTTTGAATATGCTGTCTAGGTTGATCATAACCTTCCTTCCAAGGAGTAAGCGTCTTTTCATTTCATGGCTGCAATCACCATCTGCAGTGATTTTGGAGCCCAGAAAAATAAAGTCTGACACTTTTTCCACTGTTTCCCCATCTATTTGCCATAAAGTGATGGGACCAGATGCCATGATTTTCATTTTCTGAATGTTAAGCTTTAAGCCAACTTTTTCACTCTCCTCTTTCACTTTCATCAAGAGGCTTTTTAATTCCTCTTCACTTTCTGCCATAAGGATGGTGTCATCTGCATATCTGAGGTTATTGATATTTCTCCCGGCAATCTTGATTCCAGCTTGTGCTTCTTCCAGCCCAGTGTTTTGTGTTAGCTTCATATAAAACTCAGCAGAGATTTCAGGTGCTGACCCCCTGAACAGAGCAGAGCGCGAGTTCAGCAGGAGGGAGCATGGGGAGAGAGGGTCAGGCTCTGCTGCCCAGGAGGGCGGAGAGCCCTTCCCTGCAGCCCCTCTCTCGGCTCCCATCTTGGCCCCTGCCCGATGGAGCTCTCTGCAGCACTCTGGGGCTCCGAGAAGCTATAGACCAAGCCCCGGAGCTCCATTCCACCATGCCCAGCTCCACCGCTCGGGGCCTGAGGATGCTGTTGGACGTCCCTGGACTGGATCAGGGTGCCCCATCTTCCCCTAGAGCCCCCCTCCCTGCATGCCATCCCCTCTTCTCTCTCCCGAGGGCCCCCCAGTCTTGGCATGTCCTCTGCCCTCCGCCCTGCTCCCGGCTCTTTGGCCGCCTTGCCTTCACTCCCAGCTGGACCATTCCAGCAGCTTGCTCTCTGTGGTCAGCCACCTCAGGGATCTTCCCTGAAGCCTGTATGGGATGCTCCCCTCTGCAGAGGCGCAAGCACCCCCCCCCATTGCTGTTTGCAGAGCGAGGGTCGCACTTTAGAGCCTGTCCCTCTGGGCCCTCCCTCTGGCTCCATCTAGCCGTCTCCCATCTGCACAAGCCTTCCTGCTGGGTCCAGTGAGGTGCCCACCATCCCACCGCGGGTTCTGTTACTTCTCCATAATTCTGGAACGTCTGAGGAACTGAGGGGAGGGCAAAGATGATTTAGATGTTGTCATGCTGTTGGCGACTTCTCTGCTGCTCAGTCAGTAGAGAATCCGCTTGCAATGCACGAGACCAGGGTTCAATCCCCTGATTGGGAAGATCTACTTTAGAAGGAAATGGCAACCCCCTCCAGTATTCTTGCCTGGAGAATCCAATGGTCAGAGGAGCTTGGGGGGCTACAGTCCATAGGGTGGCAAGAGTTGGACACGACTGAGCAACTAAACCACCAGCACCATGCTATTGGCAGAGGCTTTTACTCACACGCAGCAGTGACTGTGCTGTGTCCCCTTTGGAGACATGTCTTCTGCAGTCGTGTCCCACGCCTATGTCACTTACTCGAGCTGCCTGGACTGCCCCCCTCCTCCAGATCTATAGAAGTTCTTCCTGTTTTTCATCAGCTAATTTAAATCCTACTACCCAAAGCTGAAGCTCTCTCTTCCTCATCCCTGAGCTGTCCCAGTGCTTGTTATCTTACTTGCTGTGTTGCCCTCTGGGCTTCCCTGGCGGCTCAGACGGTAAAGAATCTGCCTGCAATGTGGGAGACCCAGGTTCGATCCCTGGGTCAGTAAGATCCCCTGGAAAAAGGGAATGACAAGCAACTCCACTATTCTTGCCTGGAGTATTCGATGGACCCTGGTGGGCTCCTTCCTTTAGTCCATGGGGTCAACAAAGAGCTGAACAGGACTGAGCAACTAGCGTGCACACATGTCGCCCTTTATTCTATATCGTAAAACATCAGGCCACAAGGTAAGCAACTCTCCCTCAAGGCATGAGAGACACAGCGTGGAACTCCTTTGGCCTCACCCCTGCACCTGCCTCTTTGGGTGCTGTCCTCATTTAGCACTTACTGAAGAACTGATGCTTTTGAACTGTGGTGTTGGAGAAGGCTCTTGAGAGTCCCTTGGACTGCAAGGAGATCCAACCAGTCCATCCTAAAGGAAATCAGTCCTGAATATTCATTGGAAAGACTGATGTTGAAGCTGAAACTCTAATACTTTGGCCACCTGATGTGAAGCGCTGACTCATTTGAAAAGACCTTGATGCTAGGAAAGATTGAAGGCAGGAGGAGAAGGGGATGACAGAGGATGAGATGGTTGGATGGCATCACCGACTCAATGGACATGAGTTTGAGTAAACTCTGGGAGTTGGTGATGGACAGGGAGGCCTGGCGTGCTGCAGTCCATAGAGTAGCAAAGAGTCAGACAGGACTGAGCGACTGGACTGAACTGAACTGCAGGGCTCCCTGATGGTGGATTTCATGGAGGGTTCTGTGCGGAGGGAGTGCACAGCCTTGCAGTCAGAGGCGCATTATAAACCTCACGTCCCGAGTGTCAGTGAAGGGTGTTTGTGTTGACACAATTTCTGTTTAAATACATAAGAAGTTTTAATGATCTGTCTTTCCAAAGTGTGTCCTGTACCTAGGAGGCAATTTGAATGCAGTTCTCTTAAACGAGTCAAAAGTCAAGCAGAAACGGAAAAGCTGGCTTCCGTGTTCCTGGTGGTGAAAATGCCATCACCAGGGAGCCAGGGTGTCTCAGCCAAGTCAGTGGGCATAGACTGACCTTCAGGACGAGTTCAGGGTTCTTTGAATTTCCTCCCTCTTACAGAGCACAAGGAAAGCTTTCCCGCTTAATACTCTCTAAGCATTTGGTGATGTGTTGTTTTTTAACTGCGGAGCAGTAAAGACAGATAATGTAATGACTTATCTGCATTATTAGAAAGTCTCAGTGTTTTTTTCTTTCTGCCTTGATCAAGTTGATTTTTCTTAGGAACACTTGGCTCTTGATCTGTCTCTTCAAAGTCTATTCAAAATAAAGACATCTGAGGATGCTGATAGAAGCAATTTCATCTGAAAATGTTGCTCTGTAATATCCCTACATGTAATCTCTCTGTTAATGTACATTTCTTTCCTTTTGCTCTGTTAAAAATCCTCTTGCCACTCAGGAGGTTCACATTTCTCATTTATGATACTGAGATGGTAATTACAATGGCAGATAACTTGGCAGTTAGTTATTTTATATGCTACCTCTAAAGTAATTGTGCATTGTTGTTATTTAGGTGCTATAAGTAGTATCTGACTTTTTGTGACCCCATGGACTATATAGCCTGCCAGACTCCTCTGTCCATGGGATTTCCCAGGCAAGAATACTGGAGTGGGAAAAAAAAAATACTGGAGTGGATTTCCATTTCTTTCTCCAGGGGATCTTCCTGACCCATGGATCAAACCCACGTCTCCTACATTGACAAGCAGATTCTTTGCCACTGAGCCACCAGGGAAGCCCAATTATACATTTATAACGTTTTAATTTTTTTTATGCCCAGTGTTGTTAGTTTAAAAATATGACACAAACAAATAATGAAATAAAAATGTGAAACAGACCTCATTGTTCACAAAGATGGCTATCGATACACTTACTATCTCTTAAGATGTGACCTTGTGATTACATCAAGACAGATTCATTTTGAAGGCCAAGATTTGCTTCGAAAACAGTCTTTGGGATTCTGTTCCCAAAGATATATTTTGTTTGATGGACTTTCTTAGAAATACATCATGTTCCTTTAATCTGTGCCCTGCTTGTCAGTTGTCTGCCGTTATGAAATGACTAAATATTTATGTTTTTCCAGTTGAGCTTAGGGGGGAAAAAAAAACCCGACTCTGTTAAATGTGTTTCCTATAACAGAAGGCTCAGTGTAAAACAGGAGAGAAGTTGTATTTATAGTTGTTTTCCTTTTTCTAGATGTCACCCGCCTTTCAAATCTAGCCTGTTTTCCTTCAGATGTCTCATTTTTCCTGGGGACCTCGAGGCTGACCATGGCCCCCAGCCCGAGGGGCTGTGGAGCTGTTTGGGGGCTGGTGGGAGGGGCGGCCACTGCTCCCTCTGTGCAGTCAGCTTGATCAGCTTTCACATGCACATGACCAGGCCTAGGGGAGAGAAAGACGCAGTGTTGACTCCTTGTAGAATATCTCGGGCTCCAAAGGAATATTACTGTCTAGATTCATTTTGTTCTCTTCTCAGGAATAATAATTAAAAAAAAAAAAAAAACAAGAGACGGGTAGGGGATGAATTGGGAGATTGGAATTGACATATATATATAAATATATATATAATATATATATATATATACACGGGCTTCCCTGGTGGCTCAGACAGTAAAGAATTTGCCTGCAATGAGGGACATCCGGGTTTGACCCCTGGGTTGGGAAGATGCCCTGGAGAAGGGAACAGCAACCAACTCCAGTATTCTTGCCTGGAGAAGTCCATGGACAGAAGAGCCTGGTGGGCTACAGTCCATGGGGTCACAAAGATCTGGACACTGCTGAGTGACTGAGCGACAACAGCAAATGATTTGGATACCGGGCAGATTCAGGAAGCAGCAGAGCTGATGCAGACACTGTTTCAGAGCACTGAGGCGTTTGCTAGCTCTGCACCCCAACGTCCCGAGTGTCTGCCCTGCCCACAGGGACAGGTCATCGGGGCTCAGCTGCTGGCAGAGCAGCTGTCTGGCTGATCTTCACAGATTTCCTCACCGTCACCTCATGACTTGCCAATAGCATCAGGGCCCTCGGTCTCTGCTGGGCTTCTGGTCCGCCAAGGCTGGTGCCAGCAGACTTGCTGGAAAGATCGCCTGTATCTCTGTTCAGCTCTGCACCTGGGAATTCTGTTAGTTTTTTGAAATTGCCCACGATAGGAATAGATAACTTCATGTGTGTGTGCATGGGCTTCCCTGGTGGCTCAGACAGTAAAGTGTCTGTCTGCAATGCACGAGACCTGGATTCAGTCCCTGGGTCAGGAAGATCCCCTGGAAAAGGGAATGGCAACCCACTCCAGTACTCTTGCCTGGGAAATCCCATGGATGGAGGAGCCTGGTAGGCTGTAGTCCATGGCATCGCAAAGAATCGGACACGACTGAGTGACTTCACTGGTTCACTGGTGTGTGTATGCTCAGTTGCTAAGTGTGTCTGACCCTTTAGTGACCCCGTGACTTCCTCTGAAAGAGGCAGAGGAAAGGCCTCTGACTTCCTCCTCCTCTGTCTCTAGAATCTGTCTCTGCTTTTATGCCTTTCCCTCCATCCTACCTGTAAATACACCCCCTTTTCTCATCCTTAACAAACCAGCCAGACAAACGAGATAAACCTTCTTCTAATTAGATTGTAATCTAATCGAGGGCATGACTGACTGAGTCTTGTGCACTCTAACTGTTGGCCATTTCCTTTTTTTCCTAATTATTATATTTATTATATTTTTTGGCCATGATGTGTGGCATGAAGGATCTCAGTTCACCAACCAGGGACTGAACCCTCACCCCCTGTAGTGGAAGCTCAGAGTCTGAACCATGGGGCCAACCCTGACTGCTGGCAGTTTCTCACACGAAGTAAGCACGCAACAGATGTTGAATTGGTGAACACAGTAGTGCTTCTTCCCTTGAACACTCTTCCCCTTGTCTCCCTGTCCATCAGCATCTTTCGTGAATAGCCTATGTTGACCTTCACATAACCTCCCAACCTTCCGCTAGTGAACCTTTGGAAACTGGCCACGTTGTTGGAGGTCACCCAGAGGTTGTTGACTTGCCACATCTAGTACCATTTATTCAACATGTGTGGTTGGTTGATTGACTTGCTCATTTTTATTCAGCTTTCTGCAGATCGATGCTGTGAACTGTTTCTGCCTTACTGAGGGTCCTTCCTTGGCATCCAGGGCTGGGGCCTTTTCTCACATTCTTCTAATTATCTGACAGCTTCTGCCCCTGTGCTTGGCTGTCCAGTTTTCCTCTGTTAGTTTCTCAAGTAGTTCAGATGCTGTGCTCAATTGGATCTGCCTAACTCCCTTGTGGGAGATTTTCTGCAGCTGGCGGGGGGTCAAGCCAGGTGTTGGGAGTGTTGGTATTTGTGGTTGTGCCTTTACAACCTTGTGCTTCCCACTCGACCCTGAAGTTATGGGAAAGCCCACCTCTAGGCAGGGCTCAGTTCAGTGATTGAACTGGGAGGAAACTGACTTAGTGCCTGTTGATAAGTGGATGCATGGAAGATGCATTATGTGTGGTGGGTGGATGGATGGAGGAATACTTGAATGAATGGATGGATTTGAAGGGCAGATTGACCTTAGATCATGGAAAGAGACATACACCAATGTGATTTCTTAATTATAGGGGTAAGTCACTCAATATCCCTGAACTGTTCTCGTAGCCAGAGAGCCTCTCCCGTGTGCCTCCCTTTCACGCTCATGCTTTTGCTCATCTGGGTCCTCTACCTTGCTCCTCTGCTGTACTTTCTGTCTCCTCTTGCGTACTTTCCTTTCCATTCTGCCTATGCAGTACCAGGTGCCAATGATATATCACCCCTTTGAAGAGGCATTGCCACTCCATGATGCTAGGTGGAATTGCTGCCCCTTCTGTCTTTCTTTCATGACCTGATCACATTCTGCCTCCAAATCAGTCATTTAAGTAGAAGCATAATCCCCTCATCAAACCCTTTGTTTAATGAGGGCACTGTTCTGTGTCACCTCCAGTACCTGGACACTCAATACATACGTAGGCTGAGATGGATGACTTATCTTGATAACAGTTGTTTCTCAAGTCTGAGATATAACATTGTACTCAGGGAGAATTATGGGCTGGACTAATTCCGCAGGAGAAGGCAATGGCACCCCACTCTAGTACTCTTGCCCGGAAAATCCCATGGGCAGAGGAGCCTGGTGGGCTGGTCTATGGGGTCACAAAAAGTTGGACACGACTGAGCAACTTCACTTTCACTTTTCACTTCCATGCATTGGAGAAGGAAATGGCAACCCACTCCAGTGTTCTTGCCTGGAGAATCCCAGGGACGGGGGAGCCTGGTGGGCAGCTGTCTATGGGGTCGCACAGAGTTGGACACGACTGAAGTGACTTTGCAGTAGCAGCAATTCTGCAGCAGATGATTGTGTTTAAAAATCAGAATGGAAAAGAGTATTCAGCATGTCTGTTTGAGTTGCATACAGATAATCAAAGAGAGGAAGGTGGTTCTTCTGAACACAGACCCTGCTGTATTCCTAGCAGAGACATTTTAACATAGACACAAGGCACCAATGCTTTCTGCCTTCAGGACTGACTAATCCTGTTTTCTGCATCCTGAGCAGAATCCCGAGGTTTGCCTTCGCCTTTTCCCAGAGTGCATGGTTTTATCCTCAGGCCCCCTCCTCTCATGGTCCTGAGATGGCTCAAGGGTCATACAGACAGGACAGTAGCAGATGACCTTTCTTTGCTGGCCAGGAGACTTTCTCCAGAAGTCTTCCTGTCACTTCCCCCGGGGTTGAATTGACTAAAATGATATCACATGCTCCCTTTTAAGTCAACCAGTGGCAAGAGGAATAGGTGCCCAGTGATAGGAGTTGCCCCTGAAGCTGAGGCAGGGTCAGCCCTTCCCAGGGTGTTTTGGGGGTTGGGCTACACACCCAAGTGGCATTGGTTTTCCGCTCTTAGGAGAAGCAGGCGCCATTGTGTCTGCTGCTTTTGCCATTTACGTGGAAAGTGAAAGTGTTAGTCGCTCAGTCGTGTCCAACTCTTTGCAACACATGGACTGTAGCCCACCAGGCTCTCCTATCCATGGGATTCTCCAGGCAAGAAGACTGGAGTGGGTTGCCATTCCCTTCTCCAGGGGATCTCCCCGACCCAGGGATTCAACCCGGGTCTCCCGCATTGCAGGCAGATTCTTTCCCTTCTGAGCCACCTGGGAACCCCACCTATGGGGGCGGGGCTGTAATCGGATGAATGGGGTCCTCTGTGACAGTGTCACTGTCCCTGGTGTTGCTGGCAGGCATGGCGCCTTTTCACCAATGATGGCTGTTGTTCAGTCAAGGTCCAGGGTTTTTTTGGCAAGAAGGCAACTCTCTGGGATAGCTGGTTGTCCATCTTCCCAGAGGTTAAGCTTATGATGCATTCACTGTTGCTGACACAGGTGGCCAGGAAAATCTCTGTGTAGGAGGCGATCTCTGGACCAGCGTGTTTGGGGAACGAGAAGGTTGCAGTTCTCTGAACACGAGACGCTTGTGTCTGTCTGCATGGAACAGCCACAAACAACTGTCCATTGCAGTTGGGCAGTCTCCTGGCTGCTGATGGTCAGTACCAACCTGGCTCCAAGTCCAGGTCTCTCTGTATGCCATGGCTGCTTTGCAAATTAAACTCTGCCCTTGAGATGCTCAACCGTGTCTGGCTTTGACCATTTCCGAGGAGAATTTTCCACTGACGATGATCACGTGTGTTCCTCTACCTGTCACTGTGCAGAACGCTGGGCTCACCCCATCTGGGAGGTACCGGGGTTCCTGCCACTTGGGACCAGGGGCTCTATTCAGCTGGCTTGAGCAGCTTGCTCTCATAGCAAAGTTCTCAAATGGCTATGTTTTTTGAGTTCTTGAGTCTGGTTTGCATAATTGTCTGACGTTTCTGCTTTGATTGGGCCGGCTGTTAACCTCACGCGGCTGGTAGCGTGCCTTTCTCTGGCAAAGCTTCTCTCTCCCCAGACTTCGTGACATCTCTTTGGATCCTTTGAGGCCCCTCAGCTGGCTTATGGGTAATTTACCTTGTCAGATAAAGTGCCCTCTGGGTAGATGAGATTTTAACAATATTATCATGCTAATTGAAAAATACGCATTGCACATATTTAATAGAATCGTCTCTGGCCTTTGCGCTTGTCTTTAAATCGAGCCCACCAATATTCCATCAGAAATCAAGTGTTTCTTTTGGCAGAGAAGAGGTTTGGGCACAAAAGTGTACAATCAGTCCTTCCAATGAATATTCAGAACTGATCTCCTTTAGGATGGATTGGTTGGATCTCCTTGCAGTCTAAGGGACTCTCAAGAGTCTTCTCCAACACTAATATAATATTGGAATCAGACTATACATATGGTTTTGTATCATAATTTCCCCAATTTTCCCCTAAGAATTTGGATTTTCCATGTCCTACCAAGCCCTTTGCCCCACCAGTTGGGTCATTTGCATTCAGTGTCTCAATGCACAGGCCCAAGCCTCCAGGTGGAGCTGGTGGGGGGCCTCTGGGGTGGAGTGGGAGGCTTGGCTGGCCTGTGAAACCATCTATAAATAATATCGCCCATTGCAAATATTGATTTTGATGCACTACTTAAGGCATTTTCTAATTTGAAAATATTTTCAACTGAAAAAGCTGTCATTTGCAATTCGTCATGTTATGAGGATCCTGTATTAAATATTTTGGGATTGGTTATTTGACTTGGAAAGTTGCAGAAGCACAGAAATTCCTGTATCTCCAAAAAATAAGAGAATGGATTTTAGAGCCGCTCTGACAGGCATATTCTAAGAAAGACTTTTTTTTTAGTATTGCTCTCATCTTAAAAGTTTTTTAATAGTGCTCTACGCTTGCAAAAAATATGGATCCTTGTGGCATCTACACATTATAAAGACTGTTTCTTTCATGTGACTGAAAAAGTTGTCTAATTACGGTTCTCAGGATGTTGAATTAATCCCATCACTCTTTGGAGCAGAGAGCAGTGCTGAAGTACTGATCTGGGGAAACCATTATTAATAAAACTGGGAGCTGGGAGGAAAGGACGAGATTTTAAAAATATTTTCTTTGCAAAAGTATACGAGGACCTCAGTACGTCCGTTACAGCTCGGCCTTTATCTTGTTCCTAATTTTTGCTTTATGCTGAACTTTTATTTGAAGAAGTGTTGCTGCAACTCTGGCCCCTTACTTTTTTTTAGAAGGAAGAATTTTAAGTTCATCCCTCTTTTAAGATACTTTAAAATAATATTTTAGCAGTGGGTTTGTCACTAAATGTACAGTTGATCCTTGGTTTTAACATTTGGGAAAAAACCCAAAGTTTACTATATTGAAATTCTCTTTCAGGTTGTTCCAAGATCTTTGAAGATCCAAGAAGAAGCCGTGTTGACCAAAAGCAAGACAAATGACTTACGGAGAAAAAGGATGGGGGAGCCAAGGGCGATTCAAGGTAAAACAAAAGGCCCCAGAAAAGTCCTGCCTTTCAAAAGTTTTTAGAAAAATGTGAATGTAAAGATTTTGTATCTTCAGTATTTGGTATTTGTGGGACCCAAACCTCCAAAGACCTTTCCTGGGATCCTTTAATGTACTTCGAGGAGCCTAGGCTGGTTCCCTAGATTCTCCCCCCAACACACAAAATGCCCTTGACCCAGTATACTCCGTCTGTTCCTGCCTTCAACACTGTGGGGTTTTTAAAATCACCACTTGGTAAGTTCTGTATTCATCACAACTCCTCCTTTCTCCACCGCCTTCCACTTTCTCCTGCTCCATCCAGAAGAGACAAAGCCAAGAACAATGTCTACAGAGCCGTCCTTTTTTTTTTTTTTTTTTTTTTCCGCTTGCCATCTCTATTCAAGCTATTTGTTGACATGGAAATTGTTGGTTCACGAGGATCCCTTCATGGCAAAGTACAAGGTGAAAATAAGCAGCAATTCTTAGGCTGAACGAGGAGGTAGAAGGGTTCTGTCTTGGGCTGATAATTTAGATAATTTTTGTGACTCTCTGCTCAGTTCCTATTTTCTGAATAATTATGTAAAACTTTATTTTAGGATTATCCATCCATATACCTAGGAGACTTTGTGTTTCTGAGTTTCCAGTGGCATCAGTGTAATAAGCAAAAATGAGAAATCTATTTTTTATTTATTTTTAATTAAAGGATAATTGCAGTATTGATTCGAGAAATCTATTTTTAAAGGAGCGGGATAAAAAAAAAAAGTAGAAAAATTTCCCAATAAAGTGATATTGCAACTCTGTTGTTTTTTACTCGCTAAGTTGTACCTGACTCTTTGCAACTTCATGGACTGTAGCCCACCAGACTCCTCTGTCCATGGGATTCTCCAGGCAAGAATACTGGAGTGGGTTGCCATTTCCTCCTCCAGGGCATCTTCCCGACCCAGGGACTGAACCCGCGTCTCTTCTATCTCCTACATTGGCAGGTGGATTCTTTACCACTGCGCCACCTGAGAAGCCCGTTGCAGTTCTAGAAGAATGTATTATGAACATGTATTCTACTGCACTATTTTATTCAGTAGATAGTTTTAATATTGAATATATTTCCAAGATCCTTATGTACTATTTTAATGGGTGGTATTATATAGTATAAAATTATAGGAAGCAATGCTTTTGAAGAATTGTGGTAAGAACAGAAACTAAGTAATAAAACACTGTATCTGTTACTGAAGGGATGCAAATCAGTATGATGCCTTCTTGAATGTGCTTTTATGATAGCTATATTTTTCTGTACTATTACTGGGTTTGGTTAGTGGTTATTTTACCTGAATTCAATTGCAACCTCATTTTGAGAGGTCCACACAGGGATTGAGTCTTTGCCTTCATTAGCTATGCAAAAAAAAATAAATAAACTTGGAGAATTTCAGCAATTTATCTACAAAACACGCCCCTTGTTTCTTCAGGACTGTCAGGCTTTTCTCAAAAAAAAGCATTCCAGAGGTCAAAGAGATTACGGTGGGGCTGGTGTAACACTGACTTATGCCTCAAACTTAAGAGTCTGTCCTCTGGTGATGTGATGAGTAGATGGTTCAACAGTGCGTGGTGCCCAGGACGGGCTTGGAGCAGAGTTTGTGTCCAGTAAGAAACTGCAGTTACATTGGACGTGGTTCCTGAGGCCACACCCCCATCAGGGCCTGTCCTCTTCATCAGTTAAAAGATGGAAAATAAAGATGTGTCCATTTGCAGGGATGCTGGGACAAAGTACCACAGACTTGGGGGGGCTTAGACAGCGGAAGTTTGTTCTCTCCCAGCTCTGGAGTTCAGGGTGAGGACAGGGCCGGTTCCTCCTGTCTGTCCATCTCTGTGGCTTATAGATGGTCATATTCTTCCTCTGTCTTCTGCTTATGCAAACTTGTTTTGAAATTTCCCCCCCTTTTTTTAACTAAGGACACCAGTCATATTGAGTTAGGGCCTACCCTAATGACCCCACTTTAGCTTCATTACCTGCAGAAAGACTCTGTCTCCTAATAAGGTCACATTCTCAGATGCTGGGGGTTTGGGAGCTGAAGAATTGATGCTTTTGAACTGTGGTGCTGGAGAAGACTCTTGAGAGTCCCTTGGACAGCAAGGAGATCAAACCTGTCCATCTTAAAGGAAATCAACCCTGAATATTCATTGGAAGGACAGATGCTAAAGCTGATGTTCCAGTTCTTTGGCCACCTGATGCAAAGAGCGGACTCACTGGAAAAGACCCTGATGTTGGGAAAGGTTGAAGGCGGGAGGAGAAGGGGACGATAGAGGTTGAGATGGTTAGATGGCATCACTGACTCCTTGCACATGAGTCTGAGTAAACTCCGGGAGTTGATGATGGACAGGGAGGCCTGGTATGCTGCGGTCCATGGGGTCACAAAGAGTCAGACATGACCGAGCAACTGAGCAACATTACCATAACGGGGTGTGTGAGACAAACAGTTCAACCTATTGCAGTACTTATTTATATCTGTTGGAACGATAAAGCCTTATTGTACTGAAGGAGTTCAGTTTCTTATTTTTAGGCGAACGTAGAGGTACATTTGGTTTCTCATATTTCCACCTCCCACTGATCTTTGCTTACTTTAGGGAGAGCAGGCGCCCGAGCTGGGGCCAGGTTGAGCCGAGGGGGGCACCAGTTTCAAGGAGATGCTCCCTCTCGAGTGCTGATTCTGTTCCTGCCGGAGCTGAGAGGGGGTGCCTCCTGAAATTGTGGGCCTCAGGTGGACGTCTCGCTGACCTCCCACTCCATTTAGGAGACCACTGCCTGGGGGAGGGTCAGACCTGTGCAGTTCTTAGGGTACGTTTTGCTGTTAATAGTAAGAAACTGACGTACCTAATGTCCACTCATCCGGAATCAGTGAATCTGCTGACCGGTTCTTGCAGTGAATGGATCTGTTATGATGAGTTTGCTCAGAGACCTTTTACCTAACGGGTCTGCACTTAATGACTAGTTAGCCTAAAATTTAAAATTCCGTTTTAAAATTAAGGACAAAGGGCCTTTATGAAAAGCCAGCAGCTTATTTTTTGGAAATTATTTTTTCACAAAGTTGCAGGATTTAATACAGTATTGGCCTGCTTGCTTTCTTTCCAGTATTCAGTTCAGGTCAGTTCAGTCTCTCAATCGTGTCCGACTCTTTGTGACCCCGTGTATTTCCAGTATTGATGGCCACTTATCAAGTGCTTGAGGGAAAAATGAAAGTGTTAGTCACTCAGTGAGTAGTCTGACTCTTTGTGACGCCACAAAGCCTGCCAGGCTCCTCTGTCCATGGAACTCTCCGGGCAAGAAGACTGGTGTGGGTTGCCTTTCCCTTCTCCAGGGGATCTTCCTGACCCAGGGGTCGAACCTGAGTCTCCCAAATTGCGGGTAGATTCTTTACTGTCTGAGCCGCCAGGGAAGCCCTATGAAGTGGTCCCTCTGTGCCTAGCCCTGTGAGGGGTTTCAGGAGCATGATTCAATCTAAGACTCCCAAAGGCCTTCGGTTGCAGGCAGAGGAGATTCACCAAACAGTGCTTCTACTGGGGAACTAACCAGTTAGAATAGACACCAGCCAAATTTTGTGTCACACCTGTGTGAATTCAGTTCAGTTCAGTGTCTCAGTCATGTCTGACTCTTTGTGATCCCATGGACTGCAGCACGCCAGGCTTCCCTGTCCATCACCAACTCCCGGAGCTTACTCAATCTCATGTCCATTGAGTTGGTGATGCCATCCAACCATCTCATCCTGTCATCCCCTTCTCCCCCTGCCTTCATCTTTCCCAGCATCAGGGTGTTTTCCAATGAGTTGGTTCTTCCCATCAGGTGGCCAAAGTGTTGGAGTTTCAGCTTTAGCATCAGTCCTTCCAATGAATATTCAGGACTGATTTCCTTTAGGATGGACTGGTTTGATCTCTCGGCAGTCCAAGGGACTCTCAAGAGTCTTCTCCAACACCTCAATTCAAAAGCATCAATTCTTCGGTGCTCAGCTTTCTTTACAGTCCAACTCTCACATCCATACATGACCACTGGAAAAACCATAGCTTTGACTAGATGGACCTTTGTTGGCAAAGTAATGTCTCTGCTTTTTAATATGTTGTCTAGGTTGGTCATAGCTTTTCTTCCAAGGTGCAGGTGTCTTTTACTTTCATGAGTGAATGGCAGAGCATCAATTTGGAGGTGGTAATTGAGCGTCTTTTTTCCTCCTGACATCAAATGCTATGCTATGCTATGCTAAGTCACTTCAGTCGTGTCCGACTCTGTGTGACCCCATAGACGGTAGCCCACCAGGCTCCCCTGTCCCTGGGATTCTCCAGGCAAGAACACTGGAGTGGGTTGCCATTTCCTTCTCCAATGCATGAAAGTGAAAAGAGAAAGTGAAGTCGCTCAGTCGTGTCCGACTCCTAGCAACCCCATGGACTGCAGCCCACCAGGCTCCTCCATCCATGGGATTTTCCAGGCAAGTGTACTGGAGTGGGGTGCCATTGCCTTCTCCTGACATCAAATAGATGTTGTCTTTTCCAACTCCATCAGCCAGTTCTCCAGCTCTCCAGCTCTCTAATACCAACTGAACATCCTACAATTTGATTTAATTCTGAGACCTCCCAGAGTTAGTACCAGACACCACAGGCTAAAGGCTCAGTGCCACAAGACTGTTCCCCACTGCAGAGACCAGTGGAGAGCATCAGGTCCCCAGGTTACCCATCCTTCTGTCCAGCTGGGCTACAGTTAGGGGTTCCCACAACCTCTCTCCAGGATTCAGTAATGTTTTTAAAATTAGAGGATAATTACTTAACAATATTGTGATGGTTTTTGCCACACACCAACATGAATCAGCCACAGGTATACATATGTCCCCTCCCTCTTGAACCCCCCTCCCACTGCCCACCCCATCCCACCCCTCTGGGTTGTCATAGAGTACAACCCAGCAATCCCACTACTGGGCATATACCCTGAGGAAACCAGAACTGAAAAAGACACATGTACCCCAAAGTTCACTGCAGCACTATTTACAGTCACTAGGACATGGAAGCAACCTAGAAGTCCATCAACAGATGAATGGACAAGGAAAGTGTGGTACATATACACAGTGGAATATTACTCAGCCACAGAAGGAGCACATTTAACTCATTTCTAACGAGGTGGGTGAACCTAGAGCCTATTATACAGAGTGAAGTAAGTCAGAAAGAGAATGACAAATGTAATTAACGCATATGTATGGAATCTAGAAAAATGGCATTGATGAACCTATTTGCAGGGCAACAAAGGAGACATAGGTGGCTTCGCTGGTGGCTCAGATGGTAAAGAGTCTGCCTGCAGTGTGGGAGACCCAGGTTCATTCCCTGGGTTGGGAATATCCGCTGGAGAAGGAAATGGCAGCCCACTCCAGTATTCTTGCCTGGAGGACTCCGTGGACAGAGGAGCCCGGCAGGCTACAGTCCCTGGGGTCACAAAGAGTCAGACACGACCGAGTGACGAACAGTTTCACTTTCAAAGGAGACACAGATCTAGAGAACAGACTTATGGACACAGTGGGGGCAGAAGAGGGTGGGATGATTTGAGAGAAGAGCCTTGAAACATATACATTACATATGTAAAATCGATAGCCAGGGGAGTTTGCTTTATGACGCAGGATTTAGTGATTCGAGAGAAGGAGTCGCAGAAGTCAGGACAGTGCTGTACTTCCTATGACAAGTTTTTTACAAAGGGCACAAATGAACAGATGGATGGGAGTTTGTAGGATGGAGGTCCAGAAGGGTCCCGAGCATAGGGACCTCATCTCCAAGGAGCGGGGGACGTGGGGATTTCTCACCAACTATGAAACTCTCTGAATTCTGTCGTTTAGGGGTTTTATGAACATTTCATCATGTAGGCAAGACTGGTTACAGATTCAGTCTCCAGCTCTTCCTCTCTCCCCAGAGGGAAGGGGTGGGGCTGAATGTTCCAGGTCTCCCATCACGGCTCTGAGCTTCTGAGACTAGCCTGAATCCATCAATGGCTCCATCACAAGTCACTTCATTAGAACAAAACATGGTCCTGGGACTCCTGGTGGTTCAGTGGATGGGGCTCCCTGCTCCCAATATGGAAGGCTGGGGTTCCCTGGTGGGGAAACCTGATTCACTGAAGAAGACCCTGATGCTGGGAAAGACTGAAGCCAGGAGGAGAAGGGGATGACAAAGGATGAGATGGTTGGTTGGCATCAGCAACTTGATGGACACGAGTTTGAGTAAATTCCGGGAGTTGATGATGGACAGGGAGGCCTGGCGTGCTGTGGTTCATGGGGTTGCAGAGAGTCGGACATGACTGAGCAACCGAACTGAACTGAGGTGGAAAGCCGGATCTGGCTTCCATCCTGCATCTGACTCGGCACCTCTGCTCAGATGCACTACCATTTGAGGGAGCCCTGCCCCCAGGCCTTCTCGGCCTTCTCTTGCCCATCCCCCAATCTGCAGAGCACCTGAAGTGCCTGGGAGCCCAGAGCTCCTGCCCAAACTGTCCCGAGCATCTTTGGGGCCGACGCAGGCTCCTTCCTTGAAATCCATCCTCTTGGCAGGTCCTGTGTGTGCCTTTCTAGACGTGACAGATGGCCATCAGGGCCGTGTAGACTGAAATGTCCCCATGATTGTGTCGGGGGCCAGAACCGGGTTGGGAAGAGAAGCAGGGAGGGAGTGTCCTTTTTCTATTCTGGCCCCAGCCCCGCAGATATCCAGGCCTTCTCTTAACCATTTGACCGCATTGCCTACCTAATTACACAGCACTTATTTTCCTTTTGGCCCTGTGTGCCAGTCCACACTTAATGCAGTTTTATCTAAAGCAACCCAAATCAAATATTTGTTTCTGTGTAGTAAGCTTTGGCGTTTTCAAAACAGGGATGAAGAAGGGATCGTTTCAGCTTTCAAGATACCCAATAATAAAAGAACACTGGGTTGTGAAATCCAAAGTCATAAACATATACATTACCCAAGGAATTTATTGCAAGAAGTATGTAGTTGAGAAAGTTTTTTTAGACAACACAGGTCCAAGTTTTACAAGGGTTCAAGGGCAAGTAAAGGAGAAAATAAAAGGCTCTACAGGAATATCAATGCATCAGGTCATTCAACAATGACTAAATATTTGAGAAATGCTCACTGGAAACACAAAAGTGAATTAGAAGAGCTTTTAAAAAAGAGGAAGAACAGACACCAAAGGACTGCAAAGACAGTTGAGGGTGTTTGTGAAGGGGAGAGACAGTGGGGAAGGTGCCAGGGCCGTCACCTCCTGGGCTTTGGGGCTGCCACTGCTTAGCTGATCTGATCTGGAGGATGACAGAACCATTCACATTATTGTTGCTTAGTTGCTAAGTTGTGTCTGACTCTGTGACCCCGTGGACTTCAGCACGCCAGGCTTCTCTGCTTCCACTGTCTCCCTGAGTTCACTCAAATTTATGTCCGTTGAGTTGGTGATGTTATCCAACCATCTTATCCTCTGCTGCCCACTTCTCCTCCTGCCCCCCATCTTTGCCAGCAAAATTCCAGCGAGTCAGCTCTTCAGATCAGGTGGCCAAAATATTGGAGCTTCAGCTTCATCAGTCCTTCCAATGACTATTCCTTTAGGATGGGCTGATTGGATCTCCTTGCAGTCCAAGGGGCTCTCAAGGGTCTTCTCCAGCACCACAGTTCAAAAGCATCAGTTGTTTGGCGCTCATTGACATTGACTGGTTCATAAGTTCCTTGAGTTGATGGTGATCCTGGTGGTGGTGGAGGTGGTTAGTATCATATACCCTGGCTCCCTAGGGTGGGGGGATGGGAGGAGCACTGGTTCCCCGTTTCCCTGCCTTCCTGCCAGTCCGCGTGCCTCTTGCTCTTCAAGGCTTTGTGGTGGCACCTCTGTGGCCCTCTCCCTCCTCTGGGTACTCTCCATGTCCCTCACCAGGCAGTGTCCCTGGCTGCCTGCTGTCATGACTGAACTCTGAGTATCTGTATCAATTGTTTCCCCTTCTCCATCCCTTGAAGGGCGTGGCTGTATTGCATCTGGAATCTATATATCCCCTTCCCCACAGCTTCATCCTTATGCCTTGAAAGTACCCCAGACTTCCTTATAAAAGACATGAGACGTAAACAGTCGCTATTAAGTTTATGTCTTACTGGGTTACAGATCAAATGGCCTTGGTGACTTCTGTGATGCATCTGTGGTCTTGGATATCCAGAATGTTGATCCTGTTTCACTGTGCTTAGAAACCCCAGCAGGCTGGCAGAGTCCTATCATGGGGATTGAGGATTCAGCTCGGAGGGAAGGGCTCCGAGAATCCCCGAGTCTTCTGGTTGAAGTTTCTCAGTTCCTCTTCAGTTTCCTAGCTCATTTTGAGGGTGGGTCAGGGTTTGAGATCATGTCTGGTAGCTCAGACTATAAAGAATCTGCCTACGATGCAGGAGACCTGGATTCGATCCCTGGGTTGGGAAGATCCCCTGGAGAAGGGAATGGCAACCCACTCCAGTATTCTTGCCTGGAGAATTCCCTGGATAGAAGAACCTGGCAGGCTACAGTCCATGGGGTCATAAAGTCAGACATGGCTGAGTGACTTAACACTTTCATTCTTAGATGAATGGAAATGCTTTATTTGTAGGTTGAGGTGAAGTCAGTTTCTTTTGAAATTCCTATTGGAGTCACCTTTTATCTCTCTAGTTGGGAAAGTCTTGAGGGGCATCTAGGTAACCTGGTTATTAACAGCATATAGTGTATATTGTTAATTGCCACAAAAATGCCATGGAACACTGTATTTCCAGTCTCAGTGGTTTAAAACAAGGAGCATTTGTTCTGCTCATGAGCCCGTGGATCTGCCATTCACCTTACCTTCCTGAGAAGTTTTGGTTTTGTAGTTTTCCTCACGTGCCCCGGGTTTGATGGGCTCTCAGATGGATGATCAGTGGTCTTGGCTGGAGAGATTGGATGACTGGGCTTTTTCCACATGCCTCACGTCTGCAAACCACTAGCTTGGGCAGGTTTCCATGGGGCTAGAGAGTTTCAAGTGGAGACGCTTGGTATCTCTTGAGACCTGGGCTCTCCTCCTGTGTTCTGTTGGATGAAGCAAGGCCCAGGGGCAGGCCAAGAACTGGGCTTGGGGAAGCAGACCCCACTCAGCAAGAGGAGCCCCTGTCATGGGCGGAAGGCATGGACCCGGAGAGGCATGGAGAACTGACACTCTTTTAACCCACCATAGCACGACGGGAGAGTGTGAGCCTGCTAGTCCCCGCCTTCTCTGTGCATCTCCAGCACACGCAGGGCACTTTGGTTTCCTATGTGGGCTGTGAGCCAGTCCCACGCTGAGCAGCCTCAAACAGCCCACTTGGTGTTTCCCATAATCCCGTACCAGGCTGGACAGTTCTCCTCTCCTGATATTGCTGGGGGCTGTGGTCATCTGAGACATGATCATGCTGGAGTGTCCAGGGTGGCTCCTCTGTGGGCCTGGCACGTGGGCTGGGTGTCAGCCATGTACCCGCCTCAGGCCCCCGCCACATTGCTGTGCTGCCCTGGGGCATGGAGACTGGGTTCCCACAGGCGGGAAGGGAGAACTGCACTCAGGGCCCCCCAGAGCCTCCTTCTTCAGCGTTTCAGGACCAGAGGCGGTTGCTAAGTCTCCTGGGCTTTGAGGGTAGGGGACAGGCTTGTGGTGTGTGTGTGCAGAGGGGGAGGGGTGGTGTGGGGTGAGCTTCCTAGGGGGGATGCTGAAGCCTACAGAAAGAGCCCTTGTTCCTGAGCATGGGGTTCTGCAGTGGTTGGGTGGGTGGGGGCTTCCTATTGTCTGGAAGCCCTGAGGAGGCTGTCCTGTGGGAGTCGAAGGAATTCCCCCACCCCCGGGGAGCCAGTTCCGAGAGACCTCTGGCCAGGCCCCTAGTTTGCCAAGAACATGGGTTAGCTTCAGCCGTTCCCCAAGTCAAGTTCAAGACCGTGCTTCATTCCTTTAGCATATTTAGCAACTATTATCCCCCAGAGGACTTACTTTTGACTTGAAGGGGGAATTGCATATTTCCTGGGATCAAGAAATTTGGCTTTAGGAAAAAATAATGTCTGAGGTTCCAAGTTTGTCATCTTCCTGAACAACCAAGCTCCCCCTGTTCTTGGGACTTGCAGCCACCTGGGGGATAGACTCCACCCCACCCACCGCTCCCCCAAGCATTAGGGCTTCCCCGGTGGCTCAGAGGTCAAGACTCCACCTACCAATCCATTGAGACCATGGGTGTAATCCCTGGGTCTGGAAGATCCCCTGAAGAAGGAAACGGCAGCCCATTCCAGTATTCTTGCCTGGGAAATCCCATGGACAGAAGAGCCTGGCAGGCTGCAGTCCATGGGGTCACAGAGAGCTAGACAGGACTGAGTGATGAACACGCACGCACCCCCAAGCATGCAGACCTGAAGATGAAGGCATCCCATGAGAGGCCGAGCTGTGTCGAAAGTGGCTATGTTTGTACCTCGAGAGGGTCAGAAAGCCTGGATTACAGATGTACTCCCGTGAGAGCCCCAGCAGACCCCCTGGAGTGATGTGTTTGCAAGCAAACTTGGAAGTCCGCGTCTGTGTCTGTCTTCCTGTCATCAAATTGCTTGTTTTCATTCTGAAGTTTACTACTGCTCAGAGTCAGAGGCCTGATTTACAAAAAAGAGAAAACACTCAACAGTAACTGTTAAACAAAAAGTGATCCCACCTAAGAACATAAATTAGAAAAAGTTGTTTTCAGTGCCAGAAAGCAACCGATGGCTAAGACCTACAGAAGCCCAGGGCTGATTGGGGAAACGGTGCCTGGAGCCCTGAGGAAGGGTCCTGAGGATGGAAGAGGTTCCCTTTGGGATCAGCTTTGGCTGGACTATGGCCAGGAATGGAGGGGGCCTCCAGTGGGTGGTGGGTAGCTGCGGGGAAGAAGTACCACTGCCCTTCTCTCCTCCCGCCCCCTGAGCAGCAGACGGTGTCCCATTGGTCGGACTTGATTGGGCCCAGAATGCAAGGGCGCTCAGCTGAGGTCATCTGTAGGGGTCAACCCTGGGGGGCACTGGCAGGCTGTGGGGGGTGGGAAGTGGAGACTGGTTCTGGGGTGGGAAGACAGAAAAGAACTGCAGCACGCTGGTTTGTAACCTGAAGAAAGGAGTATCCTGGGTGAAGTCTTTATCCCTAGAATATTGGTATCTTAACATTTAATTCATGTGGGTTTAAATTGTCAGTACATTAAATTATCTTCACAGTACAGGGTGAAACCTGTTAATTATGTGAAACCGAAGATCCTTTTGGGTCTTGGTGTCAGGCCAGTCTGACCTGAATCCCGGCACTGTTTCTTATTAAGCATGTGATCTTGGAGAAGTTAGTGACTTCCCTGGGTGTCCACAGGCTTCCCCGGTGGCACAGTGGTAAAGAATCTGCCTGCCAATGCAGGAGATGCAAGAGACAAGGGGTTCGATCCCTGGGTTGGGAAGATCCCCTGGAGGAGAGCATGAAAACCTACTGTGGTATTCTTGCCTGGAGAATCCCATGGACAGAGGAGCCTGGTGGGCTACAGTCTGTCCATAGAATTTCGAAGAGTCAGACATGACTGAGCACTTGAGCAGTTGTGAAGCTTACAGATGTGTGTTGCTGTTCAGTTGCTCATTCACATCTGACTGTTTGTGACCCCATGGACTGCAGCACACCAGGCTTCCTTGTCCTTCACCATCTTCTGGAGCTTGCTTAAACTCCTGTCTTTGAGTCAATGATGCCATCCAATCATCTCATCCTCTGTCACCCCCTTCTTCTCCTGTCTTCAATCTTTCCCAACATCAGGGTCTTTTCCAGTGAGCTGACTCTTTGCATAAGGTGGCCAAAGTACAGATATATAGATGATATTAGTTTGGGTAGAAATATCAGAGTCCAATTCTATCAATATAATAGTAAATATCATTTTGGGGGTCTCATTTCTTCCTTTGAATGATTGCTTATAGATGCTACTCATGTAAAATGATGTGTATCAACTGAATTTGACTTGGGTTTTGGGGAGCTTGACATCTTACGGTTTTAGGGATTAAAACTAAATGTTATTCCCGACATAAGAGCAGTCAGGTTTCTAGTCACTTCATTCACTGTCCGTATCTAAGGCGAACATCTGAGGAGACCTTCACTGTTCACCTAAAACTGTCACAACGTTGTTAATCATTGTATGTGCTCAGTCGTGTCCGACTCTCTGCGACCCCGTGGACTGTAGGCCGCCAGGCTCCTCTATGGGAATATTCCGGCAAGAATACTGGAGTGGGAAGCCATTTCCTCCTTCAGGGGACCTTTCCGACCCAGGGATCGAACTCATGCCTCCTGCATCTCCAGATTCTTTACCAGCTGGGAAGCCCCATTAATTGGCTATTGCTTTTTGTTGTTCAGTGGCTCAGTCGTGTCGGACTCTTTGCAACCCCGTGGACTGCAGCACACGAGGTTTCCCTGTCCTTCCTCATCGGCTATACTCCAATGCAAAATAATTTTTTTTTTTTTTAAATAAAGGCAAACGTTTAATGCAGGGCTAGGATTTCTTTACTGTTGTGTGTGTGTGCTGTATTCAGTCCTGATGGAACACAGAACACAGATTCGTGGCTGCTTACAGCTGTTTGTGACACCCCTTTGTGTCTCCTAGCTGCCTGGGATGCTGAGTGAATGGTAGCCGTGCTCGCCTCCTGAAGGTCATGATTCAGACTGTCCCAGACCCAGCAGCTTATATCAAGGTAGGTTCCATCATGGCCACGAAACTGCCCTGACTTCCTCCTTGACTGGATTTTCACAGACCTCTGCCCACCTCTCAGTGAGTACCAGGGTCAGTCATCTACAGCTGTGAGCCAAACCCAGTCCACTGTCTGTTTTTCCACATCTCAGGAGCTAAGAAAACGCCTTTCACATTTTTAAATGGTTGAAAAAAAATCAAAAGAATATTTCGCAGTGCATGTAAATGACAGGAAATTTAGATTTCATTGTGCAGAAGGAGTGTTCTCCTGGGCTCTAGCCACGCTCATTTCCATGCCGTCGGGGGCTGCTTCCACGCTGTCATGGCAGAGTTGAGCCCTTCCAACTTGGGAGACCATATGGGCTGCAAAGCTGACAGTATTTACTATCTGGTTCTTTGCAGGGAAGGAGAGCTGACCCCTGAGTTAACATCGAAAACCACATCCAAATTCTCTGACTTCTGTTCTAATTCCATCTCTTTGACGCTTCCCGAGGTTACCTAGGGAGAGACGGGAGGGGCGGGGTCCCGGGTTTCCAGCGCTCAGCTGCCGTGTTATCGGGGCGCCCCGACACTTCAGCAGCTTGTCACCCACACCTGCCCCCCTCCTCTGCCCACTGACAGCTCTTCTGCGGGATCTGGAGGTGAGAGAACTGGGGGGCTGAGACTCGAGCCAAGGCAAGTCCCTGCAAGGAAACCGGCCAGTTCTTTTTAGGGCTCTGCGTCCACGTGGTTGCAGCCACCAGGAGGAAATGAAGTGATGGTTTTCATATACTTGACCCAAATAAAAGTTACAGAAAACGTTGGGGCTTGGGCTACATCAGCCAGATAGGCTGTCTGCACCTGCGCTGGTTGGTTCAGCTGTCTGCGTTGGCCCAACTCGCTCACTGCCTTGCCAGTTCCTGACTTTCCCCATATAAATTCATTTCCCCAAGTGGCCTGGTCGTTTTTTTTTTTTTTTCTAATTTTTACTCTTTACCTGAAACATTTATTGAAAATTGAAAATGGCTTATAAAGGAGAAAGTTTATGGTATTGAACGATTTTACCATTTGGGGGGGTTACTAAAACATAAAACACCCTCCGAAGTGACCTGTACACACACACATTTACATACACGTGTGCATTTTAAAAGTATATTTGGAAAAGTGTTGTGTACCATGTGCAACTCACGTTCACACACATTTGATTTCTTTGAGAATGGAATTAGAAGTAATGAGTTTTAAGTGTGTTTTTTTTTATAGCTTTGTGGGTGTTCTTGCAAGTGTGAGAAATACAGGGAGTCTGAAGGGTGTGGAGGATGCTAGATTTCTTCCAGGGACTGAGAGGAGAGGACCTTCTGGCAGACACTATCATCTGATTTCTGTGTGATGGTTTATTGGGGTATGGCTGCTATGTCTACAGAAACACAAGTGGGAAAACTCTTGTGGCGGTGATAAGGTTTCTTCAGAAATATCTGGAACGTGTTTGGTGAGTGTGTTTGTGCTACACCCAGATGGAGGAGGGGACCTTTTTTCTTTTTAGTCTCTTGTTAATCACGAAGCCACAGGTTGCAAAGAGAAGCTCTCGGAGAAGGAAGGTGATACAAGAAATATCTTCTAAAGCTCAGAGTATGAGCAGCAACAACTGAAATTCATTTTGACTGGCATTTTATTCGTAACCAACCAGCAGGAAAAGATGAGGTCAGCAAGAAATTATTGCAGATTTTTAAAGTTAATTTATCCAGTCCAAACAGACAACTCTGAGAAACACGATCCCTGTAAATGTGTTCAGGAGAAACATTCTGTATTTGATCTCAGAAGTAAGCTATGTTTTCAGCTTTGATTTATCTTATTATCTTCATATTGCTTAATGTAAATGTAAGTGAAGGATAATTTTGAGAAATGGTAACCTTGAAAGTTTCTTAGAAACAAATTTCAACTCAAATTGCTTCTGTGTCTTTGAAGATGAACTGGCAATTTAGAGCGGCAGATAGTAATAGCCGATGTTGGCTCTGAGATAGAATTCTATTAAAGCCATTTGCTTCTCTTGTAAATCTATCAGATTCCACCTACTGAAATTTTAATAATTATTCCTGGACTTCCTTTTTTTTCCGTATATGGAATTGGTGTCCTTGACAACAGTCAGGAAAATAAGACTGCTTTCTACTGTTTCCTTAAAATACCCAGTTTGGGGAGTTTACTCAGTAAAATTTTCTGTGCTGAGATGTTTCTGCTTCTGGACTAAGGGACACAGCTCTTATTTCTCGGAGAGGAAGTTCTTATAAATGACACATGACAAGGTTCACTTGATATGTTAATGCAGAGAGTGGAAGAGTTTGTTTTTGGCTCACTGCTCCAGAAATGTTTTTCTCATCTGAAAAGTACTTGAATTCTCCACAGAATTGACTGCACATGGCAGTTGTGCTGGGAGACAGCCATAAAGACTTTATGCGTCCTTCGTACCCCTGCATAGGCTGATCTGGAGGAGAGAAATGATCCTTTTGTATTTAGGAAATGTATCCCACATAGCTTCCTATAGTTCTTTCCCACCAGAGCAAATTACTCTTATCCTTTCTATATTGAAAGAGCTGGAAATGATTTTACAAAGGAGGGATGGTAAATAATTATGAAATATTAGTCTTGACTTACATAATGGGACGGTTGTGGCAGTTGGTTTACAAGGAAAGTGAACCGAACTTTAAATGTATTTTTAGCCTATTCTTCATTGATGAGAATAGTAAGTTATTACGCACATTTTATTTGTCTTTCTTTTCTGGCCCTTCCAAGCACATTTTTGGAGAAGGAAATGGCAACCCACTCCAGTATTCTTGCCTAGAGGATGCCGTGGACAGAGGAGCCTAGTGGGCTGCCGTCTATGGGGTCGCACAGAGTCAGACACAACTGAAGAGACTGAACACAGATGCATGCATTGGAGAAGGAAATGGCAACCCGCTCCAGTGTTCTTGCCTGGAGAATCCCAGGGACGGCGGAGCCTGGTGGGCTGCTGTCTATGGGGTCGCACAGAGTTGGACACGACTGAAGCGAGTTAGCAGCAGCAGCCAAGCACTTTTTATTTATTTATTTAAGTCTGCGCTGGGTCTTCGTTGCTGCGAGCACGCTTTCTCTAGTTGCACAGTCTTCACCGCAGAACGGGGGCCTCTCCTTGCTGTGGTTTTTTTTGTTGTTGTTGCAGAGCACAGGCTCTAGACCTGACTCAGTAGTTGTGACACATGGGCTTGGGCTTAATTGTCCTTCAGCATGTGGGATCTTTGCAGACCAGGGATGGAGCCTGAGTCCTCTGCATTGGCAGGGCGATTCTTAACCACTGGACCACCAGGGAAGGCTCAAGCACGTTCTTGTGATAAAAATTATGGTCTCAAAACAGTATGCACTTAGCTGGTTAGGTCATGTGACCATTCTGTTGCTCTGCTAACGGGTAGCACCTTTTACCACCAAAGACGGATCCAGACTCTTTTCCCTGTTACCCCAGCCAAACTCATACTGCTTGCTGCATGACAGGCTAATAAATTCAGAGATAAGTTGTGAGTTGTTGGAGCAATTAATAGTGCTTTAATTCAGAAAGCCAGCAGATGGAGAAGATGGAGTAGTGTCCTAAAGAACTCGGGCCTCTTTTTTTCTAAAAAAAAAGGGGGGTGAAGGGGGTGAGGCTCATTGTTGTAAAGTTCTTGGTGCAGGAATCCTTTGTTCTTGCAGCTGCCTGTGCAGGTCTTGTAACAATGTTCCTATAAACTTCCAATGAGACAATTGTTGCTTTCTGCTCTGGAACTTTTTATCTCTGCGAATAGAAAAGTGCTGTACCTTTAAAGGTTAGAGGCTTGACAATGGGCTTTTCTGTATATTTCAGGCTATAGGCAACATTTTTACAAAGGTGCTGGGCCAGCATGACTAAGCACAGGCCACAAAGTCCAATGTGGAGTTGTTTCCTATTTCCTGTTACATCCTGAGCAGGGAAAAAAGACTAGAAAATCCATTTTATTAGGATTTGGTGAAGATTTCGGTGATGGATTCTCATCCTGATAAAGGAGTTCCCCATTTATATTGTTGCATTTCCTCATAAGAGCTCTGTTTTAATATTCCCTTTTACTAACATTTGATGAAGAGGGTGGGCAGAGTGGTGAAGTTTATGACTTTAAAGAGAGGTCCGATTGGTACCTTTTGTTATCGTTTCCTTTGCCATTCACCAGCTACCCACTTGGAATACTATACATTTTTGAACCGGCCAAAGGAGGATGGGACTGAGAGGGAAAGGGTCTGAATTTTAGTTCTACCCTGTGGATCACAGGGTGTGTGACCTCGCGATGCTGGTTCCTGAAACTCCCTGAGCCGTGTGTTTTTGGCAAAGTTCATGACGTGGGTCCTGGCCTCCTAGGACCTGATTCAATTCCCTCTCTATCATTGTGAGCTCGGTGATGTTGAACGACTTCTTTAATCTCTCTGCTTGGTTTCCTCTTTTCTGAAGCGGAAGCACCTACTTTGGGGATTAGTGTGAGGATTTAGTGATCTGTTATTACAAGTAATGCACCTAGACCCCGCCAGGAGCTCCTGTGGTTGGTAAAATGAGGATACCATATCCCTGTTGAAGAATTCACAGTGTCATCATGTCTGATTTACAAAGAGCCACGTGGATATCTCTTAGAAAATACTGAGTGAAAAAAAAATCTAAAACAGGATGAGCTCAGTGGCACAGTACTATTTATGTAGAGGGAAGCACACGCATTTCCCAAACAACATCATGTACTTTCATGGATACGTGTGGACCTGAAACATATTGTGACCACATCCAAGGGAATGAGTGCATGTATGGGACATGTTGGCTAGTTGGCTAATGACTAGTTGGCTAGTTACTCTGAGGGGTGGTTGAGGGATAAGGGATAGATACAATGTCAATTATATTACATATAATTGTCAATTACTGGCATAGAGGTTTGGAAGTGGTACAGAAAGTCCTTCCCTCCACACTGGTGCCAAGCTGGTATAATACCAACTGTACTTTGTTACTAGTTTGGCATTGCCTATGTAAGCTAATCATGCTCCAGCAGGTCCTCCCTAGTATATGCCCTATTGCACACGGGTGCCAGGAAACATGCATAAGCAAACAACTAGAACCACCCGAATGCCCACCAGAAGAAAGGATAAATGAGTTATAGTCTGCCCCCCCATGGAATACTACACAGTGGTGAAGAATAAACTACAAGCATTTATCTGTGTCTGTGTATCCATGTGTGTGATTCTCAAGGTTGGGTGAAAAAAAAGTCACAGCAGAATAAATAGAGTATGATTCCGCATATAAAGATCAAAAAGAGGAGAAACTACAAAACATATGTTGTTCAGAGACACACACATATGTGGCAAAAAGAAGAACAGAGGTGCAACATGCATATAATAATTCAGGACAGAAAAACATGCCTTGTCAGGGAGGGCAAGGCTTGGGGGAGGGACTCGGGTCGGGGGCAGTTCTGAGGTCGTGGCGTTGCCTGTGTCGGCTGAGTTCAGGTGAGAATGTTTGCTCCGCATTCTTTAACTTGCACAGTGTCACATATCCTGTTTGTGTAAGAGTGATATTTACAGTAAAGAAGGTAAGATGCTGAAAGAGGAGGACGGGAAGATGGAGGTGGGCGGCTCAGGACGGCATCGCGTTTGGGAAAACACTTTCTAATTGTAAACCCTTGATGCTCACCGTAGCAGAGAGAGACCACTTGGTCCATCGCTGGTCTGGCTGCTGAGGAGGGCAGGAGCCAGCTCTGGTTACGTGGCGTCTGGGCAGGGGACCATGGTGACGGGCTGTGCCAGCCCCGAACCTGAGCGTGGGGCTCTCCAGGCTCTTTGCTCTGCTCTTTTGTTTTTAAATTAGACAATAGTTGATTTGCAGGGTATGTTAATGTCTGCTATACGGCACCGTGATTCAGTTATACACATACACACACATTCTTTTCTCGCTTCTTTTCCAGTATTGTATATCACTGGTCCTTGAATAGAGTTCCCTGTGCTACACAGTGGGACTTCTTAGTTTACCCATTCTCTGTATAACAGTTTGCATCTGCTAACCCCAGACTACCAATGCACCCCTCCTTCAGCCACTCCCCGCCCCCCCCCCCGCCCCCAGCAGCTACATGTCTGTTCAGTCCATTGGTCATTTCCAAGTTGAGTGAGTCCACCCGCCTTTAGCTCTTTGAGTGACTTCATTGCATCATTTTGCAACAAGGAATCTCTCTCTGATTCACTTGTTCATTCATTCAAACACTTTTTATCAAAGCCTTCCTTGTACTTGAAATGGGTTGGGGGTGTTAGGTATTGGTGGCTCAGTCATGTCTGACTCTTTGTGACCCCATGACTGTAGCCCACCAGGCTCCTCTGCCCATGGGATTCTCCAGACAAGGGTACTGGAGTGGGTTGCCATGTCCTTCTCCAGGGGATCTTCCCGACCCAGGGGTTGCACCCGGGTCTCCTGCATGGCAGGCAGATTCTTTACCATCTGAGCCACCAGGGAAGCCTGGATGTGGGAATAAGAGACCATAAAGACACAGCATCTGCAGTACGGGGCAGAGGATACATGTTCCCCAAACACATGTTCTGGGACACCGCCCAGGGCAGAGGCTGGACCTCTCCCCCACACCTCACCCGTCCCAGCTGGTCCTGAGACAAGCCCTGTGCTGGGCAAGAGTGGCTTCTAACTGGGGACAGCCAGCCTGGTGGGCTTCCTGGGTGTCCCACCGTGCTGGTCCAGGTGGAACGTCGGGGGCTTCAGACTGTGCCCCACCTGATGGCTCCCAGATCGGGCCCACGAGCTGCCTCATCTAGAAATGCCTAGAGCCTGTTGCTGCTCTGCGGTCCAGAGGAGCACGCCGGGCTCAGGCCTGGGGTCCATGGCCAGCGAACCTCCAGCTCCTACTCCTAGGGTTTTGTGTGAGGATCAGTCGCAGACAGTTGACCACAGGGTAGACAGTTTCTCTGCTCTTCTTTCTAGTTGCTTCCACATGTGGAGAGGATTGAAAAATCGACTTTCTCAGAATTTGTTTCTAATTAGCATTTTTTTCCCCTTCCTGTTCCTTTCCCCTTTAATGTTTATATATTTTTTGGCCCATTTTTTAGAAGTGGGTTGGGGCTAGATGGTCTAGGTTTGAAGCCTGGCACTATTACTTACCCTAAAGAAGGCTGCATGCTGAAGAATGGATGCTTTCGAATTGTGGTGTTGGAGAAGACTCTTGAGAGTCCCTTGGACAGAAAGGAGATCCAACCAGTCTATCCTAAAGGAAATCAGTCCTGAATGTTCATTGGAAGGACTGATGCTGAGGCTGAAGCTCCAATATTTTGGCCACCTGATGGGAAGAGCTGACTCATTTGAAAAGACCCTGATGCAGGGAAAGACTGAAGACGAGAGGAGAAGGGGACGACAGAGGGTGAGATGGTTGGATGGCATCACCGACTTAATGGATGTGAGTTTGAGCAAACTCCAGGAGATGATAAAGGACAGGGAAGCCTGGCGTGCTACAGTAAATGGGGCTGCAAAGAGTCAGACACAACTTAGCGACTGAACAACAGACAACCACTTCTTACAAGTTGCTACAGTTGTAACTTGGGGATAGATAGTGTACCTACCTCATAGGATCATGAGGATTAAATTAGTTAATGTTAATGCTTTTCAAGCACTCAGAACAGTGCTTGGCTCCCATTAAACACTTCTTATAACATCACATGGGCTTTCCTTATAGCTCAGCTGGTAAAGAATCTGCCTGCAATGCAGGAGACCTGGGTTCAATCCCTGGGTTGGGAAGATTCCCCTGGAGAAGGGAAAGGCTACCCACTCCAGTATTCTGGCCTGGAGAATTCCAAGGACTGTATAGTCCATGGGGTGGCAAAGAGTCAGACACGACTGATCAACTTTCACTTTTATAACATCACACATTATCATCAATATAATATCATTAATATCCTTAATTATATATTATTAATATGTGATGCAGTATATTATATATTGTTGAGTTTTATATATTTTTATATTGTTTATATCTATTACTGATAAGCTTGATAATATATTATTAACACTTTATTACCCAGGTGGCACAGTGATAAAGAATCTGCCTGTAATGCAGAAGATACAAAAGACACGGGTTTGATCTCTGGGTTGGGAAGATCCACTGGAGAAGGAAATGGCAACCCACTCCAATATTCTTGCCTGGGAAGTCCTGTGGACAGAGGAATCTGGTGGGCTACAGTCCATTGGGTTGGAAAGAGTTGGACATAATTGAGCGACTGAGCACACACATATATTATTAATATGTTATTAATGTGTTATACATTAATATATTAACTTTCACCAATAATATCACAGTATATTATTATTAAAAACTAAAGCAGTTGTATATTATTATATTATTAACATATAATATTATAAATATATTAGCATATACTTACAGAGTGATAGTAGGAGGGGAGAATGAAAAAGAGGGAATATTCTGGAAATAGCTGTAAAGATAACAGGGTCAGTAGTTGCCAGGAAGTCCACTGCTGGACTGCCTTCTTTCCCAGATGACTCCATGGCTGCCTCTCTGGAAGCAATGCTAAATATTTCTGACCATAAAAGATGCTAAACTTAAACCCTGTTTGCATTTCATAGAAGGAAGGATCTGAAAGAGATTTAAGAAGTAGCCAGCATTAAGCACAAGGTCACTGGAAGGCCTGAGAACCCAGCTGATGAGCAGGATGCTTTTAAAGTAACACGAAGCAGATGCAGAAAGTGCCCCAGTCTGCATCTGCGTTAGCGACTGGATGCCTTCTGTGACTTGTCCCGTCACCCTGGAGAAGAGACAAGGGCTCCCAGGTGGGAGCACCCTACCCAGCTCTTACCTGACCCATGGAGGACCCCCTGAACTGTGAGCCTTTTGCACTTCTTTGCAAATCTAATTCAGAGTGACTTTGCTTCCCAGGAGGGTGGACTGGTTATCTGTTCGATGACATGCTTAACAGAGGCCCAGAGCTTTCCTCCCTGAATCTGTGTCCTGGGAAGATGATGCAAGCCTTTGACAGGCTGCCTGTGTTTTCCTCAGTAAATGAGCTTTGATCACATGCCAGTGGGGTTATTTAGCACATCCCTTGACAAACCTGGCTACTCTGGCTGTTTATCGCTGCAAGTTCATTTTTGTGCGCTTTCATCTTTCTCTGGGACGGTGGCACTTAATGAAACACAGAAAAGCAAATCTTTGAATATTCCCACAATGAATGGAGATGATTTGTGTAACCAGAAGGTAACACTGTTTAAAAATACCAAGATATTCGATACGGCAAAACTGTAGAGGCTTTAACATCCAAAGTCTTACCTGAACGTATTCTGGGTGAAGTGCGCTGGAGCAGGGCTGACTTTGTCTCTTGCTACTGACTTCCTGCTCCTCCTTGGGGCTGAGCTCCATCTCTTGGTGGGCGCTGTGCTCAGGGGAGATGCTGGGGGGCTTAATGGCGTGCTGTCCTCCAAACTGGCAACTTCTCATTAAGCTTCAGTGACACTGACTTTCAGGGAGGGCTCCGGCTTTACCAGGGTTATAAACGGGGGTTGGAGGATGTTCAGATCATTTGCCTGGAGAATGAATCATGCATTGTTCATGCTAGGTTTCTCGCAGAAGTGGTTCTCAGAAGATAGCCCAGAGATCTAATCAAAATGCAGATTCTTGGGCTGTCTGAGAAAGCTCCATCTCCAGTAAGTTTGGGCTGGACTTAGAGATCAGCAAGATTTTAACAAGCACTTGACGTGTTTCTGTGGACCTTGCTTAGATAATGAATAATTATTAGTGATTAACCTAGTCTTACCGGGCTGCGCTAGTGGCTCAGACGGTAGAGAATCTGCCTGCAGTGCAGGAGACCCAGTGTCACGATCAGGAGGGTTCCCTGCAGAAGGGAATGGCAACCCACTTTAGTATTCTTACCTGGAGAATCCCATGGACGGAGGAGCCTGGTGGGCCACCGTCACGGGGTCCCAAAGACTCAAACATGACTGAGAGACTAACACTCATTTTTCAGTCTAGTATGATGGTAAGCATTTATCAAAGCAACTGAAGGTTTTTCTTTTTCTGTTTACACTGGTGGCTTCCTTGTTTTGCATTACTGCTCTGAATGTCCTCAGTTCAGTTCAGTCGCTCAGTCCTGTCCGACTCTTTGCAACCCCATGAATCGCAGCACGCGAGGTCTCTCTGTCCATCACCAACTCCCGGAGTTCACCCAAACTTATGTCCATCGAGTCAGTGATGCCATCCAGCCATCTCATCCTCTGTCGTCCCCTTCTCCTCCTGCCCCCAATCCCTTCCACCATCAGAGTCTTTTCCAATGAGTCAACTCTTCGCATGAGGTGGCCAAGGTACTGGAGTTTCAGCTTCAGCATCATTCCTTCCAAAGAAATCCCAGGGCTGATGTCCTTTAGAATGGACTGGTTGGATCTCCTTGCAGTCCAAGGGACTCTCAAGTGTCTTCTCCAACACCACAGTTCAAAAGCATCAAACTTCAGTGCTCAGCTTTCTTCACAGTCCAACTCTCACATCCATACATGACCACAGGAAAAACCATAGCCTTGACTAGATGGACCTTTGTTGGCAAAGTAATGTCTCTGCTTTTGAATATGCTATCTAGGTTGGTCATAACTTTCCTTCCAAGGAATAAGCATCTTTTAATTTCATGGCTGCAGTCACCATCTGCAGTGATTTTGGAGCCCCAAAACATAAAGTCTGATACTGTTTCCACTGTTTCCCCATCTATTTGCCGTGAAGTGATGGGACTGGATGCCATTATCTTCGTTTTCTGAATGTTGAGCTTTAAGCCAACTTTTTCACTCTCCACTGTCACTTTCATCAAGAGGCTTTTGAGTTCCTCTTCACTTTCTACCACAAGGGTGGTGTCATCTGCATATCTGAGGTTATTGATATTTCTCCTGGCAATCTTGATTCCAGCTTGTGCTTCTTCCAGTCCAGCATTTCTCATGATGTACTCTGCATACAAGTTAAATAAGCAGGGTGACAATATACAGCCTTGACGAACTCCTTTTCCTATTTGGAACCAGTCTGTTGTTCCATGCCCAGTTCTAACTGTTGCTTCCTGACCTGCATACAGATTTCTCAAGAGGCAGGTCAGGTGGTCTGGTATTCCCATCTCTTTCAGAATTTTCCAGTTTATTGTGATCCACACAGTCAAAGGCTTTGGCATAGTCAATAAAGCAGAAATAGATGTTTTTCTGGAACTCTCTTGCTTTTTCCATGATTCAGCGGATGTTGGCAATTTGATCTCTGGTTCCTCTGCCTTTTCTAAAATCAGCTTGAACATCAGGAAGTTCACGGTTCACATATTGCTGAAGCCTGGCTTGGAGAATTTTGAGCATTGCTTTACTAGCGTGTGAGATGAGTGCATTGTGTGGTAGTTTGAGCATTCTTTGGTATTGCCTTTCTTTGGGATTGGAATGAAAACGGACCTTTTCCAGTCCTGTGGCCACTGCTGTTTTCCAAATTTGCTGGCATATTGAATGCAGCACTTTCACAGCATCATCTTTCAGGATTTGAAATAGCTCAACTGGAATTCCATCACCTCCACTAGCTTTGTTCATAGTGATGCTTTCTAAGGCCCACTTGACTTCACATTCCAGGATGTCTGGCTCTAGATGAGTGATCACACCATCGTGATTATCTGGGTCATGAAGATCTTTGTTGTACAGTTCTTCTGTGTATTCTTGCCACCTCTTCTTAGTATCTTCTGCTTCTGTTAGGTCCATACCATTTCTGTCCTTTATCGAGCCCATCTTTGCATGAAATGTTCCCTTGGTATCTCTAATCTTCTTGAAGAGGTCTCTAGTTTTTCCCATTCTGTTGTTTTCCTCTGTTTCTTTGCAAAGGAGAAAAGGAAAGATATAAGCATCTGAACGTTTGGATTTGGGTTTCAAGATACCCCTATGATTCCTGGGCTCTGTGTTGGGGTGTAACGGGAGTCCAGGAGAGAAGTGTCCTTCTGCCTTATGGGAAATTAACTAACCAGAATTTGAATCCAGAATGTTTCAAGTCAATTGAGTGTACCAGAGTCGTCAGCATGGCTGATTCTGATGTAGCCTATAGCTCTTTTTGTGCATGTGGAGTTTGAGAATTGTTATTTTTTTTTTAAACTTTTATTTGGTGCGTTGGGTGTTCCTTGTGGCATGTAGCCTTCTCTCTACATGTGGCACGTGGGCTCGTTAGTTGCACAGTGTGGGATCAGTTCCCCCGAGGCACATGGGGTCTTAGTTCCCTGACCAAGGATCAAACCCACGTCCCCTGCATTGATAGGTCCCAATCACTGGACCACTAGTAGGTCCCTGAGCTTCATTATCCTCGTTGCACGACTCATTGTTGGGACCACTGATGTGGGGGAGGCGTAAGCCAGAGGGAACTCAGGGATAGTGAGTTCATGATGAGACGTGTGTTTCCCAGTGAGAGCGCCTAACTCTCTGCCTGCTCTTACTAATGAGTGGGGACAAGATTGAACTTACGGGTTCCCCATGGTTTACTTCCACCCTTTCTTTTGCTTCTTACACCTTCTTTCCCTTCTGATCTCAAAGTCTCATGACTTCGGTTGTCACCTTCATACAGGGGACTCTGTCATCTCTGGCTCTGGTTTCTCTCCCGAGTTCCAGTCTCACATTTACAGGAGTGGTGTGAACACCTCACTTGGATGTGGGTACACGCATCTTCAGCAACCAATCAGAGGAGACTTACTTCTGCTGAATGGTGGCTTCATATCTTGGGAGCATCTTTATATATTCTGGTGCATTGCATGCAGAGCTTAGGTCACAGAGAGTCCAGCCTCCTTTGAGGCCAGATTCATCACTGTGCAGCTGCATGGCATTTCTGGTGAACCACTACCCTTTGTCCTGTTTCCGTAATGTAGTGGTTCTCATGTTTGCCTCACATGCGAAAGGTCCCTGGCTTGAAACCAGGCAGAAACAGATTTCCTGGCTTGCCCTGGTGCCTCAGACAGTAAAAGCATTTGTTGCAATGAGGGACACCCGGGTTCCATCCCTGGGTTGGGAAGATCCCCTGGAGAAGGAAATGGCACCCCATTCCAGTACTCTTGCCTGGACAATCCCATGGACGGAGGAGCCTGGTTGGCTACAGTCCATGGGGTTGCGAAGAGTCGAACACGACTGATCGACTTCACTTTGACTCTTTACTTTCATGCATTGGAGGAGGAAATGGCAACCCACTCTAGTGTTCTTGCCTGGAGAATCCCAGGGACGGCGGAGCATGGTGGACTGCCGTCTATGGGGTCACACAGAGTCGGACATGACTGAAGCGACTTAGCAGCAGCAGCCAGTACTCTTTGCCTGGAAAATTCTGTGGATCGAGGAACCTCGTAGGCTGCTGTCCATGGGGTTGCAAAGAGTTGGGCACAAATGAGCGACTTCACTTTACTTATTTACACTTCCCTTTGGGACAAGGAGGTTCCAGAGTAATGGGTGAGCAAACAGGCTGGGAAGCCAGGCTTCTTTCTCTGTAATCCCTGGCATGGCATTTGCTGTTTGACTTCAGACAAGGCTCTCTCTGGGCCTCAGTTCTTTTATCAGAAAAATGAGGAGAGTGGTGTCTCCCGCCTAGTGTTGTAGGGAGATCAGATGGGTGATTCCTGTGAAGGTCTTAAAATAGTGTCTGGTAAGTAGGAACGATTATCCATCATCAGCGTCATCACCAGCAGCCCTGTCATCGTTTAAAAATCTTTGTTAATCCCCCTTTTCCTTTTTCCATCATGGCCACTTCTCCCAGTGACCAGGCTTAAAACTTAGGGCTTGTCTCTAACACTTTTCTCTCATTCACTTTCCACTTTGTGTCACATTCATAGCTGACCTGCCCTGTCTCTTGTCTCTAACTGTTCATCTGCCTACTGCTTTTCCCGCCCAGCCTTCCTTACCTGCTTTTTATCTCGTGCTGTCTACAAGATCACATTCCTACAAGATCACTTTCTTCAGTACCTCCCTTATCAGAAAAGTGAAAGTTAAATGTGAAAGCAAAAGTTGCTCAGTCGTGTCGGACTCTTCACAATCCTTTGACTATAGAGTCCATGGAATTCTCTAGGCCAGAATACTGGAGTGGGTAGCTTTTCCCTTCTCCAGAGGATCTTCCCAACCCAGGGATTGAACCTAGGTCTCCTGCATTGCAGGTGGATTCTTTACCAGCTGAGCCACAAAGGAAGCCAGAGAATACTGGAGTGGGTAGCCTATTCCTTCTCCAGCAGATCTTCCCGACGCAGGAATCGAACCGGGGTCTCCTGCATTGCAGGCAGGTTCTTTACCAACTGAACTATCAGGGAAGGCCCTCCCTGATCAGAAACCTTGATTAATTCAAGGACTACCAACATTTTTAAGGCTTTGGATAACAATATTTACCCACCCAATTATGCCCTTCTGTACTTCTCCAAGGAGTATCTGAAAATGCCATTTTATCACCTTTGTTGTGATTTTTAGCCTGTGCTGATTTGATGAGTGGAAAGTGGAGTTGTCAGCGGTGTTACTCTATTTGAAAGCTTGTGCCAGTGATTATCTCCTCATTTACTTATCAGCAAGTTGCACTTTCTCTTTTGTAATTTTTGGGACCCATTTCCACAAAACCACTCAACATTGCTGGGGATATAGCATGAACCAAACAGGTAAGATCCCTGCTTGCATGAAGTTTACATTCTAGGGGCTGAGATAGATTAAGCAGAAATACATATAGTATATTACCAGCATTACAACACATGCATGCTATGCTAAGTCGCTTCAGTCGTGTCCAACTCTGTGCGACCCCAGAGACGGAAGCCCACCAGGCTCCTCTGTCCCCGGGGTTCTCTAGGCAAGAATACTGGAGTGGGTTGCCATTTCCTTCTCCACCAGTTCTGTTATGCTGCTGCTGCTGCTGCTGCGTCGCTTCAGTCGTGTCCAACTCTGTGTGACCCCATAGACGACCTCCTACCAGGCTCCTCTGTCTCGGATTCTCCAGGCAAGAACACTGGAGTGGGTTGCCATTTCCTTCTCCAGTTATAACACATATGTATGCATAGATATCAATATACATATTTTAATGCTTGTTGGTGTTCTTTAAAACTAAAGTAAGGTAATCAAGAGACTGAACTGAACTGAACTGAATCAAGAGGTCATCAGGAGAGTGATGGAGGGAAAGGTGCCATTTTGCCCAGGAGATTAGGGAAGGATTTTGGGAACAGCTGAAGTGGTAAAGAATCCACCAGGAGACTAAGGAGACCCAGGTTCAATTCCTGGGTCAGAAGATCCTGAAGGAGGGGGCCTGGCCACGTACTCCAGTATTCTTGCCTGGAGAATCCCATGGACAGAGGACAGACCACACAGGCCATGGTGTCACAGAGAGTCGGACATGACTGAGAGACTGAGCATGCACGGACCGAGTTCAGAGAGGGACCTGAAGGAAGTGATGTTCCGATGCAGGATTTGTGTCTGGAGAAGAGAGGACGGCATGGGCAAAGGCTATTAGGCTGGAGCCTGCTTGGCTTGTTCAAGGAGCAGCGGGTGATGGGGGCTGGTGTGAAGTAAGGGTGAGGCCATATGTGGAGTTCTGATCTGCAAAGACCGGGACTTGAACATTTTATTCTGCATGTCAGGGGGCAAGGGACTATTGGGGGTTTAAGCAGAATGGGTGACATGATCTAATCAAAGCTTTTTGATTTTTGTTAACAGCTTCATAATGTATATTGAATGGGTTATTTACATGGTGAGTCATCGGCCTGCATTTGAGGCTGGGTCACTGATGAACTCACCTGGGAACCAAGGTACAGAAGAGCCTTAGGCCTGAGCTTTGAGTTCCTCCAACACACAGAGTTTGGGAAGAGGAGGAGGAGCCCACAGAGGCTGAGAGGAAGAGCTGGCAGGTCCAGGAAGTCAGAGGAAGTGCCAGACCCATGGAAGGGAAGACTGTCAGTTCTGACAGCGTGGAAGACGTTCAGTTCAGTCACTCAGTTGTGTCTGACTCTCTGCGACCCCATGGACTGCAGCATGCCAGGCTTCCCTGTCCATCACCAACTCCTAGAGCTTGCTCAAACTCATGTCCATCCAGTCGGTGATGTCATCCAACCATCTCATCCTCTGTCATCCCCTTCTCCTCCTGCCTTCCATCTTTCCCATCATCAGGAAAGTAAAAATAGGAAAGATGGAGGACACTGGCAGCCTTGGGTAGAGGAATTTGCATGAAGCAGACAAAAGCCTCCTTGGAGTGGGTTCAGACCCAAAAGGGGGAATGAGTAAGTGTAGACAGCTCATGCAGGCAACTCTTTTCAGTTGGCATGTAGAAGGTTTAGTGTTTTTCTCAACAACTTGTATCCAGGATATTTCAATGATACCCATTCTGAGCTGTGTTGCTGTATTTGTCATATAGGTTGGTTTTGATGGTCATTCTGCCTTTTAATTTTTATCCCCATGAGATAAATATTGTTATTTTCTTGCCCCTCTTGATGTTCTTCTTTGCTATCTTTCCCTTAACTTTTCACCTTTGAAAGGGCCTATTTTTCTTGTTTTTACTTGTGTGCATTCCCCGCTTTTCTGTATAACTTGTTTAATGGGGAAAAAAAATGTGTATTATTTTAAAAACCACCAAGAAAGTGCTGCAGTCCATGGGGTCGCAGAGAGTCAGACACAACTGAGTGACTGAACTCAATGTCTTCCATGCTGTCAGAACTGACAGTCTTCCCTTCCATGGGTCTGGCACTCCCTCTGGCTTCTTGGACCCGCCAGCTCTTGCTCTCAGCCTCTGTGAGCTCCTCCTCCTCTTCCCAAACTCTGCCCATTTGCAGAAGAGACAGTATGTTCTCAAGGGCACTCAGTTCAGTTCAGTCACTCAGTTGTGCCCGACTCTTTGCTACCCCATGGACTGCAGCACGCAGTCCTGTCCATCCCTGTCCATCACCAATCCCAGAGCTTACTCAAACTCATGTCCATAGAGTCGGTGATGCCATCCAACTATCTCATCCTCTGTTGTCCCTTTCTCCTCCTGCCTTCAATCTTTCCCAGCATCAGGGTCTTTTCTAATGAGTCAGCTCTTCGCATCAGGTGGCCAAAGGTTTGGAGCTTCAGCTTCAGCATCAGTCCTTCCAATAAATATTCAAGACTGATCTCCTTTTTAGGATGGACTGGTTGGATCTCCCTGCAGTCCAAGGGAGTCTCAAGAGTCTTCTCCAACACCACAGCTCAAAAGCATCTGTATGTAGTTTTTGATGTGCTTTTATGTATATAGTTTTATTTATGTTTTTTGAAAATGGTTTTTGGTTTATAGCAAAATTGATCAAAAGAGAGATGCTTCACATATACTCTGTCCCCACACCCCCGCCTCTCCCTCTATCAACATCTCCCACTATCGTGGCATATTTGTGGACAGTTGATGAACCTGCCTTGACATGTCCGCATCACCCCGAGCCCATAGTTTACATTCGGGTTCACTCTGGGTGCTGTGTGTTTTGTGGCCCTGGACCAACATATATTGACATGTTTCCTTGACTCTGGGCTCTGCCTGTTCATTCCTTCTCTGCTTCTCCATCCCCTCCCTGCCCCTGGCTACCACTGAGCTTGTTACTCTTTCCATAGTCTTGTGGATTCCTGACTGTCACAGAGTTGGAAGCATAAGGCATATAGCCTTTTCAGATTGGCTTTTTTTCACTTAGTGATAGGCATTTATGTTTCCTTTGTGTCTTTTAATGGCCTGATAGCCCACCTTGACTTTTCTAAATCTTGGAACTCTTATAAATTTTTCTTTATTTTGGTCGCACCGTGTGGCATGTGGGACCTTCGTTCCTGGACTAGGGGTTGGACCCCTGCCCTCTGAAGTAGAAATGTCGTGTCTTAACCACCGGACCACCAGGGAAGGGCCCAAATCTTAGAACTCTTTAAGAATTAGGTAAAGCTATGTATTCCTCCATTCCCTCACCACCCAGAATAAGTACACACATACACACACATACACACTCTTATATGCTCACAGATCTGTTACAACCAATTCAGCACCCCCACCCCCCAGCCCCTGGGAGACCCTGGGATCCCAGGTTATAAGCCCTGTGCTGTTTGTTAATGGAAGCCCCATGGGGTGCAGTTGATAAAGCAGAAAATAAATTTTCATTTGCACCTAACTCTCCTGCCAGAAAGACGTGTTGCCTCTTGAAGTCAGTGGAATGACAGAGCTCCTTTGAACAACGCTGGTTTCGAGGCACATTCTTTGTCTAAATTCAGTTCAGATGACAGATCCTCTTCTGCAGTCTCGTGTTCTAGAGCAAAGCTGCTCAAACGTGAATGTGCTCACGCATCATCTGGAGACTGGTGTGGACGGTCCTCGGGATTCTGCCCTTCAGACAAGGCCCCTGCTGGCGCTGCTGGCCCGAGGACTGGTCTTTTTCACAGCATGGCCTGGAAGCCCTGGTTTTCAAACTGCAGGTCACGACCCATTTGGGGACGTGAGTCAAAGCTGGTATTGACAAAAGGAAATGGAATGAAATGGGAAAGGGTGGAAATGTTCAGGGTGCATCGCATATAGCAAGGAAAAGTACTCTTGGAAGATGTTTTAGTTACACACGTGTAGGAGTGTACAGTGGCTTGTGTTACATAACATGATTTCTTACCCTGGATCCATTTGGAAAACAGTCCTCAAAATTTCTGTGGAGTAAGAAATGAGGAAGAAGCACCTCCCCAGTTGTTTTACCCGAAAAAATAGTGGGTTTGCAGGCATAAAATTGCACATGTGTCTCTGTGGATTTTGCTGCTGACTCTGGTATCCAGATGTTGGGATTTTTCCCAAAGCAGGAACTGTAAATAGCAGAGATTTTTTTTTTTTTTAATTTTAAAGATCAGATTCCAGGGTTAACAGAAAATCCTGCTTGTATTTGCCTTAATTGAGAGAATCCATGTTACTTCTGCGAATGTGCTTTAAAAAAGTAAACAAACTGAACCAAAGCATGGCTGTTAATTTTTTAGTGATTCTTTGTGGATATTCTGAAAAGTACCATTCATTCGCATTCTGCATAAACTGCTAATAGGTTGTTATTATCAGTATCCAAAAATAAACAATAATACCAACTTATATGGACCTCCAGATTAGCCCCATAAAAGTTTACAATAATGGTATTATTGCGCCAACTGAGTTTGAGTCTGACGGAAATATAGAACTCTAAGCATATGATTCTCATATCCTTTGTTTTAAAATCCAAGTTTAATCTGTCTTTATGTTGAAGTTTATCATCACAGATTAAAAGGGTATGCCTAAAGTAACAGTCAGAAATCAAATTTTTTGTGACTTATTTGTTGTTTGAAAAGTCTGCAATTCAAATTTTTACTTTCCATTATTATTTGAAAAAATAAAAGTTTATATAAATTTACCTATTTTGTTACACATTACAAAAGGGATCTAGAACCTGCCAGTGAGACAAGAGGTGATGAGTGGGTTTTCTATTTGGCTTTCAGAGGAGGGTTGTCCTAGAAGAATTAGACAGAAAATAGGCAATGGACATGAGTTTGAGTAAACTCCCGGATTTGGTGATGGACAGGGGGGCCTGGCATGCTGCAGTCTATGGGGTCGCAGAGTCGGACACAACTGAGCGACTGAACTGAACTAAAAGGCAATATTAGCCATGAACAAAAGCATCAAGAAAGAAAACAGACCCAAAGAGAGAGGACATTTTTCTCTTTTGAATAATTTAAACAATATGCCATTGTTCTTATTCCTTAGTCTGTAGGAATGGAAAATTCACACGTATTCAGTAAAAGGATGTGAAAGCCCCTTTAGTTTATTCCTCAAAAATGAAATTAGAAAAATATAAAAAACAACAAAGATTTGCTCTATAGCAGAGGGAGCTATATTCAGTATTTTATAATAACCTATGATGGAAAAGAATCTAAAAAAAATATGTGTAACTGAACCACTTTGCTGTATACTTGAAACGAACACTCTTGTAAATCAACTGCACTTCAATTTTTTTTTTAAAAGTAGATCAGTGCTCTGCGGCTACTTAGTTTATCAAGTTTACAGTCATTTTGTAAAAAGCTTATAGTCATTTTTGCAGTTTTTAAAAATTTTAGTCAGGGCTGTTGAAATAAAATGCACTGATAATTAATGACAGAACAAAACAAAAAGCCTTAGGTGACATAAGGCATGCCTGGTGAAGAGATGTGGCTACGAATAAGAAACAAATGACACAACTTTCTTTGCATGTTGGTTTTTCTCCCCAGCTTTATTGAGGTAAAGTTGGGATGTACCGTTGTTTAAGGTTATAAGGTGAGGATTTGCTCCGTGTATGTTGTGAAGTGATTGCTATAATAGGGTTAGTTGATGTCTCCATCACCTCACATAATAATCTTTTTCCTTGGGGATGAGAACATTTCAGATCTTAGGAACCTTCTGGTATACAATACAGGATTGGGTTAGTCATGCTGTCCGTTCGATCCCAGAATTTATTCATCTTGTGACTGGAAATTTACACTCTTTGACCAATATCTTCCCGTTTCCCTTACCCTGAGCCCCTGGGTCACCACCACTTCACTCTCAATTTCTGTGAGTTGGCTTTTTTAGATTACACGTTTAAGTGAAATCGTGTAGTATTTGTCTTTCTCTGATTGATTTCACTTCACATAATATCCTGCCAGTTTTTTTCTAAAACACACTCATTAAAATGTATATGTCTTAGAAAACCTTTTGATTGATACAGTATAAATCACTTGAATGATTTATTACATATCTTATGTTATTTTTGCATCACATAAAATTATTTAGATTTGCCCCAAAATATAAATAGTAGCGTGTAATATACAGTCCTAATTATTTTGTGTCATCATGACGATAAAGACATTTCAATCCTCGGTTCACTCACTGACGGTTAAAGTTAAGATGCTTGTTTATTCCCTTTGATATGGCCCAATAACATGGTTAATTGGAATTGCAACTGAAATTCAGTTTTTTTGGTATGAAATGATTTTTAAAAATCAATGTCTGGTTGATTTACAGTGTTGTGTTAATTTCTGCTGTCCAGCAAAGTGATTCACTTGTATATACATTTTTTTTCATATTCTTTTCCATTATCGTTTATCCCAAGAGACTGGATATAGTTCCCTGCACTATACAGAAGAACCTTGTTGTTTATCCATTCTATGTGCAATATCTAGTTTGCAGCATGACATTTTAATTTCTGGAACGTTGATCTTCAGACTGGGGTGCGGAAAGTCACTTTACGCTAGCACAGCACCGGTTTTTAGAGCACTGTGTTAGTTGGGTTCCCTGGGAAGCAGATGTTGGAGCAGAATTAGGAATGCAGGAGGATTATTTGTGGGGGAGGGGTCCTCCCATGAAGGATACAGCAGGGATAGCCGCCGCCAGATGCAGATGGGATCCTCCGACTGACCAGCAACCAGCGGGGAGCCCTGGAGCAGACGGTGCCTCTGGAGTGGTCCAGCGATGGGCAGAAGTGGCCAGGCGCTTGCACCCTGCTGGGTTCCGTTATGAGTCTGAGACGAGGCGGAGGGGCTGTGAGCATCTGGAGGCTTGGTTCAGGTGAACGCTGGGCTGTCTCCTGAAGGGAGACCTGAGGGGCCCGCCTCTGGGGCTGTCAGGGGCATCTGCAGAAACAAGAACAGCAAGTAGCCACCTCCTGGGAACAGCCTGACAGGGCCATCGTTTGCTGGACACTGTTACTCCGTCCTTTATTAAGAGGGAGTTGCAAATTTACCATCTGTAGGACTGTCTTCTGCTGAATAGCAAGTGGCTTGCTGACAAAGTGAGTGAGTGAGTGAAGTTGCTCAGTTGTGTCCGACTCTGCAACCCCATGGACTGTAGCCCGCTGGGCTCCTCTGTCCATGGGATTTTCCAGGCAAGAATCCTGGAGTGGGTTGCCGTTCCCTTCTCCAGGTGATCTTCCCAAACCAGGGATTGAACCCAGCTCTCCTGTTTTATCTTCCTTTAGTTTCGCTTCTTTTTGGTCTTTACTCTCCTGGGGTCTTTGGGAACTGTGCGAATGGGTAACAGCATGTACCATACCTCTTCGTTTTCACTTAGGCTGGATTTGGAGAGGCAGAACAGAAGAATACATAAGGAGACCTGAGAGTCTCACAGAGAAATAAATCAGCGCTGCTGTTTCTTTTAGCTTTGCTTTCCTGTTCTTTATTATTTATTTTTTTAAAAATGTAATCTCTCCTTTTATCAACCTTCATCATTTCATACTGTAAGAAAGTGAAATCACTAAAGACAAATAACCTTATTGATCTGCTGAGTGTGAAGAGAGAAAGGGCCATGGTATAGATCAATGGATTAGGAGGGAGGCACCTAACTCTAGGGGTTTACAGTTGCTAAAAACTTAGGCTTTGTTGGACAATAAGTATCATGTGTTACTCGTGATGGGTGCTGATTGCTTGCAGTGACACAAGCAAATCAAGGATAAATGTAACAAGAAAAAAGCAATATGGAAAAATTCAGAAATGTCCAGCGATTGCTATTTCTTGGGTGAAACTCTGCTGATCAGTAGTTGGGCTCCCCAACAAAATGTGAGAACAAGAGAATTTTAGAAAGCAGCAATTTTAAAGAAATGGAAGCTATGCAAAATGCATCGCAGTCCTTCATTGTATAGTTCATAAGTATGAAAAAAGAATTCTAGGCTGTTAACTAATTCATAATTCTGGAAAATGCTTTTCCATGCAGTGAATGTGTAACAATAACTGTTACACAGTCTCTGTCCCTCGCTCTCTTTATGAGAGACCCTTATCACCAAGTCTTCCCTGGAGAGGCTCTGAGCCACCATTTGCTTCCAGTTGCTTCACAAGCCACTCTTAACCCACCCCTGGAGACTATGTATGAAATTATTTAATGTGTGCTAATGATAAGAGCATTTACACATCTAACCAGTATATATTTAACCAAGATAATCCTTTAAACCATGATCATATGAGAAATTAACATTATATCAATACTGCAGACAACTATTTTTCCCATGAACTACAGTTTTCCCAACAGGGTTAGCCTCTTGTCCTTACTACTTAGATTGGGGCCCTTCACTGTTGAGAATTTCCACTGTTTATCCAGTACCACCATTATGGAAAATCAGAATCCTTAAAAAAAAACAACAAAAGACGATTTTAAAAAATCCTTTTAGATTATTGATGCTACTGTTTGGATGTTTCTTGGTTTTAGACCTCTGGATATACAATTTTTTTCCATTTGTTATATTATCTGCCTCCAGTTACAATTCGGAATTCACAGTAAATTTCTCTTAGGGCTTTTGGTTAAGGCTGTATTGGTTCCTCAGATTTCAAGTCTAAACACCCAAATCACGTTGGTTATTCTGTCAACGCTTGCCCCCCCCCCCCCCCAGCATTAAGTCCAGTAGTGGGGCTTTATGCGAATCCTGTCTTGGGCCTGGGTTGCCCAACTGTGACCTTTAGTGCTTGAAATGACATGAGATTCAAGAAGAGGGAATTGATTACCTATCAGATATGGTGCTAGAAAGCAGAAAGGCCCCCTCGTGTGTAGAGAAGGGAGCCCTCCTGCACCGCTGGTGGAATGTGAACTGGCGCAGCCACTATGGAGAACAGTATGGAGGTTCCTTAAAAAGCGAACAGTAGAGCTGCCATGTGATCAAGCGCCCCCAGTCCCACTCCTGGGTGCGTCTCCAGAGAAAACGGTGATATATGAAGATGTATGCGGCTCAGCGTTCATAGCAGCACCATCTGCAGTAAGTAAGACATGGAAAGGAGCTAAATGTCCATCACAGATAAACGGATAAAGAAGATAGGAGATACATATAATGGGATGTTACTCAGCTATAAAAAAGATTAAAATAATGGCATTTGCAGAACATGGATGGACCTAGAGATTATCATAGTAGGTGAAGTCAATCAGAAAGAGAAGGACAAATATCATATGATATCACTTACATGTGAAATCTAAAAAAAAAAATACAAATGAATTTATTTACAAAATAGAAATAGACTCACAGATGTAGAAAATAAATTTACAGTCATCAAGGGGGAAAGAGGGGAGGGATAAATTAGGAGTTTGGGAGTAATATATATATATATATATATACTGCTATATATAAAATGGGCTTTCCCAGTGGCTTAGTGGTAAAGAATCTGCCTGCCAAGGTAGGGGACATGGGTTTGATCCCTGGATGGGAAAGATCCCCTGGAGGAGAAAATGGAAACCCACTCCAGTATTATTGCTGGGAAAATCCCATGGACAGAAAAGCCTGGTGGGCTTCAGTCCTTGGGATTGCAAAGAGTGGGACATGGCTGAGCGACTGAGCATATACACACGTATATAAAGTAGATAACCAACAAAGACCTGTATAGCACAGGGAATTATACTCAACAATTTGTAATAACCTATAAGGGAAAAGAATCAGAAAGAGAATATATCTATATGTTTGTTACACACACACACACACTATATATATATAGTTAAATCCTTGTGCTGTATACATGAAATTAACATGATACTGTGACTCATCTATTCTTCAATTAAAAAGAAAAGAAAGCTCCTCTCACATGTGAGTCGCCAGGAGGCAACTCCACCCATGCTTCTGCTCCAACATTCTGCTTCTACCAGATTTGGGAATTTTGCGACTGGAAAAAATTGAGGGGGGTACTCTCATGGGTTTCCTGTTATACTCAGGATATGTCCACACCAGGCTGCTTCTAGGCTTCCTCAAGCTGGGTCTGTGGCTTCAGTGCTAGGCAAAGCTTTCTCTCCACTCTGGAGCTCAATAGACAGCCTTCCTCCATGCGACACTTCTTCAACTTGTCCCGTGTCCCCAAAGGAGACTGCATCTTGATCTCGCTTGTCTTTCTTGACTCTCTGATATTGTCTTTACATTATGATTATCTGCTCAATGACTTCCTTTGGTGTTATTTTACACGTTCCCTTCCATGTTGATGAACGCCCTTGTCCATTTCACACCTTTCCCTGTATTGATGGTTCAGGCGCTTACAAATACTGCCATCATGACCTCATTTCTTTTTAAATGTGTCTTCATGTTTTTAGTTTATTCCTTGGAGCTGTTTATTTTCCCCTTCATCTTGCAGTACAATTTTTGACACCTCTGTGTGTGGTAAGTATACCCGGCAGGTTTCTTCACGTCTTCCTTTTGAGTGACTTAAAGCCACTTTCTTTATTGATACAGGATGGAAAGAAAGCTCCCAAAGAAGAGCTATTCCAGGCTGTGGAATGCGGGGGCGACGTTAAACACCACTTGTATTTCCATGCCATCACTATTTACCGTTTGAGGATTTGGAGAGGGATGGAAAATGATGTCTTGTTTGAAGCACACTCGCTGTAATCTTTTCCTTTGGACGAGAAGTTTTTAACGCGTTTAGAAAAATAGAATGCCTCATGGGACCCGATAGGATTATGATTTACTCTTTCTGGAAGACTGAAATTTAAAACTGGTACCAACATGAGTTTTACAAAGTTGTCCTCATTTCATGGACTGCCAGCATACATGTATGTAACCATTTTACTGAATGAGCTGGACTCAGTAAAGTGCACATAAAGTCTTACTTTCCTTACGACTTCTCCTTCACACCTGCTTAAGGCTGAATGTCGTCTTCATCTCTCAAACAGTATCTCAGATCCATCGAGAGTTTTTTATGGTCACTTATAATTGTTTACGTACAGTTTTATTTTCATGTGCTCAGAAACCCAGTTAATTGTTTTCTTTTAAAAGCTGTTTATTTACTTACTTCTGATTGCACCGGGTCTTTGTTGTGGCACATGGGCTTTCTTTAGTTGCGGCGAGTGGGGCCTCCTCTCTAGTCGTGATGTGGGGGCTTCTCACGGTGGGGGCTTCTCTTTGTGGAGCACGGGCTCCAGGTGCTCAGGCTTCTGCAGTTGTAGCACATGGACTCAGGAGTTGTGGGTCCCGGGCTCTGGAGCAGAGGCTCAATAGTTGTGGGACATGGGCTTAGTTGCTCCAAGGCACATGGGATCTTCCCGGGTCAGGGATCAAACCCGTGACCCCTGCATTGGCAGGTGGATTCTTAACCACTGGACCACCAGGGAAGTCTTCAATCACCTGTTCAGTTTTCAGTTTGTTACCGCCCACCATTCTGACCTGTTTCAGGGTGAGAAACTTCAGAGTGGGAGAGTGGTGTGGTTAGCCCCCTCTTGTCACATCTAACTTGCCCATTTTCCCCTTCGTCTCCTTCCTTCTCCTGTGCCCTTGAAATCAGTGTCGGGCTGAGTTCACCAGACCAGGTTTAGGGCAACTCTTAAACATGTTCTACCTCAGTAGTCTGGTCCCTGCCTTTAGAATGAGGACCCCTGCTGAAAGCCTGAGCCCAAAAGTCTTAAGTTCTGCCAAGAACTTAAGGTCCTGTTCCAGGTAAGAGAAAAAGTGGTAAAATTAAATATAAAATGCCAGTTGCCAACAGCATATGTTAAACAGTAAAATACTTCCAAGTCAGAGAGGATTTTAAAAAATTTCATTCAGTTGCTGACACATAAGGAAAACCTCATACGTCTCCCCAATTTCAGTTATTTCTGTATTTTTACGCACAGAGAACAAAGGTAAATATGCAGATGGTGCGGAGGTGTGCGTCTTTACGGAACAGTCACTCTGAAGACATAATTTAGAACATTCTTAGAGTCCTCTGAGGAAACAAGGGAAGTTGTCCGCAACACATGCTGTTTCCCCTGTGCGGTTAGGCTTTAATCTGCACCTTGAGGAGACGTAAAAAAGCTCTGTTCACTCCGTTGGTCTGGTTAGTTGAAGCCCCAAGACTTCTAAGGTGTTCAAGATTTAACCCATCTTGTTTTTAAATATATTAGTTTCTTCTTAAGATGATAAATCTTTGCTCTTTGATGTTCATAGATCCTTAAAACCCCCAGAGCAGCCCTAGAAATCTGGGAGATGTCTCTTACTAGCACATGGCACAAAGTCTTGCTTAATCCACTTATAACTTGGATCCCGGAGGCACACATCACAGTGAAAAACAGTGAGGATTATATAACTTTGCAGCTCTTTATGTACCGGATCTTTTAATTTTATTCTCAAACAGCATATTGCACTATTGAAATTCAATATGGAAATATTTCTTTTGGTTTTAAATACGTGTTCAGAAATGCATATGTTAGCAACTAAAAATAAAGTCCCAAATTTCTCATTTTTTCATAGTTAGCAGAGAGAGTTAACACTTTTCTTGGCACTCTAAGGAATGTCATCCATGATATCATGGGTACCAGCTCACAGCAACAGAACCTTCTTTTCATGAGCACCTGTAGCTTTAAGTCTGAATACATGTGCTTGTGAGTGTCTTAAGTGCAGAGTCTCATGAAGTATGGGATGGGGTCCTGGGGCAGATACAGGAAGAGCCCATAATTCCAAGTTGCTCTAAATGGGCTGCTCTGCCATGGTGGTGAGTAGGAGTGAGGGGCTACTTCACAGTTAATCAGGGAAGACTACAATCTCTTTGTTGTTTAGTCACTAAGTCACGGCCAGCTCTTTTGCAACCTCGTGGACTGGAGCTGGCTTGGCTCCTCTGTCCATGGGATTTCCTGGGCAAGAATACTGGAGTGGGTTACCATTCCCTTCTCCAGGGATCTTCCCAATGCAGGGATCGAACCTGTGTCTCCTGCACTGGCAGATGGTGGATTCTTTACCACATGGGGAGCCCACTAATAGCTCTGACAAACCACCGAATTTCGGGGGTTCAACAAAAGAAGTTTATTTCTCACTCAGTTCAAGGCCGGGGTTCCTGGTGTGGTGGTTCTTCTGGCATCTTTCTTGTAAGCAGTGACTCAGGAATCCAGTCTCCTTCCCGCCCAGCCTCTGCCTAGACTTTGCTGTTCTCTGTGTCCTCAGAAGTCTTTCCATTCTCAGCCACTGGGTGGGGAAGAGAATGGGTAATTGGAGTATACAAGTGTTTCATAGACCATCCTGGCTTCCACCCACTTCCCATTGGCCAGAATTCAGTCACATGACCACACTGATGGCAAGGGGTGCTGGGAAATGTAGTCTCCCTGAGTACCTAGGAGGAAAAAGGACATTATCCAAGACTCCTGTGCCCACAGAGTGCTGTGGAAACCTGACTGAGTCACAGAGGAGCTGCAGGTCCGTCATTTCACATTCCTCTCTCTGTCTGTGACTTTTCTTCCTCTGTCTCCTTCTATGACTACAAAATAAAAGTCTTTTTGTTCTTTTCTCTAATGACAAACTCTATATGTCATTGTGAACAGCTGAACAAAAATTAAAATCATTATGTAAAACCTCACTGACTCAAATAACCACAATCAATGTTTTGATGGACATCGTTCCAGTCTGTTTTCATGAACAAAATGACATATAACTATTTTTACCAAAAAGGGGCATTTAATAAACATTTTTGGAACTGCCCTTGTATCATCAATAAATATTGCATTGATGTTTTCCCATCTCCTGAACACTGTTTGGTGACCTCATGGAATTGTGTCCTATATATATTCCATAAATTTGGACTAAAGATTTATTGATGCATTTTTCAGTTCAGTTCAGTCAGTCAGTCGTGTCCAACTCTTTGCAACCCCATGAGCTGCAGCACGCCAGGCCTCCCTGTCCAACACCAACTCCCGGAGCCCACCCAAACTCATGTCCATTGAGTCAGTGATGCCATCCAACCATCTCATCCTCTGTCATCCCCTTCTCCTCCTGCCCTCAATCTTACCCAGCATTTTTAGATGACTTCAAATATTGGCTGTAACCTGTACTGTGTTGAATAATCTTTGCTTCGACCTATGGCAACTTCTTAAAGTTATAATCATAGAAGCGGAATTGCTAAGTCAAAAAATAGGCAAAATTCTAATATTTTACGTGAATTTCCAAGTTTCCATTTGAAGACTTGTACCAACTTAAGCATGCATCAGTATATGGGTACTTTTTTCCCCCAGTGCTTGCCAATAGTTATTGTCATATGTTTCTGACTGGACAGTGTAAATGGCAAAAAGTTGATATGCCATTTTATTTACACTTCATTGAATATTAATTTTTCTAAAAAGTTTATTAGCTATTCATACTTTTTTTCATATTCTTTGCCCATTTTCCCATGTAGTCTTGAATATGTTTTATGCAGTGTCTCAAAAATGTCTTGCCAGTGTGAGACACAGTACTTTCTATGCTATAGCCAGGCAATGAACATTTATTAAAGAAACAGAGGGAAGTGGGAAGGTTTTTTATTTTATGTTAAGGATGTTAAAATTCTGTTCAAAGGTAGTTCAAATGTTTTCTCCAGATGGTTGAAATTTTTCTTTCTTTTTTTTCTTTTTACAAAGAATATATATATATTTTTTGTCATTGAGAATGAACGAACTATTTGCTTTTTAATTTTGCTTATATTCTTTTTTTAACATATAGAGTATCTTATTTTAAATGTAGCTTAGTCCATCAGTATTTTCCTTTATGGACTCTTAGTTCACCATGACAGAGGCTGTACCATGCTAAATTATACAAACATATATCTTTGAAAATTTTCTTTCTTTATGACTTAGTTTTTAGTATTTACACCTCTCATCAATTTGGATTTTTAGATAAATAAGATCGCTTTTTTAAAACATAAATGCTCTGTATTGAATAACTCATTTTAACATAGCATGTGTGAAAATGTGCCCTTTCATCCTGAATTATGTATACACCGGTATGTCTCGAGATTGTCTAGCCTGCTTCATCAAACTGTTAGTTTTCTGTTGCTCCTGGCTGGCTGCCCTTGCTGAGTCATCTGCCTCCTATTTCTTGCGCCACAAACCTTGTGCGAGATCGAGCCCCGCTTCCATTGGCCCGTCTGTGGGCAGCTTTAGTCGCGGTCTCTGTTTTCTCAGTTCTGGGAGTCGCCGCTCACACGCAAGCAGTGGAGCAGAGTTTGAGTTTGAGGACCTCCGTGGCTTCCCCGTCCCCTCTCTCCCAGACCCTCGGCTCCTCGCCCGCCTCCGCTGCCAAGTCCCCAACCGGCTCCTCCGGCTTCCCTTTCCCCGGGCCGGCCGATCACCTGCCCCACACATCCCAGCCTTACTGCCTGTGGCCGCCAACCCAGCAGGAGGGCTTGCGGATTCTCTTGCTACGTCTGCCCTTGGATGAGGCCCCCTGCACCGGCCTTAGCATCTGACTCTGGAAGCGGTCACCTTTGGGGCCGGACGACATCACCCAGGATACAGGGTGAATTCTGATCACTGACCCAGAGGACTCAGGAGTAACACCGGCAGCTGAGGTCCCTCTTCTCCCTACCTCCGTGTAGCAGTGAGGTGAGGCTTCTGCAGCCTTCTGGAGGGCATCTGTGGGTCTCTGTAGAGGGCCGCCCCTCTCCATCTGTGGCTTATCCTGGAGCGGCAGCCTGCAGGCTTGCTCCCCAGGCCTCCCTCCCCCTCACTCTCACCGCCCCGGGTTTGCATCTCTCAAACAAAGAAATGGCTCTTGGGCTTAGCATCAGGATATGCTTTCTAAGAAACCCAGGCCTGAGACACCCCGTATGAGCAAAGGTTATTGCTGGCGTGTTATGTCTCAATTCTTTCTTTTTTTCACACCAATAAATACATGTATACAAACTAACCTTTGTTTTGCCAATGGCATCTCCTGTGACATGGTCCAGTTATGCAACTAAAGAAGTCGTGAGTGTGAAACGATTCCCAGCAGACATTCCACTGTGCTTTACTGTGTGGGTGTGTGTGTGGGTGTGTGAGAGAGAGAGAGAGAGTCTTTATTACATTTTATTTATTTATTTTTGGCTGGGCTGGGTCTTTGTTGCTGCGTGATCTTTTCTCTGGCTGGGGCTCGTTGCGGTGCTCCGGCTTCTCATCACTGTGGCTTCCCTTGCTGTGGAGCGCGCCCGTCGGCCTTGCTGCGTGAACGTGCGTGGCCTCCACACGCGCAGCCTGTGAGCTCAGTACTTGCGGCTTCCGGGGTCTGGAGCACAGGCTCGGTAGTTGTGGCCCACGGGCTTGGCTGCTCTGTGGCACATGAGACCTTCCCAGACCAGGGATGGAACCTGCGTCTCTTGTACTGGCAGATGGAGTCCTTACCACTGAGTCACCAGGGAAGCCCCGAGACAGACACCTTCTTGTCAAATCACAGAAAAGCATGTTGAACACCTTGGCTAGGGGAGCCTGAGCTTTCCTAGGTAGACACTTCCAGTTGTAGATTTTTGTGGAGTGGCTAAACTAGCTGCTTGGATACGTCCCTGTGTTGTCTGCACAGCTGGGTGGTGTCAGGCTGTGCAGCAGAGCCATCTTAATTGAGAGCTTCTCTAATCCTCTCACTTCCCTGGTGGCTTAAATGGTAAAGCGTCTGCCTACAGTGCGGGAGACCTGGGTTCGATCCCTGGGTTGGGAAGATCCTCTGGAGAAGGAAATGGCAACCCACTGGAGTATTCTTGCCTGGAAAATCTCACGGACGGTGGAGCGTGGTAGGTTACAGTCTATATAACTTACCACGACTCGCAAAGAGTCGAACACGACTGAGCGACATCACTTTACTAATCCTCTAAACAGCTAGCACGTGCTTTTAACACATTGGCTGACAACCCGCGATGCCTATGAATCATCCAGGGAGCGTTAAAAAAAGGCCCGTGTCTGGTTCTCACCCCCAGAAATTCTAATTTAATTGATAACAGATTGGCTTGTCTATTGGTTAAAAAAATGCCTCCAGGTGATTCTAATGTGCTTCCAGAAGTTTACACACAACTGTTGTAAACAATAACAAAAAGTACTACCCAAAAGTCAGGGTACGTAGGATTTTTAAAAATTATCACTTCAGTTCAGTTCAGTCGCTCGATTGTGTCTGACTCTTTGTGACCCCATGAATCGAAGCATGCCAGGCCTCCCTGTCCAACGCCAGCTCCCTAAGTTTACCCAAACCCATGTCCATCGAGTTGGTGATGCCATCCAACAATCTCATCCTCTGTCGTCTCCTTCTCCTCCTGCCCCTAATCCCTCCCAGCATCAGGGTCTTTTCTCCGCATCAGGTGGCCAAAGTATTGGAGATTCAGCTTCAACATCAGTCCCACCAATGAACACCAGGACTGATCTTTAGGATGGACTGGTTGGATCTCCTTGCAGTCCAAGGGACTCTCAAGAGTCTTCTCCAACACCACAGTTCAAAAGCATCAATTCTTCAGTGCTCAGCTTGTTTCCATCCATACATGACCATTGGAAAAACCATAGCCTTGACTAGATGGACCTTTGTTGGCAAAGTAATGTTTCTGCTTTTGAATATGTTATCTAGGTTGGTCATAACTTTCCTTCCAAGGAGTAAGCGTCTCTTAATTTCATGGCTGCAGTCACCATCTGCAGTGATTTTGGAGCCCCCAAAATAAAGTCAGCCACTGTTTCCACTGTTTCCCCATCTATTTCCCAAAAATTATCACTTAGTCTTCCTTTAAAAAATCATTCGAAAATGTTCCCTGTTTGTGGTACATGTTCAGTCCTATCTAACTCTTTGCAACGCTTTGGACGATAGCGGGCCAGGCTCCACTGTCCATGGGATTCTCTAGGCAAGAACACTGGAGTGGGTAGCCGTTCCCTTCTCCGGGGGATCTTCCCCACCCACGGATCAAACCTGAATCTTCTATGTTGTAGGTGGATTCTTTTCTGTCTGAGCCACCAGAGGATGGTCCCTGTTCAGGGGAAGCATATTTAGAATCTCAAAATGGTTGTCTGTATTGGTTTAAGAGGCCTTATTTTTTTAACATAATTTTAAAAATTAAATGGATAATGAATAACTATCAACTTACATATGGTGCCACAATTTTTATTTTCTAAGATGTTTTTGGTGTAGACCATTTTTAGTCTTGTAGCTCAGTCGGTAAGATCATACACCATGACCAAGTGGGCTTTATCCCAGGGATGCAAGGATTCTTCAATATCCGCAAATCAATCATTGTAATACACCACATTAACAAATTGAAAAATAAAAACCATATGATTATCTCAATAGATGCAGAGAAAGCCTTTGACAAAATTCAACATCCATTTATGATAAAAACTCTCCAGAAAGCAGGAATAGAAGGAACATACCTCAAAATAATAAAAGCTATATATGACAAACCCACAGCAAACATTATCCTCAATGGTGAAAAATTGAAAGCATTTCCTCTAAAGTCAGGAACAAGACAAGGGTGCCCACTTTCACCATTACTATTCAACATAGTTTTGGAACTTTTGGCCACAGCAATCAGAGCAGAAAAAGAAATAAAAGGAATCCAAATTGGAAAAGAAGAAGTAAAACTCTCACTATTTGCAGATGACATGATCCTCTACATAGAAAACCCTAAAGACTCCACCAGAAAATTACTAGAACTAATCAATGACTATAGTAAAGTTGCAGGATATAAAATCAACACCCAGAAATCCCTTGCATTCCTATACACTAATAATGAGAAAACAGAAAGAGAAATTAAGGAAACAATTCCATTCACCATTGCAACAGAAAGAATAAAATACTTAGGACTATATCTACCTAAAGAAACTAAAGACCTATATATAGAAAACTACAAAACACTGGTGAAAGAAATCAAAGAGGACACTAACAGATGGAGAAATATACCATGTTCATGGATTGGAAGAATCAATATAGTGAAAATGAGTATACTACCCAAAGCAATTTATAGATTCAATGCAATCCCTATCAAGCTACCAACAGTATTCTTCACAGAGCTAGAACAAATAATTTCACAATTTGTATGGAAATACAAAAAACCTCGAATAGCCAAAGCGATCTTGAGAAAGAAGAATGGAACTGGAGGAATCAACCTACCTGACTTCAGGCTCTACTACAAAGCCACAGTCATCAAGACAGTATGGTACTGGCACAAAGACAGGAATATAGATCAATGGAACAAAATAGAAAGCCCAGAGATAAATCCACGCACATATGGACACCTTATCTTTGACAAAGGAGGCAAGAATATACAATGGATTAAAGACAATCTCTTTAACAAGTGGTGCTGGGAACTCTGGTCAACCACTTGTAAAAGAATGAAACTAGAACACTTTCTAACACCATACACAAAAATAAACTCAAAATGGATTAAAGATCTAAACGTAAGACCAGAAACTATAAAACTCCTAGAGGAGAACATAGGCAAAACACTCTCTGACATATATCACAGCAGGATCCTCTATGACCCACCTCCCAGAATATTGGAAATAAAAGCAAAAATAAACAAATGGGACCTAATTAACCTTAAAAGCTTCTGCACATCAAAGGAAACTATTAGCAAGGTGAAAAGACAGCCTTCAGAATGGGAGAAAATAATAGCAAATGAAGCAACTGACAAACAACTAATCTCAGAAATATACAAGCAACTCCTACAGCTCAACTCCAGAAAAATAAATGACCCAATCAAAAAATGGGCCAAAGAACTAAACAGACATTTCTCCAAAGAAGACATACAGATGGCTAACAAACACATGAAAAGATGCTCAACATCACTCATTATCAGAGAAATGCAAATCAAAACCACTATGAGGTACCATTTCACACCAGTCAGAATGGCTGCGATCCAAAAGTCTACAAGTAATAAATGCTGGAGAGGGTGTGGAGAAAAGGGAACCGTCTTACACTGTTGGTGGGAATGCGAACTAGTACAGCCACTATGGAGAACAGTGTGGAGATTCCTTAAAAAACTGGAAATAGAACCACCTTATGATCCAGCAATCCCACTGCTGGGCATACACACTGAGGAAACCAGAAGGGAAAGAGACACGAGTACCCCAGTGTTCATCGCAGCACTGTTTATAATAGCCAGGACATGGAAGCAACCTAGATGTCCATCAGCAGATGAATGGATAAGAAAGCAGTGGTACATATACACAATGGAGTATTACTCAGCCATTAAAAAGAATACATTTGAATCAGTTCTAATGAGGTGGATGAAACTGGAGCCTATTATACAGAGTGAAGTAAGCCAGAAAGAAAAACACCAATACAGTATACTAACGCATATATATGGAATTTAGAAAGATGGTAACAATAACCCTGTGTACGAGACAGCAAAAGAGAACAGTCTTATGGACTCTGTGGGAGAGGGAGAGGGTGGGATGATTTGGGAGAATGGCATTGAAACATGTAAAATATCATGTATGAAACGAGTTGCCAGTCCAGGTTCGATGCATGATACTGGATGCTTGGGGCTAGTGCACTGGGACGACCCAGAGGGATGGAATGGGGAGGGAGGAGGGAGGAGGGTTCAGGGTGGGGCACACATGTATACCTGTGGCAGATTCATTTTGATATTTGGCAAAACTAATACAATTATGTAAAGTTTAAAAATAAAATAAAATTAAAAAAAAAAAAAAGAATCTGCCTGCAATGCAGGAGACCCGGGTTCGATTTCTGGGTTGGGAAGAGCCCCTGGAGAAGGAAATGGCAACCCACTCCAGTATTCTTGCCTGGAGAATTCCATGGGCAGAAGAGCTTGGTGTGCTATAGTCCGTGGGGTCGCAAGAGTCGGACACAACTGAGCGACTAAACCACCACCACCACCATTTTTAGTCTTTAGTGAATTTGTTAGAATCTTATTTCTGTCTTATTTTTGGGGGGGCTTTGAGGCATATGGGATCTTCACTTCCCAATGAGGGATCAAACCCACACCACCCCACATTGGAAGGTGAAATCTTGACCGCTGGGCCACCAGAGAAGTCTTCACCATTTTTAAAATCTGCAGTCTTAGGTCTCTTTGTTGCTTGAGTCCAAAGCCTGGTTCTTGGGGTGGGCTCTGATCGTGACTCAGATAATCAGAGGTCGCAGAGGGAGACAGGAGGGGCATCTTTGCTGGTTTTTGCTTTTGCTGAGTTGCTAAGAGGTGCGATTTGTGTCTCTGTTGCTCTGTGTCATCATACATCTCACCAAAGTCTTTCTGATGCAAAACAGTGATGACTGTGTAATTTTCGATATGTTAGCTACTTTACTGCTTAGCATCTGTGTGTTAAATTAGACAGGGAGGAAAGGATTATGTTATGTTTTATGCATTTTGTACTTTTTATTGGATGTGATTATACCTTAAAATTTAAATACTGCTTCAAAATAAATAATGATGCTGCAGTCTTACAGGAGATGCTCGCTGGGGTAGCTAAGGTTCTGGTGTTGGGCTGTTCTTGGCCTGTTAGATTCATGGAAATATTAATATTTCAGGGGCAAAGAGTATACCCAAGTGGGCCGAGGGTGCCGTGTTATCTTACTTTTGCAGATGTAGCTGGTGATGTGCTGTGTACTTGGTTGCTCAGTCGTGTCCGACTCTTGACCCCCTGGACTGTATAGTCCGCCAGGCTCCTCTGTCCATGGAATTCTCCAGTCGGTAATACTGGAGTGGGTTGCCATTCCCTTCCCCAGGGGATCTTTCTGACCCAGAAATCAAAGCTGGGTCTCCTGCATTGCAAGCAGATTCCTTACTGTCTGAGACACCAGGTTTTACCTATGGAAGGCAAATCAGTTTCCACAGAGTAAATGAAACAAACAAAGCAAAACAAAAAGCATTCATGAGCCAACATCATCTCAGTGGCATCTTGGTACTAAGGGCAGGTATCGTCGGGGTCTGGCTGCTGCCTTTTCAGAGTTCAGTGCTCACTGCTCACCTTGCCTTCTTTCTTGTCTGCTCTTAGGAGAATCACTTCCAGAGGCCCTCTTTTTTTTTTTTTTTTTTTTTTTTTAAGTTTGATAACCTCTCCATTTTAATGTGTCGATAGTGGGGTCTATAAACGTCACTTGCAAACATGTACCCATGGTCAGCAAGGCTGGTCCTGCTGTGGGTGCAGAATATACCCTCTTCCATCACTAACTCAATTCCAAATATTTTAGCAAGAATAAACCCATGGTCACCTACAACAGAAGCTGGACATTAATTCCAAATCAGGACATTGAGGGTCAAGAAGATGGCAGAAAATGCACCTCTCTTCACTTAACTGTGTGAACTGGCTCTCAGGTTATCCAGCACAGACTCAACCAAGCAGATGGGAAATGCCCTGGGTCTCTGTTAGGTTCTTCCTTCTCAGATCCTAGCTCTCATGGTCCCAACTCAACAGAAATTACGAGAAACAGTTCTCCAGACAGGCAGACCTTGTGCAGACAGGTACAGTCACCTTTGAGGCTTAGGAGAGGAGTACTGTTCCTAATGCTTGTCAGCTGGGTTGAGAACCACCTCATGTGGCCACACAAACAAGAAATAAATGATCATTGATTCATTTTGCTTGGCACTTAGATGTGTTTGGATTGATCTGGACACTTTTTTTTCCTTTTTAATTCTTTTTGGCCACACTGCATGGTGGATCAGATCTTAGTTCCCTGGCCAAAGGGGCTTCCCTGGTGGCCCAAAGGGTGAAGAATTGGTCTGCGGATCAGGAGACCTGGGTTGCATGCCTAGGTCAGGAAGATCCCCTGGCGAAGGGAATGGCGACCCACTCTAGTATTCTTGCCTGGGAAATCTCATGGACAGAGGAGCCTGGTAGGCTACAGTCCATGGGGTCACAAAGAGTCAGACATGACTGAGCACCTCCTCCTCCTCCCCACCCCGTGACCAGAGATCAAACGTATGTCCCCTTGTGGTGGAAGCATGGAGTCTTAAACGCTGGACTGCTGGAGAAGTCCCTAACCTAAACACCTTTCTTATTCTGAAGAAATGTCCAGCTGAGGGAAAGAGCTTGGCAAGGAGACATAACCAAGGTCAGCGGGTAACTTGACCTTGGCATTCTGCACTGTCCACTCTAAAGTTCCCCCAGGAGACGTGCAGTGGTTTCTGGAAGTCGAGGCCAGGGATGCACATCTCCCCAGCATCTCTCTGGGGGCTGTGGGCTGTGGGCTGGACCAGGCTGTGTCTTAGTGCCACCCACCTCTAGCTTCCTGTCCATTGTGTTTCTTTTGATGAGGGCACATAGATTAGGAAGAAGAAGGCCTTGGCCCTGGAGTAGAGCTTGCCCACTGCATAACACAAAGAAGGAGACATGTGTTCTCTTGGGGGTGTGGGCACTTGTGCCCAACACCTTAAAATGAGCTGGTATCACACTGTTGTGATGGTGGCAACGATGGGCTGCATAGTAAGCAGTGACTGAGATGGTGTCACACAGGCCCACCTGAGTAAGCAAGGACATGTAAGCCAGGACTGGAGGAAGCCCTGGACAGCCCCTATGCTTGTGGATGTGTGGTGGGTGGGAAAAGGAACCAGAACAGGGCGCCTGTAATTAGAGCACTTCTGTGTGAGTAAAGGAAGGCTAAACATAGCATCTCTCTCTCTCTTTAGTTGCTAAGTCGTGTCCGACTCTTGCGACCCCATGGGCTGTAGCCCACCAGGCTCCTCTGTCCATGAGATTCTCCAGGCAAGAGTACTGGAGTGGGCTGCCATCTCCTTCTCCAGGGGACCTTCCTGACCCAGGGATCGAACCCGGATCTCCCACACTGCAGGCAGATTCTTTACCAGTGACTGAGCTACCAGGGAAGCTAGTTCTAATATGCATGGATGGGGTAACAGGAAAAAAATTAAAACTTCTATGGGATTTTAAGCAGGAGGGTTGCCACTCACATCTGGGGTAGAAAAAGGCTTTGGTGATAAAGGGACACGATGTGGGCATGGAGGATGGAGTTAGGTGTTGGCGATGAGGTGTTCCGTGCATAGCTTGTTGTTATTTAGTCACTGAGTCATACCCAACTCTTTTGCAACACCATGGACTGTAGCCCACCAGGCTCCTCTGTCTGTGGAATTCTCCAGTCAAGAATACTGGGGTGGGTTGCCGTTTGCTTCTCCAGGGGAATCTTCCTGGGTCTCTTCTGTTTCAGGCAGATTCTTTACTGTCTGAACCACCAGGGAAGCAAAGGGAGGAGTTAAAGATGACTGGAGGCTGGACCTGGACGCCCAGGAGACAGGGAGGCCATTTCTAGGAATTGGAAGGTTCATGAGGAAAGAAAAATGGAGTTGGATGGAAGAGAGGAAGGAGAAGAACTTTGGAGAATTTGGTTTCTGACCTTTGGCTTGCAAGGGTTGAGTGGAGCTCTTTCACAGGAAGTGGATTGGAGCTAATGAGACAGCTTGGAGCTGGAGGATTTTGAACATCGATGAGGAGGGAGAGTCCCACCCTTGGGAATGGGTTTATTTACCCCATGGAAGCTCTCTTGGTTGAGTTCACTCACAGCCATCTTACAAGTAAGTACAGAGAAAGCGGGCAGAGCAGCAAGGAGTGCTGACTCTTCCTTCTTTTGAGAAATATAGGAGCGAAGGCCAGAATCCCGTCGTGTTTGTCTTTGTGTCTGAGAATCATAGCGCCTTCCTGGCTTTATTAGCTTTTGTTGAAACAAGGGAAAGTGAGATATTGAATGTTGGCTCAAGTGGAATCAAGAGATGTTTTGGATTATTTGTTTTAGGATAGAAGAAATTTCTCTTGCACAGAGAAAACACCCATCACAGAAAGAAGGATGGAAGATACAAAAAGGAATAGACAGTCGATAAGACTGCAAGCTAGCAAACCTTGGCAGGTCCGTTTCAAGGGCACAGAAGGAGGGGTTGAATTGGGAAAGGCACAAGGGAGATTTTTTTTTCTCTGAGTCAGGAGAAAAGGGGGAGGAGATGGGTGAAGCTCCTGAGAAGCCTTGAGAGTGAGAGGCTCTTACTGTAAGCACTTACTTTATGAAGCTTCATTCTTCTCAACAAAGTGAAAAAGCAAGATCATCTCTGAGTGAGCTGAGGGCAGGGTTGGGTTAGTGAAGTGAAAGTTGCTCAGTCGTGTCTGACTGTTTGCGACACCACAGACTATTCAGTCCATGGAATTCTCCAGGCCAGGATGCTGGAGTGGGTCGCCTTTCACTTTTCCAGGGGATCTTCCCAAACCAGGGATGAAACCCAGGTCTCCTGCATTGTGGGAAGATTCTTTACCAGCTGAACTACCAGGGAAGCCCAAGAATACTGGGGCGGGTAGCTTATCCCTTCTCCAGCAGATCTTCCCGACCCAGGAATCGAACCAGGGTCTCCTGCACTGCAGGTGAATTCTTCCCCAGCTGAGCTAGCAGGGAAGCCCCTAAGTTTGGGTTAAGAGACAGAAAAATAGAGGGCTTCCCTGCTGGCTCAGTGGGTAAAATACCCACCTGCAATGCAGGAGACACAGGAGATGTGGATTTGATCCCTGTCGGGAAGATCCCCTGGTGAAGAGAATGGCAACCCACTCCAGTATTCTTGCCTGGAGAATCCCGTGGACAGAGGAGCCTGGCTGGCTACAGTCCACAGGGTTGAAAAGAGATGGACGTGACTGAGCAGCTAAGAAGAATGCAGACAAATAGAAGGCTTCCAATAGCTGTGTTGGGTATGATGTAGGAGGTGAATTAGAAATGGAAAAAAAAAAAAGTTACGAGCAGTAGTAAATTCCAAATGAACTTTAAAAAGTTACAGAATTTGTGGTCAACCCATCCAATATAGTTGCATGGTTTCTCCAGCAATGCTTAGTGTCTGGAATCGGGATGAAGAAGGAAGCGGGGGCACCCGGCCTCTTGGTTAGTAAGGAGATGAGAGGTTTCCAGGGACCAGGAGGATAATCATGAGCTGAGCACGAGGAGGTTAAGTGAAGCTGGGAGCTGATAAGGGATCTGGGAAAACAGAGACCAGACCCAGGAGGGGAAACGTACCAAGGGGCATTTCAGAAAGAGGGAGGGCAGAGCAAGGATGCAAAGAGAAGAGACTGTGGTTCGTGGGAGGCGTTTGCTTAGAGATGCTCGTGCCCTCCCTAGGGCAGACCCCACGTGGACTGTGTGCCTTGTGTAATCACTCTCATCGCGCTGGCTGGCTTGCCTGTAGGGTTTCAGTGTGAAAATCGGATACCCTGGGAAAGGATACGTAAAATCGCCTCTCTCTCCTGCCACGGTAAGACCGCATTTGGAGTGTGGGGTTTAGTTCCAGCACTCCTTTTTAAGTGTGTCTGCTCCACGAATCCTGTCGTCTGAACCCTGGAAAGCCAGGACAGGACCGCTTCTTTGTTGCCGTCCTTGGGGTTTGGGTCACCGTCATCCTGTGCCTGGACTGTGACTTGGCTCTCCTTCCCGGTCAGTCTCCTCTTCTCCCCTGGGTCTGTCCTCCAGGCAGCTGAAGTGACCTGTTGAAACACTCCATGGACCAGGTCACTCCATGGCTGCAGACCTGGCATCTGCCCGGGAGTAAAGGCCCCCGTCTTCAGGTAGGTCCACGAGCCGCTGCACCCTCTGACCTCATCTACAAGGGCCTGACCTTTCATTCCCTCCACTCCAGCCACACAGGCTTCCCAGGTGTTTCTTGAGCATCCCAGGCATGCGCCTACCCCAGGGCCTTTGCAGATGCTGCTTCTTCAGTCTGCAAGGTTCTGCCCCCATCAAGTGGCTTGTCCCCTCACTTCCTTTAGTGTTAGTCACTCAGTTCAGTTCAGTTCAGTCGCTCAGTCGTGTCGGACTCTTTGCGACCCCGTGAACCACAGCACACCAGGCCTTCCTGTCCATCACCAACTCCCAGGGTTCATCCAAACCCATGTCCATTGAGTCGGTGATGCCATCTAACCATCTCATCCTCTGTCGTCCCCTTCTCCTCCTGCTCTCAATCTTTCCCAACATCTGGGTCTTTTCAAATGAGTCAGCTCTTCACATCAGGTGGCCAAAGTATTGGAGTTTCAGCTTCAACATCAGTCCTTCCAATGAATACCCAGGACTGATCACCTTTAGGATGGACTGGTTGGATCTCCTTGCAGTCCAAGGAACTCCCAAGAGTCTTCTCCAACACCACAGTTCAAAACCATCAATTCTTCGGCGCTCAGCTTTCTTTATAGTCCAGCTCTCACGCCCATAAATGACTACTGGAAAAACCATAGCCTTGACTAGATGGACCTTTGTTGACAAAGTAATGTCTCTGCTTTTGAATATGCTATCTAGGTTGGTCATAACTTTCCTTCCAAGGAGTAAGCGTCTTTTAATTTCATGGCTGCAGTCACCATCTGCAGTGATTTTGGAGCCCAGAAAAATAAAGTCAGCCACTGTCTCCACTGTTTCCCGATCTATTTACCATGAAGTCGTGTCCAGCTCTTTGTGACTGCTTGGACTGCAACCCGCCAGGCTCCTCTGTCCATGGGGTTCTCCAGGCAAGGATACTGGAGTGGGTTAGTATTCCCTTCTCCAGGGGACCTTCCCAACCCAGGGATTGAGCCTGGGTTTCCTGCATTGCAGGTAGATTCTTTACCATCTGAGCCAACAGGGAAGCCCTCACTCCCTTTAGGCCTTTACCACCTTCCTTCAGGGAAGAAAGGTCTTCCCTGCCCAGCCTACCACTTCACCCCTGCTCTCCTTGTCAATTTTATGTCACCTTCGAACATGCTGGTAATTTTTCTTTTCTTTTTTTTTTTTTGAACTGCATGTCTCCTTCACTGAGAAGTAAGTTCACAAGGGCAGAGGTTTTCATTTAACTTGTTTGTGACTGTATCCTCACTTCAAGGGACAGTTCCTGGCGCATGATGGGTGCTCAGTAATGATCTTTGAGTGAATGAGTGTTGAATTCGCTGGTTGCAGAAATCACATATGCCCTTGATATAAGGTTGAGAAAATACAGAAAAGCATAAAGAAGAAAATAAAAATAGCCCATAATTCTGTATAGATATAATCTCCACTCATACTTTGGTGTAATCTCTCTTTTTGAAACCTGTTCATATGTGGTGGATATATTGATAGAGATGTTGGTAAATAGAATGTAATGACAGGAATCTGACCAGGAGGATGAAGATCTGAAATCAGATCATCTGAAGGATGGTGAGGGATTGAGGGATGTTTGGTCTGGAGATTATAGAAGGCCTTGGGGAATAGGAATGCTTTAGATATTATGATGCCTAAGACCAATTATACTTATTCTGTATAGAGCTAGACTGAGCAGAACCTGCTTTCATGGTGAAAGCTACAGAAAGGGTGATTTCAGCTCCATAGAAAGATCGAGTCTGTCTAATTTGATCACACACCAGTGGGACTAAATTCTGAAAGATAAAGCTTTCCATTCCTGAAGGTTCAGACAGAAAGTCTGTGGCCACAGGCTTGCTGTGTTCTACTTGAGGGCTTTCATCTGAAGACTCTTAGGTAGCTTCAAAACAAATTAAAAAAGCTTAGTTTTAAACTGGTAACAGTAAATTTGCATGCAGTAATAGGACATTTCTTATACTTCTATGAATATTTTCCTTTTCTATAAAATATCCTAGTTATTTCTTACAAAGTAATGACTTGTATGCAATGCCTACTTAATGTTCATTTACTTATTTTTCTGTGGTAGACCCCTCTGTATTCACAGTTTAAATATCACATTATCTGTGATGAATAGGAGTTAGTTCTTTATCAGGTAGATTAATTGATTTTCTTTTGACAAAACTCTCTCTTGATTTTTAGAAATCTATTATTCCAGAAACATCAGGAACACATTAAGCTGCATAAGAACTGTGATTTTAGAGCCATGTTTTGAAGACCCTCTAAACCAATTGGTATAAACACGGCTCAGCTTGTCATGGTGATGATGTCATTTGTCCTGTAAACATCTTTTAGCCTTCGGGAATCATAGCAAACCAATCAGTAGAATTCATAAACAAACCAAAATATATACAAAGAAAAGTCAGTAATTTGAGTAATTTAATTGAGAAACTCACAGGGCATCGTGATGGATTTATAAATGAGGTGGTAGAACTCACAGTATATGGTGTTTTTCCTCTGAGGCTGTTGATATTTTCAGATTATCTATTTTTAAGAATGATGACATGATCTCTGCTTGAGTCACTCTGGTTAGTGCATTGCAGATTGTATGTTTTATTCAATGTAGATTTTAAGTCACTTTGAAATAAAAGTTTTTTTGCAGTAAAACTGATGGATTTTCATCTCATTCACACTAAGTTTCAGCTAGTTTGATTCTGTTTAAGCCTGACGTATTGCCTTAAAAATGCATACTGTGGTTGCTTTTTTCAGTTAATGTTAGTGATAGATCAGCCGTGTGAGGCTTGTGTACTGCTAAAGCAAGCAGCGATCTATGGTGTAAAATAAGTCCTTCCCCTTATTATAAATGAAATGTAAGTAAGTGTGTTATAATAATGCAAGTGAAATGGGAGACAAAGCTTTTTTTTTAGCTGGAGCTATCCAGAGCAGCCCACCTTCATGCTCTGAATTTATATTTGGATTACCAGGATGATTGAGGGGATTTTTACTCGGGTCTTTGTGGCTGGGTAATCTGGACTTTTCTTCAGATTTCATTTGAATGAAGCGCCTTAAACAGAAACATCTGGGCACGTAAAAGCCAGCATCAGAATGCTTACAAGGCAGTAAAAAGAGGAATAAGAATTTATAATTGGATGACATCTTTCATCCAGATGGGTTCGACAGTATTTTTAAAACCCTCATTCAGAAAGGCAGGACAGATACACGGTGGTGTGCTCAGCACTCACAGTTGTGGTCCAGCTCAGCAGACCCTGAAACATACACACACTCCATCCTGGCCCCAGACCTCTTAGAAGCACTGCAGTGCTGAAGGGACTGCTAAAGAAAGGGCCTCTAGCCCGGGGGCCTTGACCGCCAGCCCGTCCTTTGTGAATTCTGGATCGGGAGACAGGTCCAGGCATGGCTTCTATCATCCTTCCCATCGTCCTCCACCCCTGTCATCACCAAGAGTCTTCTCCCTTAGGTCTTGGAGGTTGGCTCGTCAGCTGGCACGTGGCAGATATTTTAATGGGGGCCGACTGAGACATTTCAACACCTGGGAGAGCCCGATTCCTTGAAGGATTAGGTGGAGAGGACAGGGGATGTTGGGAAGCTCCCCAAGGCAAAGTCTGAGGCTTGCCTGTGTGTTGATGAGTCATGGGGTCCTGGGGACCTGACCCCTGGCTGGACCTTGCTCCGTGGAGGGGGTTTCATTCCCGTGACGTTGGGGGTATGGAGATGCTCGTTCTTGTCCGAGTCTTCCGTTGTGTTCTAGGTGACTTACTCCGGGTCAGGATGTTGAGAGATACTAGATGATTCACTCACCGTGGGCTTGCGGTTTATTGATCATCTAAGTAAAATTGTTAGCTTCCTGTGCTTAAGATAAGATTCAGTTGCTTAAGGACAAATCAGTTGGGCTCAAAACAGTAGAGCTGGAGGGAGGAAACGGGAAGCAGGTGTCCTTTGGGGGTGATGGAGGTGCTTTGGAACCAGATGGAATTGGTGGCACCACATGTTGTGAACGGGTTTGATGCTGCAGAGTTGTTTAAATGGTTAATTTCATGGTATATGAATTTCACTTCAATTTAAAAAATGGCAAGAGAAAACAAAGAATTTTTTTTAAGTTAAACAATACATTTATTTTTGTGCTTATTTTTGGCTGTGCTCAGGCTTTCTCTTAGTTGCCATGAACAGGGGCTACTCTCTAGTTGAGGCGTGTGGGCTTCTCACTGTGATGGCTTTTCTTATTGTGGAGCGTGGACTTGAGGGCACACGGGTGTCAGTGGTTGTGGCATGTGGGCTCAGGAGTTGTGATGCCTGGGCCTAAGTTGCCCTACGGCACATGGGATCTTCCTGGACCAGGGATTGAACCCATGTCCTTCACACTGGCAGGTGGATCCTTAACCCCTGGATCACCAGGGAGGTCCAAGAAAACAAAAACAGTTCTGAACGATGTTAAAAAATCAGGTGAATCAGGCACTGGTTTTGCACATCAGACCTGGAGTCAAAGAAGAACTGGACAAGTGCTGCTCCCTCTGATACCCAGTGGGATTAGAGTTGTGCCTGAGTTCCTGGCGAGCATGCTTACTGCACGCAGGGCAGGTCCTAGGATTGTTCTTGCTTGAGTCAGTGTGCACATGAGTTGGACTCATTAGCAAAAAGGAAGCTGGGGAGGGGGGAAGTCAGGCAGTTAGTGTTCTAGTGGTCAGGAATAAGCTCTAAAATTACTGCTTCAAAAAATATAGTCATGGTTGCTAAGTGTCTCTGATTTTCAACTCTTTGACTTCTTCCTATGCTCTCATGCTTAAAAACAACACAAAAGTTATATTTAGCAGTCTGGAAAAGTGAAAGTGAAGTCGCTCAGTTGTGTCCAACTCTTGGTGACCCCATGGACTGTAGCTTACCAGGCTCCTCCATCCATAGGATTTTCCAGGCAAGAATTCTGGGGTGGGTTGCCATTTCCTTCTCCAGAGGATCTTCCCAACCCAGGGATTGAACCCAGGTCTCCCACACTGGAGGCAGATGCTTTACTGTCTGAGCCGCCAGGGAAGGTATTTATCAGTCTAGAGCAGTGCTTTCCAGCAGAAATAAGAATGCAAGCCTTGTATGTAATTTTCCATTTGCCAGTAGCCAAAATAATAATAAAAGTAGATGTAAAAAGAAACAGGTGAAATGAATTTTAATCACATATTTTCTTTAAATACTTTCCTTCAATACTGTGTCAATATCTGCTTTGAGGGACTTTCCAGGTGGCTCAGTGGTAAAGAATTGGCTTGCGAATGTAGGAGATGCAGGAGACTTGGATTCAATCCCTGGGTCCCGAAGATCCCCTGGCGGAAGAAATGGCAACCCACTCCAGTACTCTTGCCTGGAGAATCCCATGGACAGAGGAGCCTGGTGGGCTACAGTCCATGGGGTCACAAAGAGTCGGACACGACTGAGTGAGTTTCACTTTATACTTCAGTGCATCTTAGTCTGGACTGTACTTTCAAGTGCTCCAAAGCCACACATGCCTCGTGGACACCTTAGGGGGCACAGATTTAGAAGTTACTATTTTTGTTGGGCTCCAGAGATGCTCGTCAGGTGAAGATGACCATCACTCTGCACGTTAGAGCTTCAGCATCAGTATCATTCAAGTGCCTTTATGGGTAGGGCAGCTTCTGATCTCACATTTTTGTGAGTGAGGTGAAAAAAGCACTATTCTTTTCCATCTTGTATGTAGGCGAGAAACCTGCGATTCTGATGTCTTAAGGAAGCCCATTTACTCCTTCCTAGGAAGACTGAACTGCCGCTCTGGCTTCCTAGCAGTCCTGGATGGACTCCAGAAAGTCTCTGTTCCTGGGGGAAAGGATTTATGCCACCGTGAAAGACACCCAGTCTCGTTTTACAGACTTAGAGAGTGAATCTCAGAGCAGTAGAAGAGCTGTCCTGGTGGTCAGAGGAGAGTCCACAGTGGACCTTGAACAAGAACCACATGGAGAGTTGCTTGGACTTGCAGGTTACACCCAGGAAACTGGGGCACTCCCTGTCCCTGTCTCCTGGTCAGTACCACTCACACTTGACCACACGGCTGAAAGCAAAGGGCCCTGGTACATTGTGAAATGGCTCTGCTCTGTTGAAACCATGGAAACCGGCAGAATACCTCACCGACTTAGCCGCTTAGCCCTAGGACAAGTGCTGGCCAGACACCAGTTCCAGAAATCTGGAATTGCCCCCTAGCCAATTTGGGGTAGTAAAGGTGGGTAGTGAAGTGGTTAGTGCCTGGACGGGAGCCCAGTTCTCATTAGACCCCTGCCTCGTGTTGGATGTATTTCTATCTTTGTGGTCCAAGAGCTGTGAAGGAAGGAGGACTTACTGGGTCCAGAAACACTCAAGGACACATTTAATTATTTCCCTTCCATAGCACTAACTCTTTTTTTTTTAAATTTTATTTTATTTTTAAACTTTACATAATTGTATTAGTTTTGCCAAATACCAAAATGAATCCGCCACAGGTATACATGTGTTCCCCATCCTGAACCCTCCTCCCTCCTCCCTCCCCATACCATCCCTCTGGGTCATCCCAGTGCACCAGCCCCAAGCATCCAGTATCGTGCATCGAACCTGGACTGGCAACTCATTTCATACATGATATTTTACATGTTTCAATGCCATTCTCCCAAATCTTCCCACCCTCTCCCTCTCCCACAGAGTCCATAAGACTGTTCTATACATCAGTGTCTCTTTTGCTGTCTCGTAGACAGGGTTATTGTTACCATCTTTCTAAATTCCATATATATGCGTTAGTATACTATATTGGTGTTTTTCTTTCTGGCTTACTTCACTCTGTATAATAGGCTCCAGTTTCATCCACCTCATTAGAACTGATTCAAATGTGTTCTTTTTAATGGCTGAGTAATACTCCATTGTGTATATGTACCACAGCTTTCTTATCCATTCATCTGCTGATGGACATCTAGGTTGCTTCCATGTCCTGGCTATTATAAACAGTGCTGCTCTTGAGATTTGTTTGGCTCCAAAAAAAAAGTGCGTCTATTAAATGTATCAAGAAAAACCTTTTTTCGGTGGGGGGGGGTGGGCAGCGGTTAAGCTAAGACTTCCCTTGCAAAAAGAAATTTGGGGGTTGAAATACTTTTAGGCAGCTGAGCTTGGCATTTCTAAGTACAGATGGATCATGGCTAATTGGACAACTTTGAGCTAGTGTGTTGAACAGCGAGTACTGATGCTCTTCCTTTGTGTGTTCAAGCATCCTTTTATCCACACGCATAGTCTCAGGCCCTCTGTTGGGCTCTGGACATTCAAACGTGTGGTCTGTTGCCTGCGAATGTAGTAGTGGCCACAGCTGTACACACAGGCTTTGACAGAGGATGTACAAAGTGCTTGCCCCGAGAATCCCTTGGATCGAGGACCCTGGCAGGCTGCAGTCCGTGGGGTCACTAAAAGTCGGACATGACTGAGCACAGCACAGAACAAAAGTACAAAGTGGTGGGGACACTGGAAAGGGGCGATGTTTCAGGAGAAGCCTTCACTTAGGAGGAAAGGCTCCATTGGGTATGGAAGGATGGCGAGGAGGTCTCAAGGTAGAATAAAAAGAAGAAAGAGAATTTTAGACCTGGGAGTGAATGCCTGCTCTGTTGTTCAGTCACTACTGCTACTGCTACTGCTAAGTCACTTCAGTCGTGTCCGACTCTGTGCGACCCCATAGACGGCAGCCCACTAGGCTCATCTATCCCTGGGATTCTCCAGGCAAGAACACTGGAGTGGGTTGCCATTTCCTTCTCCAATGCATGAAAGTGAAAAGTGAAAGTGAAGTCGCTCAGTCGTGCCTGACTCCCAGCGACCCCATGGACTGCAGCCTACCAGGCTCCTCTGCCCATGGGATTTTCCAGGCAAGAGTACTGGAGTGGGGTGCCATGTGATGTCCAACTCTTTGCGACCCCATGGACTACAGTATGCCAGGCTTCCTTGTCCTTCGCCATCTCCCAGAGTTTGCTCAGATTTGTGTCCATTGAGTCAGTGATGCCATCCAACCATCTCATCCTCTGCCACTCCCTTCTCCTTTTACCTTCAGTCCATCATGGTCTTTTCCAGTGAGTCAGTTCTTTGCCTCAGGTAGCCGAAGTATTGGAGCTTCAGGTTCCGCTTCAGCCCTAGAAACCGCAGTTATTTGGTGTGGGCTACTTCTCCCTGTGGCTCACCCTTGGCATTGCCCGGCCAGCTTTCCAGCTTGTGCCCTGGAGAGAGGTGTTACTACAGGTCTGGTGGCTCCCAGAGCCCTGTGTGTAGGTTGGTTTTGGTGGGAGATGACCTCAGTGTCTACCTGGAGAGTTCAATTTCCAGGCTAACTTACCAACAAGATATTTAACCCCGGTCTGGTGGAGGTCCTCATGTAAGCTCCATTCCTAGGGGGCAGAGGAACTGATGGCTGCTCCCCTGATGTCTCTCGGTCCATGTAAGCTTGTGATCAGGTATGCTGCTGCTGCTGCTAAGTCGCTTCAGTCGTGTCCGACTCTGTGCGACTCCATAGATGACAGCCCACCAGGCTCCCCCATCCCTGGGATTCTCCAGGCAAGAACACTGGAGTGGGTTGCCATTTCCTTCTCCAATGCATGAAAGTGAAAAGTCAAAGTGAAGTCGCTCAGTCGTGTTGGTCTCTTAGCAACCCATGGACTGCAGCCCACCAGGCTCCCCCGTCCCTGGGATTCTCCAGGCAAGAACACTGGAGTGGGTTGCCATTTCCTTCTCCAATGCATGAAAGAGAAAAGTGAAAGTGAAGTCGCTCAGTCATGTCCTACCCTTAGCGACCCCATGGACTGCAGCCCACCAGGCTCCTCCGTCCATGGGATTCTCCAGGTGAGAGTACTGGAGTGGGGTGCCATTGCCTTCTCCAGTGATCAGGTATAATCACCTAGAATTGGGTCTAGAGACAGCTTGTGTGAGCAGGGCAGGGCAGCTGAGAGGATGAGCTGTAAGAAGCACCAAGAAAATAGTGCTGGTTTTGTAGTTGTTTAGTGGCTCAGCCCTGTCCAACTCTTTTTGACCCCACAGACAGTAGCCTGCCAGCCTCCTCCATCCGTGGGATTTTCTAACCAAGAATACTGGACTGGGTTGCCAGTTCCCACTCCAGGGGATCTTACTGACCCAGGGATCGAACCTGTGTCTCCTGATTGGCAGGCAGATTCTTTACCACTGAGCCACCAGGGAAGCCCATTGATTAAAAGAACCCAAAACAATTGTGCGTGTGTTTCCCAATGGTTGAAAACGTGGATTTAATGGGAAGTTCTTTCTACCCTTGGAATCCTTTAGCATTTTATCTGTATCCTTCCAATGAAAAGGGAAGTTGTGTCAAAATCGAGTATGTTAATTTGTAAACAGTAGTGAACTTATGGGGCCAACATGGCAGAATATATGAAATTGTTATCACATTGAAAAAAATCTAAGAAACACAGCAGCTTTCAGTACTGAACGCATTCTAACTTGTATTTATGTCCCTGTAGTATCTTGAAATGTAGACCACACTCCTGATTCATCTTTGGGTCTCTCAGGTTGAATAGCTGATAGATGTACGTATTGTGAGTTATCTAATACCAGATATGCACAGAAAGGAATGAGTGTCTGGGGAGACGTGCCCTGAAAATCATGAAATGGTTACCAATGTTGGAAATCAAATGGTTTTTGTCTGCAGTAGGTGCTGAAGAATCTTTTACTTTCAATTTTAGTAAGATATGCATAACAAAGTTTACCATCTTAAGCATTTTTAATTGTACAGTTTAGCAATATAAAGAATATTCATATGGGTGTTCAGTTCAGTTCAGTTGCTTAGTCGTCTCTGACTCTTTGCGACCCCATGGACCACAGCATGCCAGGCCTCCCTGTCCATCACCAACTCCTGGAGTTTACCCAAATTCATGTCCACTGTGTTGGTGATGCCATCCAACCATCTAATCCTCTGTTGTCTCCTTCTCCTTATGCCTTCAGTCTTTCCCAGCATCAGGGTCTATTTTTGTGCAGCCGATCTGTAGAACTTTTCATCTGATAAAACTGAAACTCTGTGCCCATTAACAGCAACTTCCCATTTGCTACTCTCTTGAGCCCCTGGCAGCTGCCAATTCTGCATTCTGCTTCTGTGAATTTGATTATTCTAGTCCAATAGACTAGCTCGTATTAACAGTATCTGCCTTTTTGTGCCTGATTCATTTCACTGAGCATAATGTCTTCAGGATCCATCCATGTTGCAATATGTGTCAGAATTTGGTTCTTTTTTAAGGCTGGGTAATATTCCATTTGGAGAAGGCAATGGCAACCCACTCCAGTACTCTTGCCTGGAAAATCCCATGAATGGAGGAGCCTGGTAGGCTACAGTCCATGGGGTCAGGAGGAGTCAGACACGACTGAGCAACTTCACTTTCACTTTTCACTTTCATGCATTGGAGAAAGAAATGGCAACCCACTCCAGTATTCTTGCCTGGAGAATCCCAGGGACAGAGGAGCCTGGTGAACTGCCGTCTATGGGGCTGCACAGAGTCAGACACGACTGACTCGACTTAGCAATAATATTCCATTATATGGATAAGCCACATTTGTTTATTCATCTGTTGATGGACATTTGGGTTCCTTCTAGCTTTTTGCTGTTGTGAATGAGGATGCAGTGAACATTCATGTACAAATATTTCTTGAAGATCTTGCTTTCAGTTCTTTTGGGTATGTATCCTGAATTGGAATTGCTGTATCATAGGGTAATTCTATTTTTAATTTTTGGAGGACTTACCATACTGTTTTCCGTGGCAGCTGTACCATTTTACACTCCCTTGTACAGTGCCCCAGGGTTCCAGTTTCTCCACATCCTTGCCAGTGCTTGCTATTTTTCGCTTTTGTTTTTGTTTTCATAGTAGCCATCCTTATGGGTGTGAGGTGCAAAACTCTTTTAAGATTAATAAATGAAGCTATTGAGTGCCACCTGCTTGCCTTCCATCAGTCAGTGCCTTTTAAGAAATTCTTCTTCAAAGGAGATGATGTTTTGAAGTCATAGGCTTCTACGTGTGACTTCTGGGAACTGTTTGAGTCGAGTGTTGTTTTGCCGGTGACAACTGTGATGAAACATTGAAAATAACGTCTTCTCCCCAACCTTTAAGAATAGTAGAAGTTGTTTTTTGAAAAATCTCAACTTGGTCTTCTGTCAACAGTGATTTTCATGTCCCTCCAAAGCTTAAGGGCTTCCCAGGTGGCGCTAGTGGTAAAGAACCCATTACCAGTGCAGGTAGACATATGAGAGACAGGCTCGATCCCTGGGTCGGGAATATCCCCGGAAGGATGGCATGGCAACCCACTCCAGTATTCTTGCCTGGAGAATCCCATGGACAGAGAAGAGCCTGGTGGGCTGCAGTCCATGGGGTCGCACAGAGTCAGACACGACTGAAGCAACTTAGCACACACGCCAAAGCTTCAGATTAGTACGTAAGTCATTCCAGGATTGAACTCAGAGGACGGAGATCAGAGTGGATCCTCTGGTATTGTCTGTCTTGGGAAATGCGTGGGTGAAGGAGCTGTCCAGCAGGAAGGAGGCAGGTTACAAAGGTTTTATTTGCACAGAATGTACTACAACATTTTGTTGCACTACAAGTAGAAGTGAAATGTTTGGATGTGTTCTTGTGTGCGCTTCCATGTGTGTGTGTGTGTGTGTGTGTGTGGCCAGGGGAGAGGGGGTGTTTCTTGGGTAGGAAAGAAAATAGCTCTGTTTACTTCTTAACCTCCCCTTGCTTACTATATGAGAAAAAAATATATATACTTGCCAAAGGCAGGCGGTTTTAAGAGCATGAATCCCGTGACATCATCCGGCAGAGTGAAATATCAGTGGAGCGGCGGGTGTAAGAGTGGTTTGCCATGAGTTACGAGGCTCTCTGAAACTTTCCGAGTGAGTTTACGTGCGCTCTCTGTGGCGCGATATGAAGACTTTCGTTTGGCTGAAGTGTTTGTTTTAATGAGGTATTGCCATGTAGCGCACACAGATGAAAACCACATGATGTACCCCGGGCAAGAGCGAAGCAATAACTCTACAGATTTTTGAAGAAGACTAGTCATACCACAGGCTACCATTATAACAGAAAAAATAACAAGAATTTTAATATAGTTGTCTGGCCAAATATATTAATTTAAACTGAATGCCTTTTAAAAAATATTATAGCTGTGAGGCAGGACGTTCCATTGGCAAGCATCTTCAAAACCTTCATTTCAGAGGATTCATTGAAAATTATTGAAGGGGGGCAGTTCTTGCCCGTCTGCGTATTTGGAGGAACCATGGAAAAGTCTTTGATCATTTATATGAGGCTTCTTTCAGTTTGACACAAAGACGCTCAAATAAGAAGAGACGCATTTTTTAAGCAGGTTGACGTCTTTGCATTTACGTGAGGGCATGGCCAGTGTACTGACAGCAGACATGCGATGGAGAAATCTGTTGTAAGAACATGGCCTTGTGCTTTGCAGGTCCTGTTCCACTGCCCGGACCACGTGCCGACCGAGTTCACATTCAGTCGTTTGTCAGATTTCCATGTTTGGAAATTTAGAAAAAAATTAGTAGAGCACTTTTTGAAATACCAATACAGTATACTAACGCATATATATGGAATTTAGAAAGATGGTAACAATAACCCTGTGTACGAGACAGCAAAAGAGACACTGATATATAGAACAGTCTTATGGACTCTGTTGGAGAGGGAGAGGGTGGGAAGATTTGGGAGAATGGCATTGAAACATGTATAATATCATGTATGAAACAAGTTGCCAGTCCAGGTTCGATGCACGATACTGGATGCTTGGGGCTGGTGCACTGGGATGACCCAGAGGGATGGTGTGGGGAGGGAGGAGGGAGGAGGGTTCAGGATGGGGAACACATGTATACCTGTGGCAGATTCATTTCGATATTTGGCAAAACTAATACAATATTGTAAAGTTTAAAAATAAAATAAAATTAAAAAAAAAGTTTTCTGGTAACCTTGCTTGGGTTTTATTCCTGGGTTCTAATAATCCTTGTCTGAAAAAAAAATTTTTTTTTATATATCCTTTAATTTAGAAATCTGAAATCTCAAAGTGCTCTATTACATTTTCATCCATAAACCATTTTGTTGACTTTCAGCTTTGGGAAACACAGACCAAAAAGAAATAGTGCCCTGGGGTAGTTCTGCAGCTTACCGAGCAGTTACTTTTTTACCAGAAGCCTCTGAAGTCAGCTGATGAGCGCTGCAGCAGTGGGAAGTTTGTTGGGTCGGATGATGTAATTTTCTTATTTGATTTCTGTATATTCTTTGGAGTCTGTTGTTGTTTAGTCATGTCCGACTCTTTTGCGACCCCATGAACTGTAGCCGGCCAGGATCACCTGTGCATGGAATTTTCCAGGCAAGAATACTGGAGTGGTTTGACATGTCTTTCTCCAGGGGATTTTCCTGACCCAGAGATTGAACAGGAGTCTCTTGCGTCTCCTGCATTGGTAGGCAGCTGTTTTACCATTGTGCCACCTGGGCATCCCTAACACAAAAGCACCAATGAGAATGTCCAGGTTATCATGCCTTCTATATACGTGTGCTAAGTTGCTTTAGTCGTGTCTGACTCTTTGCGACGCTGTGAACTGCAGCCTGCCAGGCTCCTCTGTCCATGGGATTCTCCAGGCAAGAATACTGGAGTGGGTTGCCGTGCTGTCCTTCAGGGGATCTTCCCGACGTAGGGGTCAAACCTGTGCCTCTTTTGTCTCATGCATTGGCAGGTGGGTTCTTTACCGCTGGCATCACCTGGAATCCCTGGTTCGAGGAGTTGGGGGGGCGGTAGCTGAGAGTGTGTGTTGAAGACGCTGTTATCGAGGCTTCCTTTTCATCACAATAATCTGAGATGACAAATGGTCTGTTCTCATCTTGAACACACCCTAACGTCAGAACTAAGTTCAGAAACCTTTACTTTCAGCTGTTTTCCTCACTTCAGTCCCGGAAGCTCCTCTTAATCCTCATAGCCTTTTACCATGAAACTCCTCTACAAAGAGTCACCTTTTCTGAACTAGAATCGCTCTAGATGAAGGGAGAACACAGGTGTGGAGGCTGCATTCAGTTCTGTGAAATAACCTTTAGAAGTGACTTCAGGAACTTTGTCGCATCAGTTGGAATGGAAGCCCACAGACCTGTTTCCCTTGTACATACTCTCTCCATCTCCAGCTACTGGATCCTTGTTGTGAAAAAAAAAAAAAAAAAAGTCAATTGTTTCCGCCCCCCCCCGCCCCCCCCCCCCCCCCCGTAGCTCAAAAGAAGCTAGAAGTAAACACCTTTGATTCACCCATTAACGATTCCATCTTGTCAAAACTTTCCCGCGTCCAGTTATCGTCTGCCTGTGTCTGTGATTAATGGGAGGATGTTCCCCCAATGTGTTAGCTTGCCTGGGCAACGCTTGAGCTTTTTCATGCTTCTTCTCTTTGCTCCTTACTATTGTTTTAAAAGCACCCAAGAAAATACAAAATATTAGTTCTTACACTGATGCACCTAGGCTGGCTTTGTATTGAGAGGAGAAAGAGAGAAATCATATGATAATATTTTTCTTTTTTTCTTTTTTTTTTTACATGTTTTTCTCTTTAATGAACCGAAGTGTCTATGTGGTTGTTTCAAATGAAAGAGTGACTCTGGGAATCGTTCTCTGGATCAGGTTCTGCTTAACACCCCGCACGTTGGTTCTGTCTGAACATGTGTAATTGGAAACACGCAGACTCACAGCAGCCCTTCGCTCTGAAGACTGGGGACGGACGTTTTCCCCAGCTTTGTTCATTCTCATTTTGTCCCTGTGCCATGATTTTTTTTTTTTAATTGAATTCAAATTTGCAGCTTTTAAAAGAAAACCACAAGAACATGGTTTTTAATCCCTGGAGATTTGTTTGCCCCTGTTCTACATATAAAATAGCAATTGTCTTAATATAGCCATGCCAGACTTCTAGAACAATTAAAAATGGCATCTCCTTATTCATTTAGGTCTTTTTTCCTTTTTTAATCTTTTACCGAATGAAAGCAGAGGCTTTCCCTCCTGCCCGTCCCAGGAGTGAGGGTAGCTTTTCACATGGATCCTTGTTCAAAAGTGTCAAGGAAGGGTCAATCCTTGCTTTAAGTGGTAATTTTAGCCGGCCGCCAGATTCCAGCCTTGGGAGGGGGGAAGTCCTGGAAAAACCGTATGGCCACATGTCGAGTGATGTCACCGGATGGGGGAGGGTACCCAGAGAAGATGGAGAATTTTATGGCTTATTTCATTTGTGAACTGTTTCTGATTATCCCGACTAGCTTCGGGGTGGTGGCGGTGGGGGAGTCACTTTGAATAACGATGCCTTGACATCCCTTCTATTGGGGAATCCACACCACTGGGCACCAGATGTGTTAGGGCAGATGCTTCAGACTTTCCGACCCATCCTGTTCAGATAGAACTCTCCATTTACCTCTATTGAAGGAAAATCAAAGCCAAAACCCTCTCTCCTGTGCAATTAAATAAATATTTATTAATATTCATATTCATATTCATATCTTGGGCTCAGTCATTGTTCTTTGGGCATGACTGTAGCTCAGTGGCTGCCCACATGTGACTCTCTAGGTCCTGGTGTGTGTGTGTGTGTGTGTGTGTGTGTGTGTGCTCAGTAGCTCAGTTGTGTCTGACTCTTTTGCAGCCCCATGGACTGCAGCCCACCTAGCTCCTCTGCCCGTGGGATTTTCCAGACAAGAATGCTGGAGTGGTTTGTCATTTCCTATTCCAGGACATCTTCCTGACCCAAGGGTCTAACCCGTGTCTCCTGCATTGGCAGGTGGGTTCCTTACTGCTGAGCCACTTAGGAAGCAAGGTCTTATTGAACCAAATACTAAATACTGTGAGCATTTTCAGATAGAGACATTTTTATGTTGAGTGCGTGCATGCATGTGTGCTCAGTCGCTTCAGTCGTGTCTGACTCTTTGCAATGCTATGGGCTATAGCCCGCCAGGCTCCCCTGTCCATGGAATTTTCCCGGCAAGAATACTGGAGTGGGTTGCCACTTTCTCCACCAGGGGGTCTTCCCGACCCAGGGATTGAACCTGAGTCTCCTGCATTGCAGGCAGATTCTTTACTGCTGAGCCATCAGGGTAGTGTTTATGTTTAGATGTAACTACAAAGTCCTAGATTGTAGACCTTTGAAGACCACCGTTCTTGCAGATCTTTCCACATTGAACTTTGCTATTAGAATCTTGAAAACTATGAAATGATGTCCGCTGAAGTCAGATTCACTACCTAGAAAACACTGGCTTTGTCGCCTCTGTCGCTGTCATCGGGAAAAGCCACGTGCTACTTGAATGTGTAACTGTCCCTGTGTGAGAAAGGCAGGGAAATGAAGATGTCTCCTCTTTTCCAAGAAACCTGATGCTGTGGATCCTGGACTGAGAGAAATTTAGATCTGTACCTGCCATCCCTCACGCAGTGGAGGAATCTCCCCTGCAGAATCCTGAAAAGTGGTTTGCCGCCTTTTCTTCCCTTTTGGGAAAGTTCACCCCTTGTTCTTCAGTTCAGTTCAGTTGCCCAGTCGTGTCCGACTCTTTGCGACCCCATGAACTGCAGCACGCCAGGCCTCCCTGTCCATCACCAACTCCCGGAGTTCACCCAAACTTAGGTCCATCGAGTCGGTGATGCCATCCAGCCATCTCATCCTCTGTCATCCCCTTCTTCTCATGCCTTCAGTCTTTCCCAGCATCAGGGTCTTTTCAAATGAGTCAGCTCTTCCCATCAGGTGGCCAAAGTTTTGGAGCTTCAGCTTCAGCATCAGTCCTTCCAAAGAATATTCAGGACTGATTTCCTTGAGGATGGGCTGGTTGGATCTGCTTACAGTCCAAGGGACTCTCAAGAGTCTTCTGCAACACCACAGTTCAAAAGCATAGCACAGCACAGGTGTATCTGTATATCTAAATCAGCTGATCTAAAAAGACCAAGTACTTAATGTGGTGATGTGTATATTGACAGAGGGGATAAAGATGCCCATCAGGACCTTGGGCTTCCCTTGTGGCTCATATGGTAAAGAATCTGCCTTGGCCCTTGGAGGTGGGAATGGCGACCCACTCCAGTATTCTTGCCTGGAAAAGCTCATGGGCAGAGGACCCTGGTGGGCTACAGCCCATGGGGTCACAAAAGAGATGGACATGACTTAGCAACTAAACAGCAACAACCCAGGGGCTTAAGCTGACAAACTCCCACACAGTCCTCAGGCCGATGGAAGTTTCACCGTCTTATGACTTAGTCATATCAACACACGGCTTCCAAGGCCATCGTAGCAGGGAAAAGAGACACTTAGAACTTATAACAGTTCTGTGTTATCCCTGGAGCACTGGTGACATTCTTGCCTTGTGTTTACATTCCAGTGGCCTGAGTCTCTCATATAGTCCCAATAACTGCAAGGGCTGGGAATCTTCCAGACTGTCCTGGAAATTACTATGAAATTCATTAAGCTAAAGGACTTTTAGAAAAGCTAATAGCCAGAAATATGAAGATGGCTGAGCTGAACGATAACAGAAGAAAGGCAATTTGTTTGTAATATCAGATTACCAAAGATGAATCATCTTTGTACAGTTTTAGGAAACACACCCACATAAATGGCTGGAGGATGAGATTGATGAGGCCCCATCTATAAAGCAGGGGAAAATCTAGTTTGGACTCAAACTGTAAATTTTGGATATCCTTGGTCCTAGCAACTCCAATGCACTGGCATCATTTTGACAAATTAGTTTGGATACATTTACAATTTATATGTAAACCATGTTTAATGCATAGAATATATATGGTTAGTATATGCTGCTGCTGCTAAGTCGCTTCAGTCGTGTCCGACTCTGTGCAACCCCATAGACAGCAGCCCATCAGGCTCCACCGTCCCTGGGATTCTCCAGGCAAGAACACTGGAGCGGGTTGCCATTTGCTTCTCCAATGCATGAAAGTGAAAAGTGAGAGTGAAGTCACTCAGTTGCATGTAGACCCCCTCCAAATAGCTTGCATAATAATTTGCTTATCAGTACACCTGACAGGATGTGCACAAAATTTCATTAACAGTAGATACTGTAGACAGAGGGCTTCCCTGGTGGCTCAGATGGTAAAGAATTTTCCCGAAATGCTGTGAGACCTGGGTTTGATCCCTGGGTTGGGAAAATCCCCTGCAGAAGAAGATGGCACCCCACTCCAGTATTCTGGCCTGGAGAATTCCATGGACAGAGGAGCCTGGCAGGTTACAGTCCATGGGGTTGCACAGAGTCAGACACAACTGAGTGACTTTAACTTTCATTTTCCACCATAGACAGAGGTGGCATAATTAGAGGAGGAGAAAAGGCATATAAGAAGTGAATATTATGTCAATCAAATCTCCCAATTCATCCTTCCCGCCCCCCCCCCCTTATACTCCCCTGGTCCATACATTTGTTCTCTGCATCTGTGTATCTCTTTCTGCTTTGCAGACAGGTTCCATCTGTGCCATTTTCTAGGTTACACATATATGCATTATTATATGATACTTGTTTTTCTCTTTTTGACTTACTTCCCTCTTCATGACAGCCTCTAGGTCCATCCATGTCTCTGTAAATTACATTATTTAATTTGTTTTTATGGCTGAGTAATATTCCATTGTATGTATGTCCAAATCTTCTTTAGCCATTCCTCAGCCGATGGACACTTAGGGTATTTCCATGTCTGGCTGTTGTAAATAGTGCTGCAGTGAACACTGGAGTTCACATATCCTTTCAAATCATGGTTTTTTCCAGATATATGCCCAGGAGTGGGATTGCTGGGTCATATGGTAGCTCTTGAAAAAAATTAAAACTCTGTACTGTTCTCCGATTTACTTTCCTACCAACAGTGTAGGAGTGTCCCCTTTTCTCTACAACCCTCTCCAGCATCTACTGTTTGTAGGTTTTTTGATGATGGCCATTCTGACCAGTATGAGCTGATACCTCGGTGCAGCTTTGATTTGCATTTCTCCAATAGTTAGTGATGTTGAGTATCTTTTCATGTATTTGTTGGTCATCTGTATGTCTTCTTTGAAGAAATGCCTCTTTGCGTTTTTTGATTGGGTTGTTTGGTTTTTATTTTTTATTTATGTTGAGCTGCATGAGCTGTTTGTGTATTTGGGAGATTAATCCCTTGCTTCATTTGGAAGTCCTAGCCTTGAAAATGAAGTTGCTTCATTTGCAAATATTTTCTCCCACCCTGAGGTCTGTCTTTTCATTTTGTTTATGGTTTCCTTTTCTGTGCAAAAGCTTTTAAGTTTAACTAGGTCTTGTTCATTTGTTTTTATTTTCTTTATGCTAGGCAGTCGGTCAAAAAATGATCTTGCTGAGATTTATGTCAAAGAATGTTTTGCATATATTTTCCTCTCAGAGTTTTATAGTACCCAGCCTTACCTTTAGGTCTTTAAATCATTTTGAGTTCATTTTTGTGTGTGGTATTAGAGAGTGTTCTAATTTCTTTTTTTTTTTTTTTGTTCACATGTAGCTGTCCAGTTTTCCCAGCACTACTTATTGAAGAGACTGTCTTTTCTCAGTTGTATATTCTTGCCTCCTTTGTGATAGATCAAATGACCCTAGGTGGATGGGTTTATCTCTGGACTTTCCTGTTCCATTTATCTATATTCCTGTTTCTGTTCTTCCAGCACCATACTGTTTTGGTTACTGTAGCTTTGTAGTATGGTCTGAAGTCACAGAGCCATTCCGGCTCTGTTCTTTCTCAATATTGCTTTTGCTACTTGAGGTCTTTTGTGTTTACATACAAAGTGTAATTATTTTTTGTTCCAGTTCTGTGAAAAAATGCCCTTGGTAACTTGATAAGGATTGTGTTGAATCTGTAGATTGCTTTGCATCAGAGATCAGATCAGTAGCTCAGTCGTGTCCAACTCTTTGCGACCCCATGAATCGCAGCACGCCAGGCCTCCCTGTCCATCACCAACTCCCGGAGTTCACTCAGACTCACATCCATCGAGTCAGTGATGCCATCCAGCCATCTCATCCTCTGTCGTCCCCTTCTCCTCCTGCCCCCAATCCCTCCCAGCATCAGGGTCTTTTCCAATGAGTCAACTCTTCGCATGAGGTGGCCAAAGTACTGGAGTTTCAGCTTTAGCATCATTCCTTCCAAAGAAATCCCAGGACTGATCTCCTTCAGAATGGACTGGTTGGATCTCCTGGCAGTCCAAGGGACTCTCAAGAGTCTTCTCCAACACCACAGTTCAAAAGCATCAATTCTTCGGCGCTCAGCCTTCTTCACAGTCCAACTCTCACATCCATACATGACCACAGGAAAAACCATAGCCTTGACTAGACGAACCTTTGTTGGCAAAGTAATGTCTCTGCTTTTCAATATGCTATCTAGGTTGGTCATAACTTTCCTTCCAAGGAGTAAGTGTCTTTTAATTTCATGGCTGCAGTCACCATCTGCAGTGATTTTGGAGCCCCCCAAAATAAAGTCTGACACTGTTTCCACTGTTTCCCCATCTATTTCCCATGAAGTGATGGGACTGGATGCCATGATCTTTGTTTTCTGAATATTGAGCTTTAAGCCAACTTTTTCACTCTCCACTTTCACTTTCATCAAGAGGCTTTTTAGTTCCTCTTCACTTTCTGCCATAAGGGTGGTGTCATCTGCATATCTGAGGTTATTGATATTTCTCCTGGCAATCTTGATTCCAGCTTGTGTTTCTTCCAGTCCAGAGTTTCTCATGATGTACTCTGCATAGAAGTTAAATAAGCAGGGTGACAATATACAGCCTTGACGAACTCCTTTTCCTATTTGGAACCAGTCTGTTGTTCCATGTCCAGTTCTAACTGTTGCTTCCTGACCTGCATACAAATTTCTCAAGAGGCAGATCAGGTGGTCTGGTATTCCCATCTCTTTCTGAATTTTCCACAGTTTATTGTGATCCACACAGTCAAAGGCTTTGGCATAGTCAATAAAGCAGAAATAGATGCTTTTCTGGAACTCTCTTGCTTTTTCCATGATCCAGCGGATGTTGGCAATTTGATCTCTGGTTCCTCTGCCTTTTCTAAAACCAGCTTGGACATCAGGAAGGTCACGGTTCACATATTGCTGAAGCCTGGCTTGGAGAATTTTGAGCATTACTTTACTAGCGTGTGAGATGAGTGCAATTGTGCGTTAGTTTGAGCATTCTTTGGCGTTGCCTTTCTTTGGGATTGGAATGAAAACTGACCTTTTCCAGTCCTGTGGTCACTGCTGAGTTTTCCAAATTTGCTGGCATATTGAGTGCAGCACTTTCACAGCATCATCTTTCAGGATTTGGAATAGCTCAACTGGAATTCTATCACCTCCACTAGCTTTGTTTGTAGTGATGCTTTCTAAGGCCCACTTGACTTCACATTCCAGGATGTCTGGCTCTAGGTCAGTGATCACATCATCGTGATTATCTGGGTCGTGAAGATCTTTTTTGTACAGTTCTTCTGTGTATTCTTGCCACCTCTTCTTAATATCTTCTGCTTCTGTTAGGTCCATACCATTTCTGTCCTTTATCGAGCCCATCTTTGCATGAAATATTCCTTTGGTATCTCTGATTTTCTTGAAGAGATCCCTAGTCTTTCCTATTCTGTTGTTTTCCTCTATTTCTTTGCATTGATTGCTGAAGAAGGCTTTCTTATCTCTTCTTGCTATTCTTTGGAACTCTGCATTCAGATGTTTATATCTTTCCTTTTCGCTTCTCTTTTTACAGCTATTTGTCAGGCCTCCCCAGACAGCCATTTCGCTTTTTTGATTTCTTTTCCATGGGGATGGTCTTGATCCCTGTCTCCTGTACAATGTCACGAACCTCTGTCCATAGTTCATCAGGCACTCTGTCTATCAGATCTAGGCCCTTAAATCTATTTCTCACTTCCACTGTATAATCATAAGGGATTTGATTTAGGTCATACCTGAATGGTCTAGTGGTTTTCCCTACTTTCTTCAATTTCAGTCTGAATTTGGCAATAAGGAGTTCATGGTCTGAGCCACAGTCAGCTCCTGGTCTTGTTTTTGCTGACTGTATAGAGCTTCTCCATCTTCAGCTGCAAAGAATATAATCAATCTGATTTCAGTGTTGACCATCTGGTGATGTCCATGTATAGAGTCTTCTCTTGTGTTGTTGGAAGAGGGTGTTTGTTATGACCAGTGCATTTTCTTGGCAAAACTCTATTAGTCTTTGCCCTGCTTCATTCCGTATTCCAAGGCCAAATTTGCCTATTACTCCAAGTGTTTCTTGACTTCCTACTTTTGCATTGCAGTCCCCTATAATGAAAAGGACATCTTTTTGGGGTGTTAGTTCTAAAAGGTCTTGTAGGTCTTCGTAGATCCGTTCAGCTTCAGCTTCTTCAGCGTTACTGGTTGGGGCATAGACTTGGATTCCTGTGATATTGATTGATTTGCCTTGCTTTGCGTAGTATAGTCATTTTCACAATACTGATTCTTCCGATCCATGAACATGGTGTTTCTCTTTATCTTTTTGTGTCGTCTTGGATTTCCTTCATCAGTATCTTATAGTTTTCTGAATACAGGTCTTTTGCCTCATTAGATACGTGTATTCCTGGGTATTTCATTCTTTCTGATGCAGTTGCCAGTAGGACTGTTTCCTTAATCTCTCTTTGTTTTGCATTGTTAGTGTATGGGAATGCAAGGGATTTCTATGTATTAATTTTGTATCCTGTAACTTTACCAACTTCATGGATGAGCTCTAATGGTTTTCTGGTACCATCTTTAGAATTTCCTGTGTATAGCATCATGTCACCTGCAAACAGTGACAGTTTTAGTTCTTCTTTTCCAATTTGGACTCCTTTTATTTCTTTTTCTACCTTGATAGCTGTGGCTAGGACTTCCAAAATGATACTGAATAAAAGTGGTGAGCTTGGACATCATTGTCTTGTTCCTGATCTTAAAGGAAATGTTCGCAGCTTTTCATCATTGAGTATAATATTAGCAGTAGGTTTCTCGTATGTGGCCTTTATTATGTTGAGGCAGGTTCCCTCTAAGCCCACTTTCTGGAGAATTTTTGTCATAAATGGATGTTGAACTTTGAATAGATATCTAGCTTTTAGTCATCTATTTTCTTCATCTATTGATATGATTGATTGCATCTTTTTCTGTATCTATTGATATGATCATATTCTTCAGTTTATGGTATATCACATTGATTTGTATACAGTGAAGAATTTCAGCATCCTTGGGATAAATCCCACTTGATCAGGGTGTATGATTCTTTTAACTGTTATTGGATTTGGTTTGCTAGTGTTTTGTTGAGGATTTTTGTGTCTATGTTCATCAGTGATATTGGCTTGTAATTTTCTTTTTTTGTGATATCTTTGTCCCTTTTGGTATCAGGAGTGTTCCATTCTCTGCAACTTTTTGGAAGAGCAATCCTTTATAAAAAGATAATAATAGTAAATAAATAAATGGTAAAAAAAAAAAGATTACTAAAGAAATTCATTAAGCTTAAAAATTTTAATAAAAGACAGTAGTAAAAAATAAAATAAATAATAAACAATATTACTAAGAAATTTGCTAAGCTTAAAATGTTTTCTTAAATAAAATGAGTGGTATTAAAGATTATTAAGAAATTAATTAAAATTCTTAGTAACTTCCTACAAGTAGCTTATTTCCTAAACAAACACTTGAATGACTGAAAGTTTTAGTGCTAATCCCTGAATTGAGATCTAAACGCTAGCCAAAGACACTGATTTGTCTGTAATAGGATGAATAAGGGCTTCATAACCACAGGATTCTAATTGTGACCTAGTCTTGCCTCTGTTTACATGATGTGTGATTAATTGTATTAAGCTCAACAAAGATTCCTTGAAAACAATTTTTTTTCAATTCATAACTTCTTTTTTTTTTTTTTTTTTTTTTTTTTTTTAATTTTATTTTATTTTTAAACTTTACATAACTGTATTAGATTTGCCAAGTATCAAAATGAATCCGCCACAGGTATACATGTGTTCCCCATCCTGAACCCATGTAACTTGGGTTGGCCCCAAATATTGTAAAAAGGTTTAAGTCCTCGGACATCATCCCCATAGGGTGGGTCAAATCCATGTTATTATAATAAAAATGTTTGCTTTTGGAAACTGATTGTCAGGCCCATTCATCTGTTGTATTAAAACTCAACATCTGATTTCTCATCAGTGAATCTCAGATACCAGTGTCTCAGTGACGTGTCTAACCCCAAGAAGGGATAGATTTATAGGATGAATTATTATATCATTAACTACTGTTAGATTATAGGGGTGATTTAAACATGGTCATGTATCTGAAAATAATTTATAAAGTGTAAGCTTGGTAGTACAGTGTCAGGTATGCATTTGGCACCATTATAGAAATTTTCAAAATGTCTGTATCTTTGACTTAATATCTAGAATTTTTTCATGAGTGAATGCAGTTTTAAAAATAATTTTGTTCTTAACATTGAAATGTTGGAAGCAATCTAATTTTCTACTACTAAGTAGGTGGTTCAGTCATTCATTCAGTGGTTTTTCTTTAAGTCTGTGCTATATGCTGAGCACTGTTCTTAACCGAACCCACAGGATGAAATCACTCTTCTCTGAGAGCTGTCACTCTGGTGGGGAAGACATTTTATAAGGTATTTAACTAAAATAGGTAGCAGGAGATAAGTACGTTGGAAAAAAAAACAAATAAAGACGAACAGGAGGTCTTGGGAAAAGGGAAGTGGACGGAGCTTGATAGTCTAAGGAGTGCAGTAGGGAGTCACTCCTCGGTGGTCATGTAGTGCCATCCCTTTGTGAGTGAGCAGGAAGTTGCCTACCATACAGGTTTTCAAACTGGAGGATGTGTTAAAATGATTTCCTGGTCGACCTCAGAAATGCTGACTTGGGAATCTGCTGAGGGCCTCCTGCCTTTCTTTTCCTTCCAGCCCCAGGTGATGCTGATGGTCTGGAGACCATGTTGGGAGCCCCTCTGGTTTCCCAGGACTGGACCTTGTTCTTGTCCCTGGGGAGTTTTCTTCTCACAACCTCACTTGGATCTTATGCCCTTGAATTTTACCAAGACCCAGTGTGGGACAGACCACACTTGTGGTGTCTGTGGCCATTTCAGAGAAGTCCTCTCAAGGGTTTTGCTCATTTTGTGTCTGGATGTCCCTCATGGAAAATTACCCTAAAGTTTGAGAGTGCAGATAAATCAACCCTCTTTTTATAAACTGGTGAACTTCTTGCTGCTGCTAAGTCACATCAGTCGTGTCTGACTCTGTGTGACCCCATAGACGGCAGCCCACCAGGTTCCCCCGTCCCTGGGATTCTCCAGGCAAAAACACTGGAGTGGGTGGTGAACTTCTTAGTAGATGGCAAAATTAAGAGTTTGGGCTTAAAATAATCACACTCACTTCAGTTCAGTCTCTCAGTTGTGTCTGACTCTTTGTGACCCCATGGACTGCAGCACGCCAGGCCTCCCTGTCCATCACCAACTCCCAGAGTCCACCCAAACTCATGTCCATTGAGTTGCTGATGCCATCCAACCATCTCATCCCCTCTCACCCCCTTCTCCTCCTGCCCTCAATCTTTCCTAGCATCAGGGTCTTTTCAAATGAGTCAGCTCTTCATATCAGATGGCCAAAGTATTGGAGTTTCAGCTTCAACATCAGTCCTTCCAATGAACACCCAGGACTGATCTTTTTCAGAATGGACTGGTTGGATTTCCTTGCAGTCAAAGGGACTCTCAAAAGTCTTCTCCAACACCACAGTTCAAAAGCACCAATTCTTCGGTGCTCAGCTTTCTTTATAGTCCAACTCTCACATCCATACATGACCACTGGAAAAACCATAGCCTTGACTAGATGGACCTTTGTTGAAAGTAATGTCTCTGCTTTTTAGTATGCTGTCTAGGTTGGTCATAACTTTCCTTCCAAGGAGTAAGCGTCTTTTAATTTCATGGCAGCAGTCACCATCTACAGTGATTTTGGAGCCCCAAAAAATAAAGTCAGCCAGTGTTTCCACTGTTTCCCCATCTGTTTGCCATGAAGTGATGGGACTGGATGCCATGATTTTAGTTTTCTGAATGTTGAGCTTTAGCCAACTTTTTCACTCTACTTTTTCACCTTCATCAAGAGGCTCTTTAGTTCTTCTTCACTTTCTGCCATAAGGGTGGTGTCATCTGCATATATGAGGTTATTGATATTTCTCCTGGCCACCTTGATTCCAGCTTGTGCTTCATCCAGGGTTTCTCATGATGTACTCTGCATATAAGTTAAAATAAGCAGGGTGACAGTATACAGGCTTGACGTACTCCTTTTCCTATTTGGAACCAGTCTGTTGTTCCATGTCCAGTTCTAACTGTTGCTTCCTGACCTGCATACAGGTTTCTCAAGAGGCAGATCAGGTGGCCTGGTATTCCCATGTCTTTCTGAATTTTCCACAGTTGATTGTGATCCACACAGTCAAAGGCTTTGGCATAGTCAATAAAGCAGAAATGGATGTTTTTCTGGAATTCTCTTTCTTTTTCAATGATGCAGCAGATGTTGGCAATTTGATCTCTGGTTCCTCTGCCTGTTCTAAAACCAGCTTGAACATCTGGAAGTTCACGGTTCATGTATTGCTGAAGCCTGTCTTGGAGAATTTTGAGCATTACTTTACTAGCGTGTGAGATGAGTGCAATTGTGCAGTAGTTTGAGCATTCTTTGGCATTGCCTTTCTTAGGGATTGAAATGAAAACTGACCTTTTCCAGTCCTGTGGCCACTGCTGAGTTTTCCAAATTTGCTGACATATTGAGTGCAGCACTTTCACAGCATCTTCTTTCAGCATTTGAAATAGCTCAACTGGAATTCCATCACCTCCACTAGCTTTGTTCATAGTGATGCTTCCTAAGGCCCACTTGACTTCACATTCCAGGATGTCTGGCTCACACCATCGTGATAATATACACACTACTAAATATAAAATAGCTAACCAACAAGGACCTACTATATAGCATGGGGAACTATACTCAATATGTTGTTATAATGGAAAGGAATTGAAAATATATACACAGACACACACACATATATATGACTGTATAATGAATCACTTAGCTGTTCACCTGAAACTACCAGTCCATCCTAAAGGAAATCAGTCCTGAATATTCATTGGAAGGACTTATGCTTAAGCTGAAGCTCCAATCCTTTGGGCACGTGATGTGAAGAGCTGACTCATTGGAAAAGACCCTGATGCTGGGAAAGATTGAAGGCACGAGGAGAAGGGGATGACAGAGGATGAGATGGTTGGATGGCATCACCAACTCAATGGACATGAGTTTGAGTAAACTCCAGGAGTTGGTGTTGGACAGGGAGACCTGGTGTGCTGCAGTCCATGGGTTGCAAAGGGTCGGACACAACTGAGCGACTGCATTGAACTGAAACTAACACAAGATTGTAAATCAACTATATTTCAATTTAAAACATTCTGTAAGTCATCCTGTTTCTCTTACTACTTTGTCTTATTAGATGCTCAGAAATATGATTTTTCTCAACTGCTTCAGCTTCACTCAGACAGAATTCCTAATGTAATTTTCCAATTCTTATGATAATTTTTTGTGCTGCATAATTTTGTTCTGTCATATGTCCTAATAATATTTGTATAACTATACCTTTTTTCTTGAAAAAGTAATATTTTTGTTACAAAGTTAATAATGGTAGATAGTTTAATAAGTACAGTTAGTGAAAAGAGAAATAAAACTTTCCCAGCCCCATTACTCAGAAAGAGTATCTATTCTTTTTCAGTAATAGTCTTCTGCTGCTGTTGCTGTTAAGTTGCTTCAGTCGCGTCCGACTCTGTGCGACCCCATAGACGGCAGCCCACCAGGCTCCCCCCCTCCCTGGGATTCTCCAGGCAAGAACACTGGAGTGGGTTGCCACTTACTTCTCCAATGCATAAAAGTGAAAAGGGAAAGGGAAGTCGCTCAGTCGTGTCCAACTCTTTGCGAGCCCATGGACTGCAGCCTACCAGGCTCCTCCGTCCATGGGGTTTTCCAGGCAAGAATACTGGAGTGGGGTGCCATCGCTTTCTCCAGTAGTCTTCTAGTTAATAGATAAAAGCATTTTAATTCAATTATATGCCTTTATATAAGAATATAACATAAGTTTATTTTATTTTTTTTTTTTTTAATTTTATTTTATTTTTAAACTTTACATAATAAAATCCAATGCTTTAAATTACTGCAATTAAAAATATTTAACTTAAGAGTTTCGTTAATTGCTCTCCCAGGTGGCGCTTAGTGGTGAAGAACCCACCTGCCAATGCAGGAGACATAGGAGTCGAGGATTCAGTTCCTGGGTCGGCAGATCCCCTGGAGGAGGAAATGGCAGCTCACTCCAATATTCTTGCCTGGAGAATCCCATGGACAGAAGAGTTTAGTGGGCTGCAGTCCACAGGATCACAAAGAGTCAAACAACCACTGAGGGGACTCAGCAGGCACTGTTTATCAGTAAATTCATACGTATCAGCTTCTGTTGTGACATAGTCTCCTGTGACATAGTAAAGTGTTTAAAATTGTTAGTTGCTCAGTCATGTCCAATTCGTTTGTAACCCCATGGACTGTCCATGGGATTCTACAGGCAAGAATACTGGAGTGGGTGAGCCATTCCCTTCTCCAGGGGATCTTCCCAGCCCACGGATTGAACCCAGGTCTTCTGCATTGGCAGGCAGATTCTTTACCACTGAGCCACCTGGTCAGCCATAGTAAAGACTCCCATATATTCTTAGAGTCCAACTTTGATTCTTTTCAGTATTTTCTGGTTTTTCCCTATCACAGACAAAATCGTGGTTAATATGATTATGAAAAGTGAAAATGTTAGTCTCTCAATTGTGTCCAGCTCTTTCTGACCCCATGGGCTGTAGCCCGCTGCCGGGCTCCTCCTTCCATGGGATTCTCCAGGCAAGAATACTGGAGTCAGTTGCCATTTCCTCCTCTAGGGGATCTTCCTGACCCAGGGATCAAACCCTGGTCTCCCACATTGCAGGCCGATTCTTTACTGTCTGAGTCTTAATATCACAGTAATTACATCTAATTCATTCAGTATAAGATTCTAGAAGTGGATTAATTTGATGGGAGGGTGAGAAGGCAAGAAAGCAAGAAAAAAAACAAAGACAGAGACACAGAGACAGAGACTGAGAGATGTAGAGCAGAGCTCACATTTTTTTCCTACTCATCTTTGGCTCTGGCTTCCTTCTTCCAGGGAGTTTGCTCCATTCATGGATTAATTTACTTTCCTTGACAATCCCTGTCCTCCAACCCTGCCCAGGAGGAGACTCCTTTCCTTGAGTTTCCCCAGCATCTCCCTCATGCACAGCATCCGTGTGTTTACCAGGCCACATCCTCTCTTTAAGATTCCTTTATACAATTCCACCCTTCTTTAAATTCACACCTCCCCACCCTAGAGTTACTGTTCCCCCACAATAATCGAAATAGCATTCTATTTTTTTTTTAAACGGGTTCCTTGGGTATCCCTGTTAATGTTCTTGCCTTACAGGAAAAATAAGCTTGAGGTTTTGCTCAGCCTCTCATCGACTCACTTGGCTTCCAGTTGACTTTTTGAAACCCACATACCCCTGTCTCAGCTGAGACTGTGGTTGCTCTGGACAGGTGAAGACGGCGATTTCCGGCTTGATTTCTCCCTGCCTTCTGCCGTTTCTGGGATCTGACGGGAAGTGTGCAGGGATCCATTTTCCCACTGATGTAAATATGCCTCTTCTCCCCCCATAGGAAGCGGTCCCGGCTCAAGTGAGTTAAATAGCAGCATATAGGAGGTACAGTCAGTGGGGTCTTGGGGGTGGATTGGACAGTGCAGAAGACACAGCGTGCTGGCTCTCCAGTGACCCCTGTATCTTGGCTTGGGGGACCAGGAGGGAGGAGGAACATTGGAAGGGGAGCACCGAGGAGACCCCTGCACTTAGTGGGGATCCAGTTTCGTTGAAGGGCTCATGTTCATCAGGGTGAGGCTCTGGCAGGCCTGTGGATGTTCAGATCCTCATCAAAGCAGGGCAGAGCTTGGGTAGCTGCGAAGGCGTCAGTCTAAGAGGAGGGTGTGGACCTGGCCTTTCACAGAGGACGTGGGCAGGGTACTGGTGGAGGACTGATGCCCAGCGGAGGCGGTGGAACAGGAGCCAGAAAGGAGACGTGAGTGGTGTCACCTCCTCCGCCCTAGTGCTCACATCACACCGGCAGAGGTGGGTCTTGGGACTCCTCTCAAGTTGTCTTGACTCGTTTTCTTGGAATATCCAAAACACACCCGCCTCTTACTTTTGCAAGTTCATTTGCTGATCTGCTTCTATGATCACGAATACTGTGAATTCCCGTGTCGGTCTCCACCCCTTCCCGCAGTGCTTTCGGGTAGAAAGCAGCACACGTAGCTTCTGTGATGGATCGACCCTTGGTTTATGACCATTGGTCTCATTGTTTGGAATTTGCCTGGGCTTTGTGTTTGGTGTTAATTCTGTACTTTCCTTGGAAAGAATTTCAAATAGAGGAGTCTTGCAGGAGCAATTTCAGAAGTGCTCAGGCTGAGCTGGGCCATCATTCTTTAGACTTTTAAATATTTCCCAAGTAGAGGGTGCAAATTTCTGGTTCTGGAATTTCTTGCTTTGGGGACTTATACAGAGAAGCGGTTCCTGTCTTCTCCACTTCACTAAAGAAAGCCTAAGCTCTTTTCACCTCCTCTGTATTTTGGAGTTTCTCGTAACAGAATACTCTGTTATCAAGGACCCTTTTGTGCATTATATTTTAAACGTGCAATGATGTTTCTAAAAATGGGCTGAAAGAGAGCAGGAAGAGTCATCGCAGCTTTGTCCAGGCTCTGCCAGTGTGAGCGGCTGAGGCTGAGGGATTTCAGGGCTGTAGCTCGTGTAGTTTTGCACTGGTTCTGTTGATTAGTCATTTGAAATGATCAGCCAGCAGTCATGTATATGAAGACGCTGGCTCTGTTTCCAGCCAGCAGTAGTTGCATAAGTCTTCCTGGTCCAGTGATGACCGAGTTGCTGCCACTTTGTGACATATTGAAATTTATTCTTTGTTTATAGAAACCCAAGCCAGAAAGACTCACAGTTTTGGCTGTTGATGAAAGCCATTTAAGGTAGATTTTTGACGCTATAATTAAATCTGAGCACAAGTCAAATAATGCTGCCATATTCCTGACAGTGGGGAGGGCCCCGGAGTTGGCAGAGGGTTCCTGTCTAGGTTGGGTTAGGTCTCCCGAATTCCAAAGAAAGCTTTGATTTGTAAACGGTTGGGCTGAACAGGGCCTTCCAAAATATATCTTTTAGAGGTATGAACTAAGAAAATAAATGAAAGAAAATTGGATTAATTTTAATAATTCTGATGCTTTGATTCCAGATCCTTGAACACCTACAAAAACAGAATGCCCCTTAAAAGCACAGCTTTGCGTTTGGAGACTGTGTCTCTGTGTTTCTGTTTATGAGCGGGCGAAGCCAGACATGTATTTTTAGATGGATGGAGACATCCAAAGGGGAGTGAAGGTAGCTAAGAAGCCCTTCCAGGGTGCTGCTCAGAGCTCACTGGGTTCCTTGGAGCTTTTGGAGTGAATTCCTTTCAAATTATGTTTTTGAAACCAGATCCAGGTCCTTTCTGTTATTGATTGTTTTCATATGAAATACCATTGAAATCCAGTAGCAAATTGGGCTTGATGTGGATGAGTATTCCACATGGGTTACGGGGATGTTATTGAGAATGATGATAATGAATGGAGTGAGACTCGGACACAGAGCATTAGCTGGGATGGCAGCCCAGAGGAGCAGGTCAGGACGACCACCAGTTCCGTGGCCAGAGAGTTCTTCGTTGCAGTTCTGATCCTGCCTCTTACTTTCTGAACCTTGGAGAAAGGACTTAACCCTGTCTAAGCCTTCGTTTCTTCACCTGTGAAATGGGACGAATGGCATCTCATTCATAGGACTACGGTTAAGAATTAGTGACTTACGATTAATGTACATAAAGCATTTATAGGGGCTCATGGCATGTCATAAATTAGTGTTTGTCTTGTTTTTTTTTTTTTTTTTTTAATAACCAATACCACTGTTTAGATGAAATAGGAAAGATGTTTATCCTAGAAAATTTTTTCTGACTATTTTTGGGGCAATGTCAGTGACAGGTACTCGTTAGAATGTTTGTTATAAATACAGACTTGGTGTTACATAAGGTATAGCAGCAATGCCAGCAATGAAAAGGTGCAGGGAAAAGGTAATGGACTGTGTGTCTGCAATAGGCAGCCGTGGATAGGATATAAGCTTTAACCCACATGATTTTTCCCCTGCCCCCTCTGCCACCTGTGTGTGTTTCTTAAGAACTATAAGCCCTATTTCAGGAGGGAACCTGGAAGCCTGGGATCCAGTGGCATTTTTTGAAATGGTTTTGAGTGGACAACTCAGCTCCCCCGAACACAAAGCCTCCTTTGATAAAACCATTTTGCGAAGCCAAAGTTGCTCCCACGTAAGAAATAAGGGCCCTGGCTCATGGAACAACTCATTTCTTCCCTAAACACATTTTACATCCAAGAAAAATAATCTAATAGAGCTTATACCTTCTTCTTTTTTTTTTTTTTTTACTTTATTTCCATCATATCGTATCTAAACAGATGGTCAAAGCAAGATTGCCCAGATTTTTACTGGAAATTCACATGAGAATAACAACTCTTGTCTTTGGGATTGGCTTGGAAAATACTGAAACAAACAAGAATTTGCTTATTCCTTTTGTCTAGTCTGAAATTGATTTATGAGACAGGACTGCTATTGAACTTTGATAAATACCTTGGAAATACCTGATTGAACTTTCACAGTGTAGAGTTAAGCCACATGTAGATAATTGCTTGATTAAAATGAAATATTTTGACATGTTTGATCTGCACTGTACACTGATAATTAAAGCAGTTGGGGTGTTTTTGAACATTGCTGTTAGAATGCTTATGGTCAAATCCACTTTCTAACATTCAAGCAGTGTTTATTGATTGGGACTTTACACGATCGTTTGTCATATTGCAAATAAGAGAATACAGTTCATGTATAGAGTTTTAATTTATGATATCCTCTCCTTGTGATGCCAGTATAATCCATCTTTTCAAATGTTAGTAAGTCAAGACAAAACCTTTTATTAGTAAATTTATAGATACTAAGAAAAAGGAAACCCAAAGTGCATATTTTGTAAAGCCCATTACTTCAGAAGTAAATCTTTCAGTTGAGAAAAAGTCCATACCTTATTTTACATCTTTTAACTTAATTAACTATATTTAAACAAAATTTATATATGAAGCAGGTTATACTTATACCATTTCCTAAAAAGCAAACCTTCCCCGCCCCCCACCACTGCTTATCCTTAAGGAGGGAACCACATATTATGAAAAATTATTGCTACTCCAGGTTTATATTTAAGCAGTTCTTTCCATAATAGAAAACTCTCCATTTTTATACAGTAATACTTGTAGTTGTGTACAAAACATGAATTATAACCCTTCATACTGAGAACTTTTACCCAGAGAGAATTTAATTTCATTCACATTGTACTTTTAATATTCAGGTCACAAATTGCAAATATCTGATCAAAAGTGTCAGCAAATAAGGGGGGCTGGGTCTGAAAATGTACCCCCAGGGCACCTTTAATGCTTGTCTGATCATAATGCCAGGTTGAGTGCATTTCTCTGTAGCTCCAGGTGCTCTTACTCAGTGGGCTTGGAAGAGCTTTGTCATCCTCATACTCACTTTGAGCTGCACACGGCTAACACCTTGCTTCAGCGGCTCCCCATTTTATCTCAGCTTCCAAAATTCAAACCCTGAATTAAGGCTTCTTGCAAACAAATTCAGTGAACTTCACTTACATCATTTTCTTCTCTCGTTTTATCCATCACACTGTAATGAACCATATTGCATTTCTGTGGAGGAATGGCTTTCCCAAGAGCCCTGAATATTGTTTTTTTTTTTTTAATTTATTTTTAAATATTGCGGGTTTTCTTTTTTTCTTTCTTTCTTGCTGTGTGCAGGCTTTCTCTAGTTTCCTCAAACGGGCTGTACTCTAGTCCGCGGCGCGCAGGTGTGACAGGCACGTTCCTTAACGTCTCTGGCTCTCCGCACGTCATCTGTAAAATTCAGCTAAGAAGGGACACGCCTGCTAAGGTTCCGTGATGCCTGGCTCCGGCTTGGCCCCTTTCATTCACTCGGAGCTGCTGAGCGTTGCCGGAGAAGACGCACAGTACCGTGCTGGCAGCTCTCACTCAGCATTTGTGACCACAAATCTCCGACGGGCACTCGGCTGCATGGAAACCCTCATGCACCACCTGAGTCATAGACTGGCTCTATTTTTCTCTGCTCAGCATCTCAGTGATGGACAGTCCCAAGGCTTGGCTTTAATCCCTTTGTCTGTACTTACCTCCCTGTTAAAAATATGGTCCCCCTTAAAAATGTAAAAATCACATGGTTCGACTCCCCTCCGTCACCACTAATTTCAGTGATTCCCAATCTTACCTCCCTGTTTATAAGCATCTCTTAATTGCTATCTCAACATGCATATCCATCAGAACTTTGACTTTTTAAGTACAAATACTGATCTATCTTCCCCAGAACTTGTATTCCCCCAGTCCCCACAGCTCTGTAAAGTGGAAACCCTGTCCTTCCGGTTGCTAAGGCCACGCAAGGTAAACAAAACAACATCCAGAAACCGCAAATCATCTCTGATTCTTTTCTTTCCTCTTTGCCTCCTGTGTATCAGCCAGCCCTGTCAACGCTTCCTCCAGGGGCTCCCGCTCCATCGTTCTTCACCCGGGCTCTCCCAGCTTCCCTTCCTGCATGTTGACAGTCCTTTATTTAGGATCGAGAGCTGCTTTAGAGCATGTGCATCAGATCATCCCATGTCTGTTTCATCTCCAGCCCCAGGGGCTTCCTGCCACGTTGGGAATACAGCCACCCTCCTCAGTATGAATTGGGTCTCGCCCGCTTTGCAGATGCCCCATGCAATTACTTGGCCTGGCTCATGGCGCTTCAGTATTCTGTTTCTCTAATTTGCCAAACAGCCTGACTCGGGAACATGGAAGTGGCTGTCTCTCACCTGGATGCTGCATCTCTGCTTCTGTTCAGTTTGGTTCAGTCGCTCAGTCATGTCCGACTCCTTTCGACCCCATGGACCGCAGCACGCCAGGCCTCCCTGTCCATCACCAACTCCCGGAGTTCACTCAAACTCACGTTCATTGTGTCGGTGATGCCATCCAACCATCTCATCCTCTATTGTCCCCTTCTCCTCCTGCCTTCAGTCGTTCCCAGCATCAGGGGCTTTTCAAATGCTGCTTCTGTAAATGGCTCCTATCTGTTGTGTTGACTTTAACTTAATGCCACCTGTTATATGAGGGCCCCTTCTCCCTGGGGGCCAGTCCCTCTCACCAGAGTGTGTCCCTGCCATGGAGGAGTTTTGGGGGTCAGAAGAAGTGTTCATGATGCTTCACGTTACTGATCTCCACTTCCTGGACAAGAAGAGTTGGCACGTTACTGCAGGTTGTGATCATCCCCTTTTCACTGCTGATTCCCATATTTAATCGGGCTGCCATAAAAGCATTACCTACGTGACAACTTTTGATGTGATGACCTCAGAAGAAGAGGTAGCCCTGGAGGTGTCTCCCTCTCTGCCTTCCTCCTTTCTTTTTCTTTCTTTTTTCTTGAAGGGGGATTATGCAAAAAGTCTTTGAAATAAATGGTTTTCTGTGACCTGCCTAAGCTACCCTTATGAGTGAGTTCCATGCACTCAGTCGTGTCTGACTGCTGCGACCCCAAGGACTGTAACCCGCCAGGCTCCTCTGTCCATGGGGTTTCCCAGTCAAGAATACTGGACTGGGCTGCCAATTCCTTCTCCAGGGCATCTTCCTGACCCAGGCATCGAACCCACATCTCCTGTGTCTCCTGCATTGCAGGTGGATTCTTTACCTGATGAGCTATCCGGGAAGCCCTTCTCTTTTTTGGAAGCTAATTGGTGGCAAGGTGCTTCTCAGTTGCCCCTTTCTCCCAGCTCAGGGTCCCTGCCCTCGTTTACATCTTAGCCTTGTATGGATAGCCGTTGTAAGTCCAGGCTTGTACTACCACAGACAGGCTGAGTACAATTTGTTGGGGCAAGAAACAGCAACTTTATTCAGAAAGATAGCAGACTGAGAGATTGGTGGACTATTGTCCCAAAGATTTCATCTTCCCAAGTTACAATTCAGGCTTCTTTTACACTAAAGGAGAGTGGGTGAAGTCCCAGTTCTAGCCAGACTCCAGAGGTATTCATTTCTTATTGCCTGCAGCCATTCACAGGTGGGCCTGATCAGCTTGTTTCCTGAGAGTTAAACAAAGGTATTTTAGTTCTTTTCACATTTATGTTTTGTTGGGTTTGTTTTATACAGTTTCAACTTTTTATTTTATATTGAAATATAGCTGATTAACAATGTTATGATAGTTTCAGGTGGACAGCAAATGGACTCAGCCGTACATATCAGGGCATCCCTGGTGGCTCAGCTGGTAAAGAATCCGCCTGCGATGCGGGAGACCCGGGCTTGATCCCCGGGGAGGCAGAATTCCCAGAGATGGGCCATTATTGTACAATTTTAAGTTTATAGGCAACATCCCTTTAGTGATTAACTTGTAACAGAATACAAGTGTTCTTCCTTATGACATAGCCTAGTACAGTGTTTGAAAGAGCCAGAGAATGCATTCCTAATATCTAATATTTCATGATTACACACACCTTTTTATTAATTTTTTTAAAGAATTTGAAGCATAACACATAGAGAAAAGTCCCTGAAAGGTAAAATGTGCCCTATGATTAACTGTAAGAGCAGAACGGCCCCTTCATGCATGCTACCATGAGCATGACGATTGGACTGCCTTCCCTTCCTCCTGGACCGCAGGATCATCCTCTAGTTTTCACTTGGTTCTGCCTTTGTCTTTGAACACTTTCTTCATTCAGTTCAGTTCAGTCGCTTAGTCGTGTCCGACTCTTTGCGACCCCATGAACTGCAGCACAGCAGGCCTCCCTGTCCATCACCAACTCACGGAGCCCACCCAGACTCATGTCCATCAAGTCGGTGATGCCATCCAACCATCTCATCCTCTGTTGTCCCCTTCTCCTCCTGCCCCCAATCCCTCCCAGCATCAGAGTCTTTTCCAATGAGTCAACTCTTCTCATGAGGTGGCCAAAGTACTGGAGTTTCAGCTTTAGCATCATTCCTTCCAAAGAACACCCAGGGCTGATGTCCTTTAGAATGGACTGGTTGGATTTCCTTGCAGTCCAAGGGACTCTCAAGAGTCTTCTCCAACACCACAGTTCAAAAGCATCAATTCTTTGGCACTCAGCTTTCTTTATAGTCCAACTCTCACATCCATACATGACCACTGGAAAAATCATAGTCTTGACTAGACGGACCTTTGTTGGCAAAGCAATGTCTCTGCTTTTTAATATGCTGTCTAGGTTGGTCATAACCTTCCTTCCAAGGAGTAAGCGCCTTTTAATTTCATGGCTGCAGTCACCATCTGCAGTGATTTTGGAGCCCCCCAAAATAAAGTCTGACACTGTTTCCCCATGTATTTGCCATGAAGTGATGGGACCGGATGCCAAAATCTTAGTTTCCTCAATGTTGAGCTTTAAGCCAACTTTTCCACTCTCCTCTTTCACTTTCATCAAAAGGCTTTTTAGTTCTTCTTCATTTTCTGCCATAAAGGTGGTGTCATCTGCGTATCTGAGGTTATCTATATTTCTCCCAGAAATCTTGATTCCAGCTTGTGCTTCCTCCAGCCCAGAGTTTCTCATGATGTACTCTGCATATAAGTTAAATAAGCAGGGTGACAATATACAGCCTTGACATACTCCTTTTCCTATTTGCAACCAGTCTGTTGTTCCATGTCCAGTTTTAACTGTTGCTTCCTGACCTGCATACAGGTTTCTCAAGAGGCAGGTCAGGTGGTCTGGTATTCCCATGTCTTTCAGAATTTTCCATAGTTTATTGTGATCCACACAGTGAAAGTGCTTTGGCGTAGTCAATAAAGCAGAAATAGATGTTTTTTTTTGGAACTCTCTTGCTTTTTCGATGATCCAGGGGATGTTGACAGTTTGATTTCTGGTTCCTCTGCCTTTTCTAAAACCAGCTTAAACATCTGGAAGTTCATGGTTCATGTATTACTGAAGCCTGGCCTGGAGAATTTTGAGCATTACCTTACTAGTTTGTGAAATGAGTGCAATTGTGCGATAGTTTGAGAATTCTTTGGCATTGCCTTTCTTAGGGATTGGAATAAAAACTGACCTTTTCCAGTCCTGTGGCCACTGCTGAGTTTTCCAAATTTGCTGGCATATTGAGTGCAGCACTTTCACAGCATCATCTTTGAGAATTTGAAATAGCTCAACTGGAATTCCATCACCTCCACTAGCTTTGTTCATAGTGATGCTTCCTAAGGCCCACTTGACTTCACATTCCAGGATGTCTGGCTCTAGATGAGTGATCACACCATGGTGATTATCTGGGTCATGAAGATCCTTTTTGTATAGTTCTTCTGTGTATTCTTGCCACCTCTTCTTAATATTTTCTGCTTCTGTTAGGTCCATACCATTTCTGTCCTTTATCAAGCCCATCTTTGCATGAAATGTTCCCTTGGTATCTCTGATTTTCTTGAAGAGAGCTCTAGTCTTTCCCATTCTATTGTTTTCCTCTATTTCTTTGCACTGATCACCGAGGAAGCCTTTCTTATCTCTCCTTGCTATTCTTTGGAACTCTGCATTCCTCCTTAGACAGCCATTTTGCTTTTTTGCATTTCTTTTTCTTGGAGATGGTCTCGATCCCTGTCTCCTGTACAATGTCACGAACCTCTGTCCATAATTTCTTCATTGAACTCTCTTTAGTTATAATTCTTTGAATATGCTGTTTCCTATAGGAACTCTGACCCATAAATATAATTTCCAAACTCCAGCTGTGTGTGAGGGTTCTTGTTGCTCCACATCTTGGCCCAAAATGTTGTCATTTCTCTTCATTCTCGACATCCTGATGTGTATCTTGTGTTATCTCAGTGTAGCTCTCATTAGCATTTCCTGGGTTACTAATGAAATAGAAGAGTTTTTCCTATATTCAGTGGAGATTTGATAGCCTCTTTTATGAATGCCTGTTCAACTTCTTTTTTTTTTTCCTTACGTTGGATTGCATGTCTTCTTATTGATTTATAGGGGTTCTTTACATATTCTGGATATGAATAGTAGGTTAGGTATGTTAAAAATATTCTCATCTACTCCATGATTTGGCTTTCTAATTCTTTTAATAGTATCTTTTGATGAAAAAACAGTCTTAAAATTTTCTTAATTTTAATATAGTCCACTTATCAGTCTATCATTTTACATTTAATGTTTTTGTGCCTTATTTACAAAATCTTCCCCATCGCAAAATTATGAAGATATTGTGTGTTTCAGAATTTTTACTGTTTTGCCTCTCACATTTATATCTACAGTTCACCTGGAGTTGATTTTTGTAAGTTTTCTTTTCCCTGTATGCATATTCCATTTCATTAGCACCATTTTCTTCTCTCTTCTTCACTGCTCTGTACCGCACCCTTTAAAAAAATCAAGTGTGTCCATATATGCGTGAATCAGTTTCTGGGCTTTCTTTTCTTTTCTGTTGTTTTGTTTGTTTATACCTGCATGAATATCACTCTGAAGCAAGTTGTCTTACCTCATTCTTCTTCTTCTTCTTTTTTTTTTTTTTTTTTGATTGTGCTACTTGTCATGGGGGGTCTTAATTCCCCCACCAGGGATCGAACCCCCACCCTCTGCTTTGCAAATGTGGAGTCTTAACCTCTGGACCATCGAGGAAGTCCCCTTACCTTGTTTTCTTTAAGAGTGTCTTGTCTGTTTTTGACCTTTGCATGTTCATACACATTTTAGAATCCATTTGCCAAGCTCTATGGAAATCTTGTTGCAATTTTGATTGGCTCTACATTGAACCTGTTAATCAGTTTGAAGAGAATGGACATCTCGTTAAGTCTTTCAGTCTCTGAATGTGGCATAGCTATCCATTTATTTGGGTCTTCTTTCAATAATACTTTGTATTTTTCTGTGTAAAGATCCTGCACATCTTATATGAAGTTATTCCCATATTTTTAAGATTTTTTTATGCTAATGGAAAAGTATCATTTAAGATTTTTAATTTCTGTTGATGGTGATACATAGAAATAAAACTGAGTTTTCTATATTGATGTAACTAGCAAAGTTCCCAAACTTATTAATTCTAATGATTCATTTCTAAATTCTCTTGGATCTTCTATGTAAAAAATGATTATCATCTGCAAATAGTTAAAGTTTTGTCTATTTTCTCCCAATTCTTTGGCGTTTTATTTCATTTTCTTGCTTATGTACTGACTAGGACCCCAAACGCAGTTTATGACGTGTTGTGATAATAAGCCTCTTCATCTTTTTTCCCAGCTTAAAGAAATGAGATTTCACTGTTTCACCATTAAAGTATGAAGCTTACTGTAGGTTTGACAGATGCCCTTTTTGATTGGTAATGTTCCTTTTTATTTCTAATTTGTTAAGAATTTTTATCATGAATAGATACTGAATCTCATCAAATGCCTTTCCTCTTTTATTTGAGATTATCATATTTTATTCTTTACAATGTAAATTTGATCACTGATATTGGTTGAAATAACCTTTAATTCTTAGGATAAACTCAGCTTGATCATAGTACATACTGTTCTGTTTTATATACTGTTGATTTGGTTTTCTGGGATTTTTTTTTCAAGTTTTTTGCATATGCACTTATGTGCGATATGAGTCTATAATTTTCCTTTCTTATAATGTCCTAGACACATTGAAATCAAGTTTTCCTCTTTTTTTATTATCTGGACAAGTTTGTATAAGACTGACATTAATTCATGTTTAGTCTGAGTGTGCTGATAAATCAGTCTGGGTTTGGAAGTTTTCATTTTTGTGAAGATTTAAGAAGTTTTTAATCAATGTCTTTAATCACTACAGGAGTTCACATTTGTATTTCTTTGGAATTTTGTTAAATTACATTTTTAAGAATTTTATCAATTTCAGCTAAATTTTCACATTTATTGATAGGAAATTGTTTTTAATGTGCTGTTATAATTTTCCTAATGTCCGTAGGATCTATAGTAACATCCCCCTTTTCATTCTTGACTTTATTTCAATCTGTCCTCTTCTCCTTATTTATCCTTATCAAGGATTTATAAATAATCTTACCAAAGAACTAGACTGGGTTTTAATTTTCTCAACTGTTTGGTCATTTTCTATTTTATAAATTTTGTCCTATCATTTTTATTTTTCTCCTTTTTTCTTTGTTTTTTTCTAACTTCTTAAGATTAGTAACTTTACCCGTTTCCCATGAGCAATTAACTGCAGAAACAGTAACGTTGTTGTTGAATCCATTTCACATTTACTCTTCTTTATTTACAGAACCTAACCTACCTCAAGTTAGGGTATAAATAATTGCTACAGCCATCACTTCATAGCATGTTTTAAAATTTGTTTTAATTAGAAGTATTTTACGTCACATGTCCTTTAAATTATTCTTGTCAATTCTCGTTGCCCAAATGAGTCGATAACAACTGTCTGTAGATGCCAAGATATTTCCTTATTTTGATACATTTCTTAGAATTACCTTACCTGCACGTTCTTTGTTCTTTCATGTTGAGTCAAGTCCTTTACCAGAGTTTTGAAATTTCTTTTTTTATTTAAACATTTTGACATTTCCCCCCTATAATCTGAACACATTCTAATCCTGTGGGACTTAGCTAAAATTTCATTTTCCCCAAGAGTCTTGTATTAATGAGTCTCACATTATTCTACCAACATTAATTTAATAAACTAGATGCTCAAATATTTCTGGTATAAGTGAATAAACTTGTACTTTTTTGTATCTATATGAACATGCATTATTTATGTTATTTATGTATTTTATGAAGTGTAATCTGTAGCCTATTACGTTTTTACTAGTAGATTTATTAATACACTTAAATTCTGTGACATTTTAATATTTCTATGCCAGAATATGCTTTGACTTTTTTTCTGATTACATAAACAGCACGCGTTCTAGCTCAACTTTGCCCAAATATTTGACTTGAAAAGAGGGAGTTATCCTTCATCCCAGCCACTATACTGAGTTTTATTCCTCAGGATGTTTTCTCTGTGTTTACTAAAATATATCTGGTAATTTTTAAAACTTATGATACCTTGAACAATTTCTATACAGTGAATCTAAATCTCATTCTTCTTAACAGTCTATAGTCTATTTAGTCTCTGATAGAATTCAACTTATTCTCATTTTTTATGATTAATAAAAGGTGATCATTCTTGCACCTGTGTTTGTTGTGAATATCTCTAAAAGGTGGATTTGTCAGATAGAAATTGCTGAGTCAAAGGAAAAATTACTTTCTGATACGGTATTAATCTATATTCCTAATAAGTGAGAATGGGAGTGCTCTTTCTTCCACATTCTTGCCAATGTTGCAAAAATTAAAGGTTTTTTCACTTTTGAAAATATTAAATATGGACAGACCCAAAGTCCTGTGCTTTTGATTTTCTTTAATTTCTTCCTCATTTTGATTTTCTTTAATTTAATATAAATAGTGAAATATTATGATAGCAACTCACCTCATCAATGTTATTTAACTTTATTAATTTAAAAATCTTTATTGCCTGTATCTATATAATTGACATATAACAATGTATTAGAACAATTATATAACTGACAATCTATATAATTGACATATAACAATGTGTTAGTCTTAGATGTACAACAGAATGATTTGATGTATATATATATATACTAATATTATGAAACGGTTATCACAGTAAGTCTAGTTAACGTCCATCACCACACCGTTTTCTTGCAGTGAGAACTTTTAAAATTCACTCTGTTAGCAACTCTCAAATGTACAACATTGTACTGTGACTATAGCCATCACGTACGTTACCTTCTCACCCACCCCTCTCCTCCTGCCTCTGGCAGTCAACAGCCTATTCTCGGTGTTCATGAATTCCCTCTTCTTATTACTATTATTCCACATATGAGATCATGCAGTATTTGTCTTTCTCTGTGTCACTTACTTTACTTAGCGTAATGCTCTCAAGGTCCATCCGTGCTGTTGAAAATGGCATAATTTTATTCTTCTTTATAACCAGTATTCCATTTTATCTGTGAACCACACTTTTCTTATCCATTCATCCATTGATGGGCACTTAGGTTGCTTCCTTGTCTTGACTGTTGTTATTAATAATAATGCTTCGGTGGACACAAGGATACAGATATCTTTTTGAGATAGCGATTTCATTTCCTTGGGATAAATATCCATAAGTGGAATTGCTGGTTCATACGAGTTGGACATGACTGAAGCGGCTTAGCAGCAGCAGCAGCATGGTAGTTATATTTTTATTTTTTGTGGAACTTCCATACTGTTTTCCATAGTGCCTGCACCAATTTACATTCCTTTTTTTTTTTTAATTTTATTTTATTTTTAAACTTTACATAATTGTATTAGTTTTGCCAAATATATTCCTACCAACAGTGTGGAAATGTTCCTTTTTCTCCACATCCTCGCCAACACTTGCTCTTCTCTTTTTTGTTTTTGATGATAGCAGTTCTAACAGGTATGAGGTGACATTGCATTATGGTTTTAATTTGCGTTTCCCAACCAGTCCATTTTAAAGGAGATCAGTCCTGGGTGTTCATTGGAAGGACTGATGCTGAAGCTGAAACTCCAATACTTTGGCCACCTCATGCGAAGAGTTGACTCATTGGAAAAGACTCTGATGCTGGGAGGGATTGGGGGCAGGAGGAGAAGGGGACGACAGAGGATGAGATGGCTGGATGGCATCACCGACTCAATGGACATGAGTTTGAGTGAACTCCGGGAGTTGGTGATGGACAGGGAGGCCTGGAGTGCTGCGATTCATGGAGTTGCAAAGAGTCGGACACGACTGAGCAACTGAACTGAACTGATCTGAACTGATTGGTGATCCTGAGCACTTCTCAAAGCCGTTTACATCCCATTGGTTTGGCTGGCCAGTAGGCACTTTTATCCATGCAGCAACTGTTTACTTATGTAATACTTATTAGGTCAGTGCATCTCATCTAACACTATACTACAGTTGACTTTCCCGTTTGCCATTTATACATAGACTAAATTATACTGTGAAGCTGATCAAGCTGAATTGCTCGGTCCCAGTGTTTTCCAGCTGGGGTGATTTTGCCTCCACTCTCAGGGATATTTGGCAGTGTCTGAAGACAGTTTGGGTTGTCATAATGGAGGCTAAGGAAGATGCTCCTAGCATCTAGTGCGTGGAGACCACGCATGTTAACATCCTACAATGCCCAGGGCAGCCTCCCAATGACAAAAAGTTACCCAGCCGCAAAGTACTGTTAGTGCAAAGGTTGAGAAACCCTACAGTCTGTTCCGAATAACACTTTAGTGCGTTCATGATTTTTTCTTCTGTCAGTATACCACATTACATCTGTGCTAAGGCACTTACTGGTTTTCAGAAGTTGGGAGGTGTCTACAATTGATGGATAAGGAAGTATTGTGGCTAATTTTGTTGGGCCAAGTGATTCTTTTCTTTCCTAGTGATATATTAAGTCATGGGGTGCTTTCCATCTTACCATCCACAGTCTTACATGGATGAAATATGATTATGACTCTGTCTTATCCTTTCTTTAATGTATACATATGCATCATCCTAATTTCAGCATAGGACTAGAAGTCCTACGCAGCATGACAATGTAATTGCCATAGTTATAGACATTAAAAATCAATCTATGTCTAGCCTTGTATCTATAGTCATTCCACTCCGTGCCTGCTTTAAGGTAAAAAGCAATATTCAATATCTGAAACAATTTTATATTTGATTTTGTATTAAAATAGCTCCTCTTGGATTTAGTAAAATAGACAATATTGATAGAATGCTCAAATTTGGTTCAGATGATGGATTTCTCCATTTGGGAGGTTCTGAATCGTTCCGCTTCTATTGATTTTTCTCCTCCACTTATATTCATTACTCTTAAAATTCAGGCAAATGATTGGGAATTCAAATGATTTCCACGTTAGGCGGGAACATTTTAGATTGCTAGATTTTTCACCTTACACCTCTCTATTTTCTTAAATTTACAAGCACTTTGACTTATTCAAGGAACTCCACGCCTAACGAGTCTTGGGAAAAGGTAACAACAGAAATACCTCGTTTTCAGGATAAATTCTTGCAGATCATGTTTTGTGAAAGGTGTTGATCACTGAAGTGGCACCTAGCCAGATCACAGCGGCGCGGTCTAGGGGAGTGAGCTTTTGCTCTGGGCTCTTACTGAAGGAAATCTGTGTGTGCTCAGAGGGAAATGGGTTTTAATGTGTCCTGTCAATTCTTTTTTGCATTTATAAGTGAGGAAAAAAAAAAAAACTAAGATAGTTAAAGGGTGGCAGTTTTGAGTTATTAAGAATGATTTGGATTAGCCTCAGCTTCTCTGGGTCAGTACAAGGTAGCCGCTGATATTCCACATCTGGTTTTGGTTTGCAGCAAGTAACAAAGAAGCCCAAGGCATGTGTAGCCCCATTGTTAGGGGTCTCTGCGCTCTTTTAAAGACAACGGGCTTCCCGCTCCAAAGGTCCTGAAATACTTTTAACTCCAATTTACAGATTAGGCGAAACCTCTTAGGTTAAGGGTCATTTAAGGCAGTTGAACAATTTCTTTGTGAACTTCCCAGTTTTCTGGCTGTTAAAAGAAAATAATAAAAGAAAAAGAGCTCCCCCAGCACAAGAATTCCATAAAACGGAGAGAGACGTGTGAGACACATTAATGGTTTCCATTCCCGATGAAAAGCTCGCAACAGCTTTAAGTAATATGGAATCAAATGTCTCAAACCCTAGCTCAGTCTGGGAGGTGAGGTTTGGGTGCTCCGGCTGTCCAGGAGGGGAACAGTGATCCTTCATCTCCAAGAAGCATTTGGGGGTTTAAAAGCAGAACAGCTGACCTTTGAAAAATGAAATCTCAGACCTTCAGGGAGAATTCCTCAAGACTGCACTCTTTTCTTGTCCACTTTTGGGGATGAGCGCACGCGACATCTCCATCTCTGTTTTGGAAACAGAGACCTACTGTGTGTCTCTTTGCTCACTCTAAAGCTCTCATCTGGTGCGTGGCCAGAATCCACCATTGCCTTCTTCCAGATGGCTCTCATTACAGTCAAAACTTGACCGATGGCAGCCCCCAAGGCGTGCTGGAAACCTTCGAGACAGCCATAAGGACACAGAGCTCCTGATTTCTGGGAGGTAATGTTTCAGGAAAAATAATAACAACGCCTTCTAAACACTAGGGCTTTTCTTTTTCGTAACTTGAGGTAATGAATCCTCTCCTTCTGCTTCTCATCTCTCACCCCTCTTTTCTGTGAAGTTGCAGAGGGGGAAATTAAAGTTTTCCCACGTCTCCGTGGGAGAGTCATCTGGGGTTGATGGGCAGAGAAGTTTCTAGAAAACGGAAGCGGGGGCACCGGCAGTATGAAGCCTGGGGAGCCTCTGGCATTGGGTGTGGACTGAGGGTGAAGGTCAGGAGTGGAGCAGCAGGGGTCCCACCTGGGTGGGGTCCAGGGACCCCGAGGCACTTACGCGTTTAACGAGCAGAGGCCGGGAGGGCGCAGAGACTAGAGCTCTTACATTCACATCTTTTGTCCTTTCTCTTGCCGAGATACTGTTGTGATTTTGCCATCTTTCTCTCTCCAGCTAATATGGGGGTCTTTTGGTTCGTTTGTGTCTTCAGTGGCTGACACAAAGCTGAGCGTATAATGGGTGCCAGCAAAGGTTTGATGAGTGGATAAATAATCACATAGAAAAAAGGTTGTTCTGCTAAAACAATGAGGCAGAAAGTAAAAGGTCTTCTGATGGGATCCTGCTTCATCACTGCGGCTGACCTCATGGCTTCAAATCATAATGATCATCTGATCATTGATCACAGCAATCAACTTGGTCATTGTGATCTGATATTACTACTCCTCATTGGTTCCGGGGCTGGGAGGGGCAGTTTTCACTTGGGGTCTCTCAGGGGGTTGCAGTCACTGGGCATCTGGGGCTGGGGTCATCTTGAACGTTGCCTCACTTGCACTGCCGAGGGTTGGTGCTGCCTGGCGGGCCAGGTTGATTGCCTACAAATGGCCTCTCTGTGTGCCTCGGGCTTCTTCTCAGGGTGGTGGTTGAGACCTAAGGGGGCCTGCTCCCCAGAAAACCAGGGGGAAGCTGTATCACCTTCACAGGTCACCTTGGAAGTCATGTAGCTGAACTTACCCTGCAGACACCAGCCCACCAGCTTGGATGGGACCCATGTCAGCGTCACCTTGTAAAATGGGCTCGTGTGACAGGACGTCTGACTGGGGCATCTCGGGAAATATAATTGTCACGAGTGAGACCGAAAATGCCTGGAAACACAGTGAATCTGTCCTTCAGTGCCCGTGAAGCCGACTGGGTTGCTGAGATAGTTTAGCTGGAAATAATCTTCATCACAGTTCCCTTTGGAAAATGACCAGGGTCGTGGGGTGTATGACGTGGGAATGACAGCCTTTATTTTATTTTGTGACTCAGGTAAGTCTGCTGTAAATACAGCGCGATGCAGGCATAATAAAGGGCATGTGCTCATTCACTTGTTCAGTGTTTTTTTTTTCCCCTTGTTCAGTCATTCCATGTTTATTTATGATTGAGTCTCCATTCCCCGCCAGGTACTGTGGGTCAGTTATTGAGACGGGAATCCCATAACGCACAGAGCAGAAGATCTCTTAGGGACCACGTGCCTCCTTCACTTCTCAGCACCTGGACCTGGGGGGCACTTGCTCAAGAGAGTCACCTCTGAAGTTACCCCAGGCAGGTGGCCTGGATGCTTGGGAGAGGGGTTGGCAGACTGCTGGGGGAGCGGGCATCAGGGTGGGGTGGGGGCAGAGAGCCAGTCTCTTTATTCTTCTCTGCATCAGTACGCTGTCATCTGTCTGTCGTCTGTCTTCACCATTACCAGCATCGTGTGTGTGTGTGAGATGAGGAGAAAGGGGAAGGAAGTGGGAGCAGAAGTGGGAAGGTAGCGGATGGCTCACAATTTAAGCAGCAGCTTTCATCTTCATTTCAAGTGAAAATCTTGGGACTCGTCCATCAAGCCATTGAAAACCAGCTGAACAGCACAGATGCTGGGCACGGTCCCTTCAGACTTGAGGGAAGAGATAGCGGTCTGGTCACCACTCTTCCAGGTTTCCCTCATAGCTTAGAGGCTTCCCTCGTAGCTCAGACGGTAAAGAATCTGCCTGCAGTGCAGGAGGCCTGGGTTCGATCCCTAGGTCGGGAAGATCCCCTGGAGAAGGGAAAGGCGACCCACTCCAGTATTCTGGCCTGGAGTATCCCAAGGACAGGGGAGCCTGGCGGACGACTGTCCATGGAGGTCACAAAGAGCTGGACAGGACTTCAGGACTAAACCACCGTGCCACCGCCCTTCAGGGGCGCCACCATGGCTGGACCTGTCACAAGGCTGTCACCGTCACTCTCACCACCCATCCCCATAGAGTCTCGAGTTCACGTTAAACTGTGGTCCCCTAAAGGCCCCTCCCCGGGCTGCCCATTAGCACAGCACACGCTGCCCTTCCCAGGGCTCCTGGGCCCTTTCATTCATTCATTCACTCATTCATTCATTCCTTCAGCCTTTGCTGGCTGAGCACCAGCCCTGTGACGGAGCCCTGGGGGCCCCTGGGGACCGCTCTTCTCACTCTTCAGGATGCGGGAAGGGTGGCCCAGAGCAGCATGTGTAATACCTGCTAATTCCTCCTTTGAACAGGCCTACAGACATACTAATGGATGGGTAGGGGGAAGTCTGCCCAGGTGAATTAGATGACTCATTCAGTCCCCAAGCAGATGAGGACAAGGCCAGGCTGAGACCCCACTGCCCTGAGCCAAGGCCCCTGAGATTGTGGTGCTGCTGTGGGCTCGGGGTCCCCGGGCTCCCCCTGCAGCCTGAGCGTGTCAATTTCACCTCTGGACCTATGCGCTCACAGCCTCAGTTTCCTACTAAACCAGCTTAGAGTAGGTAGTCAGGGTTGTGGGTGGGCTTCCCTGCTGGCTCAGCTGGTAAGGAATCTGCCTGCAATGGGGGAGGCCCGGGTTCCATCCCAGGATCGGGAAGATCCCCTGGAGAAGGGAAAGGCTACCTACTCCAGCATCCTTGCCTGGAGAATCCCATGAACAGGGGAGCCTGGTGGGCTGTCATCCATGGGGCTGCAGAGTTGGACACAACTGAGTGACTGGCACACACACACAGGGCTGTGGGTGCCGGCTGGGCTGTTCTTTTGCAGACGATGTCTTTTATCTAGAGCCGGATCAGGGCAAAGCTGTGCAAGGAGTCCCCTGCTCTTAATGGTCTCCAATGCCTCAAGCCGCTCCTCTGTACCATTTACGTGCCCAAGCTTGTTTCCCTTTAGAAATCACAGATGGACAGAAGAAATACTGCCTTAATTTTCCTTCTCTAGAATACGCTGCACACGAACCTCTGCTCCATTGGTGGACCGAGGGGAAAAATCCGTCGTCAATCGCAGTTACCAGGGGGCCCTTCAGATGTTGGTGGGAGCCCCCCCTCCGACAGCCAGGAGCGCAAACAGCCCTCACCCACTGACCTCACTCTTCTTGGTACACGAACCGAAGTGAAAGGAAAACAGTGAAATACACAGATATGTTCAAGTACAAACGAAGACAAAAAAGAGAAAAGTTGCAAAATCAATTAACTTTTTCTGTTTTGCAAATATTTCCAGGGCACTGAATTTTGCTTTAAGTGTATCGCCTGTTGATGACCTTCAAAGTCAGTGTAATTGCATAATAGGATGATTCTCAAGAAGACTCCTGTATTTAGTTTTAAGGCTCATTTTATTCAACTCTATTTATACATACCTCCATATTGTGTATCGTTTTGATGTGTTGCATTATAAGCAGTTGAGAGACTACAGGAAGAGAGCACAAAGTCTCTTTCACATTTTACAGTATAATCCGTATCCCTCAGTCCTCAAGTCTGGAAAGGATATCTAACTTTAGGTAAAGTGCTAGCCCTGAAAACAGAAAATACATGAATTCAAAATTTACCATTTATTTGATGGAACTTGCACTGGGGGGTTACTGAACCCTTTAAAATTATTGTGAAATAGGATATTTTTCAGGGTTTGAAATTATTCACAGTGATGTAGAACAATTATACAATTTCCATGGTCAGATCTCACCCAGAAGAATGACTTAGTCTTATGTGCAGATCTGTTTATGTTTATTTTCTATTATTTATGTTTCTTTATGTCCCATGATATTGAAAAATGTTTAATTTTCAAAAAAATTCCTACATTTTGAATATTGGACTTTGAATTTAATGGATTAAAATGAGATAATTTCATATTGTTATAATACCAATTGAAGAAATGTAAAAGGCAAGAATTAGGCATGCTCATCTCCCCTCTAAAAAAATGTCAGACAAGACTGAGCGACTGAACTGAACTGAACTGATCTCCCCTCTAGACCTTTTAGAGGGACACTTAGCGCCCTCTAGTGACCACAGTCCAAGGCGTTCAAAAGGAAATTCCCGGCGAAGCTTCTGGTTTCCAACTAGCAAATTAAGCAGTGTAGTTCGTTGGACAGTAGGCGGTTGCTTCCCCAAATTCTTGAGGCAGGATTCTTTTTGTAGCTGTTATAAAGGGTAAAATAGTATCCACTAGGCAAACTGCGGCTTCTCTGGCCGCCCACTGACAATACATTCAGAAGGAACATTTCCACTTGTCCCCGCTGGATACTGAAGCTTTCCCGGATGATATGATGGTGTACGCACAGCACAGATCAGAAGAAAACTGTGAATTCATCTACCTCCTAGTTTCCAGTCAGCTGAGTGCATTTCAGTAGAATTAAGCAAGTTTTCTTTTCGTGAGGGTGAAAAAAAAAAAAAAAATTGGCCTGTGCTCTGCACCTTCCGAAAGAGAAAGTTTCCTTGCTTCTCTTTGCAGAGGGAGAGGGTGTGGTCCAGAGAGGGTGCAGGTGGAGGGGATGCCCTGCAGAGGAGGGGCCTGATGCAGAGAGGGGCAGCGCAAGGAGAAGACAGCCTGGTGGGGCTGCCAGAGGGGGGCAGACCCTGTTTGCCTCCCCCGCCTTCAGGTGCAGGCCTAGGACTCAGTTAAGTCAGCAGGTTGCCTGATGACACACCCATGCAAATCTAAATGCATTATTTATGGCACAGCGCATGGTTCTGTGGCTTCCTTTCTGATTCCATTTGCGATAGGAATAAATCAGCAAAAGCATAAACAAATTGTTGTTGTTGTTCATTTGCCAAGTTGTATCCGGCTCTTTGCGACCCCGTGGACTACAGCACGCCAGGCTCCCCTGTCCTTTATTATCTCCCAGAGGTTGCTCAGATTCCTGCCCTTTGAATTGGTGATACCATCTAACCATCTCGAGCTCTGTCTCCCCCATTCTCCTTTTACCTTCAGTCTTTCCGAGTATCAGAGTCTTTTCTAATGAGTCGGCTCTTCGCATTAAGTTGCTGAGGTGTTGGAGCTTCCTCATCAGTCCTTCCAGTGAGTAGTCAGGGTTGATTGCCTTTAGGATGGACTGGTTTGATCTCCTTGCAGTCCGAGGAACTCTCAAGACTCTCCTCTAGCACCAGTTTGAAAGCATCAGTTCTTTGGCGCTCAGCCTTCTTTATGGTCCAGCTCTCACATCAAATTGAGTGACGTGGAAAGAAAAGTCCTCTCAGTCTGAGACTAAAACAGCCTTTATAAGCAAGGGGAGCAGTTGTGGACAGCAGGCTTCTCTGTAAATTTCCATTAACTGAGTGACATTATGCTGCAATGTGAATGATCTTTCTTTGAGCAATAGTGTATCATTTATTTAAGGGATAATTTACAAAATCATTATAGATTAAGACAAAAATAAATGCTGATGTTCAGTATCTTATAAGTGAGACTGACACTTTTTTTTAAAATTAGATCTAAGTTAATTTCAACAGCCCCAGATAACTTCTTGGGGTGGCTGGGGGGAAGGACTAAGGACATGACTCAGACACAGAACCCTAGATCTGAGTAGCAGGTGGCAGGGCAGGACAGCCTTATGGTGGATGGCCACGTACCTTTTTGAGCCTCTACTTATGTGGTATGGATGCTGGACTGTCTGTGGTGACCAGTGGCAATCTGATGACTGTAACATTGATACTTGTTTATGCCCCAGTTACATGAATGAAGACCTTGAAATGTGCTTAATGGTTCATAAATTGTATATAGAAGCGTGATCTTTTAAACAGGAAATTTGAATGCTCCTTTAAATGATTGTGTCAAAATAATTATTCTTGTTTCTTTTGTTTTTGCTTTTTAATTAAAAAAAATGTTGTGTCATTTCTTGTTAGATTCTGCATATAGGGGGGTCTCATACAAACCTGCTGTGCAGCACAGGAAACTCTGCTCCATGTCATGTGGCAGCCTGGATGGGGGCGGGTCTGGGGGAGAATGGATGCACATCTGTGTGTGGCTGAGTCGCTCTGCTGTGCACCTGAACTATACAGCAATATAAAATTAAAAAAAAAGTTTTTCAGCCTTAAGTATTAAATTGACATATTTAGGGTCCCTGATACGGGTTTTAATACTCTGGCATTTTTAGACCCATTGGGTAAGAGGCAAAGTTGGCAAAACGTGAGGATATAGGTGATGCTTGTGAAATCGTGTCCACTGAAATCATTGCTCCATCTGGGCCTAAAGAACTGAACTTGACACATGCTTCAAAATGAAGGAAATTGCAGCCTGGTGTTGAGAAGTTGAGGATTTACTGTGTGATAACAATTTCCTTGGTTTAGATTAGTTCAAATCCACCAAGACACTAAAGAATGCATTAACCACTTAGAGAAACCTGTTGAAACATTAGTTATTTAAATGGAAATTGGATTATTTCTTCATGTGTGGCTGGAGGGCATGCCACATACCATCTTACCTAATGAAACTGTACTCGTGAGGTCTGCTTCGAATGGAAAAGTGGTCCTTGCCGAGTAAACGATGGGTGACCTTGGGGCTAAGAGTGCCTTATGCTGCCTGTGTTCTCAGGCAAATCCTCCAATTGATAGAGACGGAAAAGTTCCACTGAGTGATGTAGTTTTCCATTGTGGGGGCCGCTCCAGAGGCCTGATCCTTATCTACAATCTCAGGCATGTCCCTGCCAAAAATCCATGGGACATCCTTCTTGCTGGGCTCTCTTGAATAATACAAATATTATACATTTTAAGGTTCATGTGTCATCCTAGGAACAATAAATATTCGGCACTTTGGTCCTATTGTTTTGTCCATAAAGAGTCTGTTTTATGGATTGATCCCAAGCTCTGTGTGTGAGGAATTTGAGTCGCCGAACAGAGGCTTCCTGAACGCTGAGAACCCGGGCGCTGGATCGAGTCCTGTCATCTTTGTTCCTTAGTGCCCACCGGAGCGCCAGGCATGGACGAGGCACTCACTAACTGGACGGAGTAAAGCTGGAGAGATGACCGTCACAAAGCACACCAGTGTCTGATTGGGTTTCCTTACCGAAATGAAGCAGAAAGCTACTTTATACTTGATATTTTTTGGTCGCTAAGTCTTGTCCGATTCTTTTGCGACCCCATGGACTGTAGCCTCTGTCCCTAGGATTTCTCAGACAAGAATACTAGAGTGAGTAGCCTTTCCCTTCTCCAGGGAGTCTTCCCAACCCAGGGATCAAACCCAGATCTCCCAGTTTGCGGGCGGATTCTTTACCAGCTGATCTGTGTAGTGTTGGTCGCTCAGTCGTGTCAGACTCTTTGCGACCCCATGGACTGTAACCCACCAGGCTCTTCTGGCCGTGAGGATTTTCCAGACATGGATACTGGAGTGGGTTGCCATTTCCTTCTCCAGGGCTCTTTCTGACCCGGGGAGTGAACCCAGGTCTCCTGCATTGCAGATGGATTCTTTACCATCTGAGCTACCTGGGAAGCCCTACCCTATTTTTGTGGAAGTCTATAAAATAATTTTGGTCCACACATGTATAGAGTTTGACAAACAGATATCCTGTGCTACATGTTATTCAGATATTCAGATATTTACAGAAGAAATTGAACGTTGCATGTTGTTTACGTAGGTTTCTTATAGTGTAACTTACGTTTATTGTAACATTTTTAAAGAAAGAAATCTATTAGAACTTCTTATTTAGCACTATATTATAAAAATTTTGTAACTCAAAGAATAGAGCAAATAGTACAATGAACACCCATATAAGTTATGATTGAGGTTTGGCTATTGTATAATTCTGTCATATTCACATTGTTATTTTTCATGCTTTTACATAAGTTGCATAAGTTATTGACTTTTCATCTTCAGTACTTCAGAATGCAGCTGTAAATAGTAAGGCAGTTTTTCTACAAAGCATTATTAAAGCTTTTAATGTAAATAGTTAATAAATTCTGTAATATGATGCAACAATCATCATATATTTGAATTTATCTGGCAGCTCCAGAGAAGTCTTCCACGTCAAATTTGTTGATACCAGTATCTAATTGTAGACCAGAATTTAGATTTGGGCTTTGAGCTTCTTAAATTCCATTTAATCTAGAACTTTTCTCTCGTGCTCCTCACCTTGTTTTTTTCATGGTATTGAGTTGCTAAACATACAAAGCAATATATTCTGCATTTTTATAGAATAGTTGAGCAACCTTCATTCTGTTTTATTATTTACTTGTTTATCTGTTTTTTTTTAAATTATTATAACTGTTTTGAAAATATAGGTAAACCAAAAGGGAAAGGAGGAAAAACAAAAAAAATCCAAGATCCTCTATTACTATTGTAGTGTGTGGTCTACTGATGTTTCTACTTTGCCTTTTTATTTTTAACAAAGTGAGTCTGTGATATAATTCTCCATTATAACCTGACTTTTAAGTTACCAGACACCGTACTATAATTTTCTGTATCACCAAGTATTCATCTTCTGCATCGTTTTCCTGCAGTATTTCCAGTAACGATAAGTCTGTCATGGTATGGATGTCGAATACGGGGATCAAGCTGTCAGTCATGAGTGAGTCTTCTGTTTCGTCTCCAACCAAGATTCTGGCTCATCATCTCCTTGCTACGCTCATACGTCATTTTCAGAACTGTGTTGCCCTTGCTCCAAGTGTTCTCAACCCTTGACCTTCCCGTGTAGATCCCACGCAGAGAAGTTTGTAGGAGAACAAGGATGGGAATTTGATGACTCTTTAGAAAATGGGAAGATGTGGTTTTAGGGTAATAAATGGCAGTGCTCCTTTTATAGTTACAGTAATTGTAGGTTCTATTTTACACTCTTTCCTTTTTCATTTGAAGTAGGATATGAATGAGCTTCCCAGGTGGCAAGGTGGTAAAGAATCCGCCTGCCAATGTAGGAGATGCAGGAAACGTGGGTTTGATCCCTGAGTTGGGAAGATCCCCTGGAGTAGGAAGCAGCAACGCAGTCTAGTGTTCTTGCCTAGAGTATCCCGTGAACAGAGGAGCCTGGTGGGCTACAGTCCATGCGGTTGCAAAGAGTCTGGACATGCAGGATACAAACAGGCTGATGAAGGGTTTTGGTAACTTTATGGTCAGTGGGTCCATGATGGATAAATACAGAGTGGAAGTGTGCAGTTTATTCCCATGGTTGCTGGGGGAGCCTCAGCGTGCCACCACGGTGCTTACTGTGAACCACGCAGGGCAGAAGATGACCCTGGCTTGAGAGATTTGCGGAAGGATGAGCCATACGGAGGCTCCCTGATATTGTCCCTGGAAGAGGCCTGCACGGTGGCCGCAGGGTGGCTTTCTTGAAGAAGCAGTGGTGTCGCACTGGAAGGCAGCTCAGCCCTTAGGCTGCTGAGTGATCTCATGCTGAGTCCGTTTGGTGGCAGAGGCTTGGGTGGGTGTAATGGGAGCATCGGAGAAGGCGATGGCACCCCACTCCAGCACTCTTGCCTGGAGAATCCCATGGACGGAGGAGCCTGGTGGGCTGCAGTCCATGGGGTCGCTAAGAGTCGGAGACGACTGAGCAACTTCATTTTCACTTTTCACTTCCATGCATTGGAGAAGGAAATGGCAACCCACTCCAGTGTTCTTGCTTGGAGAATCCCAGGGACGGGGGAGCCTGGTGGGCTGCCCTCTATGGAGTCTCATATTCTTTTCCAAGAGGGTTTATCACGAGGCAGTGAGTATAGTTCCCGGCGCTGTACAGTAGGACCTTGCTGTTTATCCATTTTTATACATAATAGTTTGCAAGGCTGCATTTGCGAACTCCAGACACCCAGTCACCCTTCTCCCACACCCACCGCCCCCTTGGCAACCGTGGATCTCCTCTGTGTGCCTGGAGGCCTGTTTCTGTTTCCTCCATAGTTTCATTTGTGTCATATTTTATTTCTTTTTTAAAAATTAATGTGAGCATTATGGGTGTGTCATATTTTATATTCCTCACATATGTGATATCCTATGGCATTTGAAGTTTGACATTATTCCTGAATGAAGATTTAGACGTTTTCACTGTTCACTCTTTGATTGAGTTAGACAAGAACCAAGGAGTTCAGGGCAAGCCCCTCAAGGAAGAATTAGATCTCCATAAAAATGCTGCTGCTTTCCTGCTGCAGGGAACCAGAGCTGGGCTAGAACCCAGGCTGCAGTGGGGCAGGGGTGACGTGGGGCCAGGCAGAACTTTCTTCCCTGGCTTTTTTGGTTTTTTTAAACACAGTGGGCACCCTACTTAAGGCTGCTCTTTGGAAAATCCATAATAGAATTCTGCTGATTAGGGTGCCACCATTCACACTTAAAAAATGGATGCTTCTTAGCAGAGTAAAAAACAAGAATCTCAGTGGAGCCGAAAGAGCTTTTTTTTTCCCTCCAGTGCTCCTGAATCCTTGTGGAAGTTGCCCAGATAAAACAACTCAGTACTTTGAAATTTTAGGGGAAACACAATTTTAATCAGCCTGCCATCTCATTTATTGTTTGGAGATGAAAAGAGCGGAAATCAGCGTCCCCTCGAAATGCAGATGCTGAGCACTGGTCAGGGTCTGATTTTTATACTGAATGAAACTTCTTACACCTTCTCTTTGCTGCTTCTTTCTTTCTTCTCCTTCGTTCTTTCTTGCCTCCCCTTCTCTCTTTTTCTTTTTTTCCTTCTTCCCCACCTTCTCCCCATCCCTCCCTTTTCCTTTCTTTCCTTCTCTCTCCTCCCATCCCTCCTTCTCCTCGGGTTCCCTTCTCCTGCTGTTCTAAGCCAAGGGGGAAATCGTGGGATCAGTAAAATCTGTAGGCACGCAGGCTCATTTCTGGAGCTCGGACACAGGCAGGCCTGAAGTCTGTGTGAAGTCAGCTCAGTGACCGTCGGCCTCTGAGACCGCTGCGGGATGACTCAGGGTTAGGTCTATTGTGTTCTGTGGGTCCCCTCTGGAGACCACACCTCTCTTCTGGCCCAGCTTTCGTGTGGCTCCATTCAAAGCAAAATGTTGTTTCTTCCAGAGAACAAGTAATTTCCTGCAAGTGAGTAATTAAAAGGCCTGAAACCCTCTAAGGAATGTTCAGGCCTGCGTTAGCTGCACTTCCTCCGAGTGGAAAACAGACGTGTGGCCCTGAACTTGCAGCTCGGATTTTAAAACACTTAATGAGGATATGGCATCCCTCTGTAGCCAGGGGTTCTCTCAGGGTCTGCTGTCTGCAGCCTGGACACTTGTCAGGGTGGGGTCAGTTTGATATTTTCAGCTAGAAAATGTGTGTTATTGTTTAAGTTCTTTGGGTTTTAAGTAAACATTTGAAAACAACCATTTGACAGGTTTATTTTCTTCTTTATTTTCTTAGTCACTCTCACCCTAGAGGCTTTGCACTTTTCAACCAATTTCTTGTTTTCAGTCGTTTCTGACTCTTGTGACCCCGTGGCCTGTAGCCTGCCAGGCTCCTCCGTCCATGGGATTCTCCAGGCAAGGATACTGGAGTGGGTTGCCATGCCCTCCTCCAAGGGGATCTTCCCGACCCAGGGATCGAACCTGCATTTCCTGCATCTCCTGCATTGGCAGGCGGGTTCTTGACTGCTGAGCCACCAGGGAAGCCTGGTTTATTATGGAGGCAATAGCAATTCTCTATGTTTGGAAGGAGAAAACGAAACTACTCTGGAACATTCACTCTGAGATGCTGAACCAACGAAGCTTAAAAATCAGCAGGCAAAAGAATGACTGTTATTAAGCATCCTGTGATTAAACATTCTCTCCTATTAGCAAGAAATAAGCACCACCTGCAGAGTTGCCTCTGCGGAGGATGGAGCAGGGAGTGTGGGGCCAGGAGCCGCAGGTCCCGTGTCCCGGGCATGCGGTGGATCCGGGGAGACGTGGGCCCAGGAGGCCTGCCCCCCGGCTGCAGGGCGCCCTCCATGCCCAGGGGCCCTGGGTGCTCGCCGCCCACGTGAAGGCATGCGGAGTCCCGCCACATCTGTATCCTGCCCTCCCCAAGCGGCGTGTCACACGGCGGCACACTGGGTCACACCTGCTGTGGCCATCCCAGGCTGGGCAATTGATGTCTTTTTTTTTTTTTTTAATTAAAAAAAAAAAAATCTCCTGGCTGCATATCATCAAGAAAAACAACATTGTTTTCAGGGTCTCTTATCTCTCCACTCCCAAATATCCTGTTTCTTCGGGCTGGGCAGCCAGGACCAATAGAAACCTCTTCCTGCCATTGGCTGACTTCATTTCCCAGACTTAGCACAATCTCATCCGCTCTAAACAACCTCATCAAAACTACTTTCTGGTCAGAGAGAAGCAATAATTATTATTAACATTTATTAACGATCAATAAACTTGATTGCATTATGGCCAGCACTATTAAGGTAAGGAGAGGGGTCCTTTTCGTTTGACCAAATCTTGTGCTTGTTACTTTTTTCTTTGGTTTCCTTTATCAAGGCAGATAAGTTAGCATTGGGCAACACCCCCACTACCACAATAGAGGACAACAAGATTTCCTTTGCACTGCCTAGTAAATTTCCTTTTTCCTACTCCAACCATCCGCAAGGCTTAAAAACTTCAAACTCAGAAAAAAGTTGGGGTTTCTAAATTCACGGTTGAGGGCTGTGGATGACTTTTGCAAAAGCTTTTCAGCACGCGTCCGAATTTTCCTATTCTTTTAACTGTCTCTAGCGGTGCCCGGAGGGGCCTCCGCTGGAAGGCAATGGACTTGGCGAGGTTGGAGGGCAGGGTCGGAGGAAAAGATGGGCTTGGAAATGTTGAACTTTCGGATGTTCTCGAAGGCCTCCATAGCATCAGGGATGCCAGCTGGTCCCTGTGGAAGTGAAGCAAGTGGCTGTCTGTCGGTCGTGGGACCTGCCAATGTTGCCTTGATTTTGTGGAACCTTCAGGCTGAGCACGGGGCGTTCTCATAACTCGCATGGTGGTAATTCGGTGTGTTTGGTTATGTATTTATCTTTAATAAAGTACCTACTTCTCGGAGCACTGTGAGTAGACTTTCTTCCCCGTGATGGTTGCCTTGTGGGAACTGCCTGTCTGTTCTCTGTGCGCTGGGGCGTGTGGTCTGATGTGTTGTTTTTCTTGCAGACGTTTCTGGTAAGTAGCATAGAGAGATGAAGGTGGAGGTGAATCTGTGGAGGTGAAAATACAAATGTGGCCTCATTCCTGGTGGTGAAGCCAATTGGACGCTTGGTCGGCAGCATAAGAGTCCACGAAGTGGCCTGTTAACAGTATTTTCAAGGCCAGATTGGTGACATTTGTAGAAATGAGAAAAAAAATGAGCAGCAAAATCAGATATTGAAAAGAGGAAAAAGAAAGTTTTCTTGGTTGCATGTCTTTAGTTTTGCTGCATGAAGGTGAAAAGCATTTGGCTGTGTTTTCATCAAGGGTTATAGTTAATTGGAAAGCTCATGAATATGGAGGTTGCTCAGAATTGGACCATGACAATGTTTAAAAATCCTTCTTGATTTGGAATTTGAAATGTTTGTGTGAGAGGATTTAATTAATACTTACTGTATACACTGTGTTTCAGAAGTTCTGTTCAGTCTTTATTTCTCAAGATATGTTTCGTTTTTCAAGGTATGGTCAATAATATCTGAAAAATTCATCATCAATGTATGATTTAAAGACTTTAATCTTACAGAGATTTTTCTTTCTTTGGCTATAAGGATTGAAAGTCTCCTGAAATATAATGATGTAGAAAGAAATCTTAAGATCTAGGGTTTGACATGCTCTACTTTCAGCAATATGAGCAGAAATTGTTTGATTTTATAACCTCAAATGCTACCTTTTTAATTCTTATTTTCACCCTTTTTCATGTCCATATTTCATAGCAGCTGAGTCTAATGTTCTTTGTAAATTTTGAATAGCTTGGGTACAGTTATGTGTGTGTGTTTCAGAAAATCAGTGTATCAAAGGACATTGAAGTAACAGTCCATCTTTTAGAGTGTGGGGTGTGTTTTGCATACAATACAAATGTGTGATTGTTTAAAGTATACATTTCTAAGAGATGAAGATATTTTCAAAGCTTCAGTGTCTTTGTGATTTTTCACAATGAATTTTGGCAACAGTTACACTTATCCAGGACATTCTGCTTATTTTAACGTTTGATTACACTGCATTCTCTGTATATTGTCTATAGCTTAAGTAAACTTTCAAAATGACTTCGAGTGGACCCTTTTTAATCCACTGTTAAAATAAAATAGACCCTCTTTATAGGTAACTTCCTTTAAGACATGTTCTGCTAGGCTTCCTGGGTAAAGTAATGAGATGATTTTACAGACTTGTTTACAGAGTGGAAAAAAGGCGGCCCGAGTCTGTTGACTACAGCTTTAATCATGTTAGTGCAAAGCTCAAATTAGCATAGGGAACATTAAGGCCGTGGCTGTCTGTTGGAATTAGGAAACAGTTTGTCATGTGGGCAATTGCCAGTCCCAAATGCTCTCTGCTTTTTGTTGTTTCAGTAAATAAAATCAATTAGTTGATCAGGTATCAGATGCACAGAATTGAAGTTGTTCCTCTGTGTCTGAGTGGATTTCTTTTTTTTTTTTTTTTTTTTGGCGGCTTGAATAAGACCCTATGAGGCACTTTGAAAAGCTCAGTGTTTGTATCCTGTCTTTATGATCCTCAGCCCCACTTTCCCTTCATATTTTGGAAATGGGAACAGAGTATTTCCATGGGAATTTTAAAAGAATTTTGGGAGTTTATGTCCATTTCTGCTTAAAGGTCCGGGAATTTTAAGATCAGATTAAGAGCTCTAATAGAAACATATAGAAGCATCAAAACTGAAGCCCTTACATGCAATTCCTGAGTCAGTTTTGGTGCTTCCAGGGCTTCTGAGCCACCTGACAATACTGGGGGTCCTTAACACGCCCTTCCTGCCTTCTCTACAAGACAGCACTGCCTTTGCTTACTGACTCCAAGGAGCTAGTTGTTAGCCTTGGAACTTGATTTTGCTTCAGTTAGGATTTTTTAATCCAGTCTCCCAAAGACTTTGCTGATCCTTGGTTATGCCTTGGGCCACTGGGGAGTCCAATGAAGCCTGCAGTCGCTTCTCAGGATAATGCTTTTAAGTGCAGGAAAGGCCATACACAGAGTGACAGGGGAAGCAATTCTATTGTAATCCACTTCTGTCCTTGGGTGGTCCAGGGAGCCACAGGTTACAGCCCCCGATCCTAGAGTGTAAAAGGTCTTTAGTCTTTCAGGAGGAGTTGTGGGGACTTTCCTTTATCACCCGTGTGGCAACTAGTGGCCCAGTTGCAGCTGTGAGTGGAGACCATCTTGGAACCAGACAGGAGATGGAAAGTTCCTAGCAAGGCTTGTGGAGGGAGAAGGCGACTCCTGTCCCTGTGAGTTGTTTCCAGAAGTTCCTTTCTTTGATTTGACAGAAGTTGGGGGTTTGGATGATCACTGTGGTATCACTTGTATGTGGACTCTAAAGAATGCAACAGACTAGTGAAGGTAACGACAGGAACAAGTGAAAAAGCAAACTCACAGGCGGAGAGAGCAAACTGATGGTTCCTGGTGGGGAAAGGAGGGGAGGGGTGCCAGAGGTGCGCGGTGAAGAGGGTAAGCTATTCTACATAAAGCAAACTACAAGGCCATGCTGCACACCCCTAGGGTTATAGCCAGTATTTTCTAATAACTGCAGATGGAGTTGGTGTTTAGTTGCTCAGTCATGTCTGGTTTCTTTTGCGACCCCATGGACTGTAGCCCACCCGGCTCTCTGCCCATGGGATTCTCCAGGCAAGGATCCTGGAGTGGGTTGTCATTCCCTTCTCCAGGGGATCTTCCCAGGGACTGAGTCTTCTACATTGGCAGGCAGATTCTTTACCACTGAGCCACCTGGGAAGCCCTGGAAATGTAATAGAACCTTTAAACATTGGGAATCACTATATTGTACTCTAGTAACTTACAACAGTGTACATCAACTATACTTCAGTTAAAAAAAGAAAAAAGAAAGTTTAAAAGCATAAAACTTCTTCTATGTATTTCGTGCCTTGCACATAGCAGGCATTTGCTGAGTATTTGCTATCAGGTGTGAAGCAAACTTGTGTAAAACCTCGGGGTCATACGAAGGAAGCTCATCTCCTTCATATATAGTATTTTGAAGGATATGACGAAGGAGTTGAACAGCCCTGGGGCATCTGACTTTTCAACAGTTCATTGGCTTAAGTGAAATTTGAATTGTTTCATCTCTTGCTACTTTAGCAGTCAGTGACAATGGAAGTATTAGAAAGTAAAATACTGCTGCCCCACTAAGTCAAGGTTGTATTCCCAGAGCACTGGCCTGAAAGTAGAATTACCTACCGGCTGTGATCTTAAAAAGAGCTGGTTGGATGGCATCACCAACTGAATGGACATGAGTTTGAACAAACTCCAGGAGGTGGTAGAAGACGGGGAAGCCTGGCGTGCTGCAGTCCATGGGGTTGCAAAGAGTCAGACATGACTTAACAGTGACTGAACAATCTTAAAATGACTTGTGCTCGTGTCCGTGGGTGGCTCTGGACACTGTTTGCCCTCCTGGGCATGCTGCCTCAGTGGCCATGGGAAAGGGAATTGGAAAGGATAGAATTTGGGGGTTATTTTTCTCATGACCCCCTTTATGAGGGACTGCAGTGCTCTCAGAGAACATTCTGGAAGTCTGCACCGTTTCTTTGTTGTTGTTCAGTCTCTCGAACTATTTCTTAATTATAAATCTTTTCTTTAAAGTGATTCTTTCTTTTTTTTTTTTTACAAAATAGATCTTTGTTTAAATCTCTCCCCCCCACACACACATACATACACTTGTTTATATCTCTTTAAAAACCATGTGTGTGCATTAGTTGCTCAGTCACGTCTGACTCTTTGTGACCCCATGGACTGTAGCCCCACCAGGCTTCTTTGTCCATGGGGATTCTCCAGGCAAGAATACTGGAGTGGGTAGCCATTCCCTTCTCCAGGGGATCTTCCCAACCCTGGGATTGAACCAGGGTCTCCTACATTGCAGGCAGGTTCTTTACCGTCTGAGCCACCAGGAAAGTTGAAAAACTGTTCGTATAAATACGAATAAAATAAATAAGTGAAACAGCCATCCCTGATGCTCTCAGGAAAAGATGATTTCTGTGTTTAGACCTCCAGAATAAGGCTCCCTATGTGGGAAGGGGAGACCCAAAGCTGTACGTCCTGGACCCCTTAGCACCCCAGTAACTTGGCAGATGGCTTGCTCTAACAGCTGGCACGGAAGAGCATCACGGTACAAGAGGCTGTGGGAAAGCCAGGATGAGAGCTTCTCTGAGTGTAAGACCTTCCGAGAAGAGGGCCTGACCGAGACTGTTTTCAGGCCTTCCCAGTGGTGGGGGCACATCCGCTCTGGCGGGATCCTTTCTTGGGCTAAGGGATGGCCTCAAATGCATCAGGGGACCCCAAAGCATGGGGGACAGCTCTTCTCTTCGCTGGGGACTCTGTCAGATTGCCCCTGAGGTTTCTGATGCTTTGTGGCCACAGACACCCCTGCCTTTGAGTCCCTCCCAGTCCCGTTACCCTGGGCCAGGGCCCTGAGCTCCGCTTCCTCCCCTGTAAGGTGGGATTGTAAGGTGGAATCCTAATGCCTGTTCTGATGTGAGTCCAGGACAGCAGAGCTCCAGTAACTGCTCAGGCAGATGCCATGAGGCGATCTACGTCTCAACTTTGCTGGTCAACTTGCCTTGTCTTTCTGGCGCTGCTCTGAAGTCTGTGTACCCCATTGCCCGGCTCCAGTTGTGAACTCCACAGGCCCACCGAGACAAGGAAAAGGGCGGGTCGCTTCCACGGGTCACTGTTCCAGCCTCCCAGGCAGGGAAGGGCACAGGGGAGCCGGGAGGGGACAGGCCAGGGCAGCTCCAGGAGTCCCTGGATATAAGGGTGCAACCAGGCAGGTTCCAAACACCAGGGCAGGGAGAACGTCCAGGGGTCCCTCATGGCCTGGCTGTTCAGAGGCTTGGTTTAGGCCTGCTCTGAGGGTGGAGGCTGTTTGCTCCGTGGCTGAGGAGGGCGGAGGCCTGCAGAGCCTCTTGCTTCTGACCATTGCATCCTTCCACTGTTGTTTCCCTTAAATTATTTTCATATATTTTGAAAAACGCATGTCTTGTTTTGTGCAAATTACGGTCATAAAACAGCCTCACTATAGAGAAAATGAAAAAAGGAGTCGTTGCAAAGTCAGTATAAATCGCTCCTGGGCCCAGCCAGCCAGGGAAGATCCCCAGCATTCGGTGTGTCCTCCTACTCTGTGTTTCTGTCTGTCCTTCCGTCTCCCTGACCGTCCTGCTTGTCTCAGTGAACGTCGTTTGACACACATTTCCCCACGTCACAAACATCTTTTGCAAAGTGTAATTTGTATGCTTATATTCCATCTAAAATAAGTATTATGGTTTGTATAACCAGCATCCTGCTGTGAGCTGCGTGCTTACTCACTCAGTCGTGTCCAGCTCCTATGCGACCCCGTGCATTGCAGCCCGCCAGGCTCCCGTGTCCATGGGGATTCTCCAGGCAAGAGCACTGGAGTCGGCTGTCATAACCTCCTTCAGGGGATCTCCCCAACCCAGGGATTGAACCCAGGTCTCCTGCTTGGCAGGTGGATTCTTTACTGTCTGAGCCACCAGGGAAGCCCGAGAATACTGGAGTAGGTAGCCTATTCCTTCTCCAGGGGAATTTCCTGACCCATCCTATTGTAGGAAATAATATTGCTTTCAGTTTTTCACTAATTACATTGCAATGCACCCTCTATATAATTTTTTAAAATTTATTTTATTAGTGCTTAGAAAAGGACTTATTGGACCAAGTGGTAGTGTGTGTATGTGTGTATATATATATGTGTGTGTGTGTGTGTGTATATATATATATATATATACATATATTTAAAGGCTCTGCCACAGTTGTTAAAAAATGACCACTTCATTCTCTAAAAGGGTTGTGCCAGTTCCCACTTATGGTCATATATGAGACTATTTCCACTGCACTCAGAACAACTCTGAATATTTTGCTCTTTGAAGCTTTGCCATTGTAACAGGCAAAAATGGAATCTCATTTTAACTCCAGTAATTAGGGTGTTTCATCACACTTCTTTTGCTGTGAACCTGTTTCAAGCAGTGGCCCCTGTGACCTCTTCGTCTTTTTCTTGTTCACGCTTTCCTTCCCTGTTGCACGCAGCTAAGGCGTGTTATATAAAGCCAAAGATCATTCCTTATTCTGTCTCCTTTCTCCTGCCTCATTTTCTCTCTTGCCAGCGTGCCTCCCAGCTCTGCTTGTGTTTGGGAGTGTGACTCTGTGTCTACCTGTGTAAACCACAGAACCTGCTTTTTGTGATCTGTCTGCCCATCTCTTTTTTTGTAGGGATTCAGTCAATGTTTGTTGAAAAAAATAAATACTGATTAAAATCCTTTAAGGTCATAAAGAGAAAGTTAAGGTATCAGGAAGATAATCATTGTTGCAGGTTTTAAATAGGTGTATTGCTATAGAGATATTTTTCCTAGTTTAAGTACAAATTAAATAGAATTGCTGTTGAAAAAAGCATAGAAAAGACACTTAAATTATGCTTGTCAGGGGAGAAGAATCGGGGAAGGGATCGTTAGGGAGTGTGGGGTGGATATGTACCCACTTCTCTGTTCAGTGTTATGTGGCAGCCTGGATGGGAGCGAGGTTTGGGGGAGAATGGATACATGTATGTGTATGGCTGAGTCCCTCCATTGTCCTTCTGAAACTACCACAACATTCTTAATGAGCTATACTCTGATATAAAAAGTTAAAAAAGAGTTTTTCAAAGGTAGGTGTTGTATCTGGAATTCATAATCCAGATTAATATCGTCCTTATAACAGCTGTGCTGGGCGCTCACATTATCTCATGGGATTCTCACTGCAGCCTGCATCCTGGTGCTTTTTGTCCACATAAGGATGGAGGATTAGAGAGAGGCTGGGAAACGTGCTCCAGGCACACAAATCTGTTTCCCCTCTATTTATCACCATATGATCTCCCCCCTGCCCCTGTATTTGCCTTAGCTCTTAATGTTAAATTACTATGCAGGAAAAAAACACAATATATGAAAGGATATAGTGATATGTCTCCTGTAAATATATCACACTTTCATAAAATTTAAAAATACAAAAGAAAGAGAAAAAAGGATATATGTTAAATAATGAAAATTACCATAATTGGCTCATTTATGTTGCCATTCTTGAGTGAGAAAACCCCATAGGCGACAGTTATTATGCTCTTGTTGGCTGATTAAGATAAAGGACTAGCAAATCCAAGAGCTAAAACTCTAACACCCAATTCTGTGCTTGGTGACAAGAATTCTTTCCATATTTGGCGACATCCAAGGGGCCGTGGTTCCAGATTCCAGATTGTTTCCTCACCCCAAGTATCAACTTCCTCGCCCGCGTCTCCTGAGTTTTCCATCAGGCCTTACCAAGTCTTTCCATAGGGGAGTTCATGGAATTGGACTCTGGGAAGAAAAAAACATAATCTGCTGTTCAGCACAGATAAGTGCTGAGACATTTAGAAAAGAAATGCCAAGGCCAAGTGAAATTATTTATTTTTAAAGCCACATCATAATCCAATCATAACATGAACATCAGGGCTGTTACTTCAAGGGACTTTGTTCAAGACAATGCATGTCAGTTTCTGGACTGTAAAACAAAGAGCATTTCTAGTACATCCTGCAAAGAATTTGCACTCCTGAGTCTTAACACAATGGCCTTTAAATCATTCAACCTTGAAGATTTAACATCTCTCCTCCTGTTATAAAATTATAGGATAGCACATCAATTTTTTTTTTTTTTCCATTTAACAAGTATAGAAATAGAGTCCAACACTGAAGAGCTTTCCCTCCTGACCACCTCCCTCCACAGGCCCCCAAGTTCATTAATTCAAATCCTGGGCCAGTAGAAGCTTCACTGTCCTAGTCCCTCTGAACCCCATTGGACCCTGTTGAGTTTTAGTTTTTCAAGTTAACTGGAGGCGTGCGATGCTCACCTTTGAGGAAGAGGAACCTGTTGAAACAACACTTGAGAATTTGTCAACATAATTAGTTTGTGTCTCAATGTGAGGTAGATTTCCCAAGACGTTGCTCCAAGTTAAAAAAAAAAATTATATATATATATAAATTACTATGTGGTTTTATACTGTGAAGTCCCCCTGGGATCTGTGTTGTCAGGAGGTATCACCTTCTGTTCACAGGAGCGTCAGCGGCGTGAAGGTGAATGGAGCCGACCCGTGCTTATCTTACGCCCAGGGAGGCCTCTGATACTCTCATTTCTTCATTCTTAAAATAGACTCTGTGGGGAAAGGATTGGTCTTATCGCGCGGACAAGGAAAGGGAGGCGTCGCCGTGAAGGCTGGCGAGGGAAGTGGAGAGAGGCCGGCCTGGGGGGGCGGTGGTGGGCCTTCAGTGGCGCTGCGGGGCCTCCGCGGAGAAGGCGCCTCGCCCGGAGTCCGCCCCTTCTCGGGAGCACAGGAGTGGGCTCTGGGCGTTTCTCCCTGGACAGGTCCCTCCCCTCCCCTCCTCTGGGTGCCTCCCTCCGTCAGAGGGAGCCGCCACGCTTTCCACTTCACAGGGCTCCTGCGGAGATGAACCGAGCTGGAATGGTCCTTGAGGCCCGTACTGCTCGTTAGCTAGTTTCATTCTTCACTAGGGTCACATCAGTTTTCCTTCTAGGACCAAACTCAGGAAATCCATAAAGATTTTTTTGTTTTCCAATTTATAACAGGTGGTGAATTTTTTTTCTTAATGTGGCCAGTTTTCCTCTGATGCACATATTCTTTTCATTTGATTAAGAAATAAAGACTCTTCCAGGGCAGTGGGTGCTCAGTTATTCCCAGTACTTCGCGTCGGAGCGGGACCTAAAACGATGCCAGGAGGTGCTTGCTGTGGAGATGGCCCGAGCCTCTGTGCGTCTGGCTGGCCCTGGAGACCCCTGCTCGGGGGTCTTGCTGCCCTCTGCTTCTCTCAGTCCATCTCACACTCAACGCTCCTTCTGTCCTCTTTCTTCCTCTCTGCTCTCGTTAACAACCCAACAGGTGCTTTTTAAAACATTAAGCAGTAACCGTGGAGAGGACCTCCCCCCAAAACATCTTCAGTGCTCAGGGGTTCTCCCTGGACCTGCTTCCATTTACCCAGGCTTGTCTGTCATCCCAGGGAACCTGGGACAGTGCAGGCTCTCAAGCTTTTCATCTGGGGTAAAGAAATAGAGACAAGGTTGACCAGGTAACTAAAAGCCGCAGCCGTGTGTCCACATTTGAGTTCTGTCTTTAACTTCTTCTTATGTGACCTCCTAGCGCTAGAAGCATATTCATATCCACATATAAAATAAGAGGGCTTCCCAGGTGGCACTAGTGGTAAAGAACCTGCCTACCTCGCTGGGTTGGGAAGATCCCCTGCAGGAGGAAATGGTAACCCTCTCCAGTTTTCTTGTCTGGAGAATCCCATGGACAGAAGAGCCTGGTGGGCTACAGTCCATGGGCTGCAGAGTCGGACACGACTGAAGCAATTTAGCATGCATATAAAATAAGAATGTAGCCCAAGGTCAAATACAAGTGACATTTTAATTTTTGAAGATGTTATGTCTGTCATTCTGTTTTTAATGGTGCATAATTGCTTGACAATGTTGCGTTACTTTCTGTGCACAGCAAAGTGAATCAGCTAGGAAAGTGTTAGTGAAAGTGTTAATCGCTCAGTCGTGTCTGACTCTTTGTGACCCCATGGACTGTAGCCCACCGGGGCCCTCTGTCCATGGAACTCTCCAGGCAGGAATCAGCTATATGTTTACATATCCTCTCTTCTCTTGACCCTCCCTCCCGCCTCACCCCCTGCTCCACACCTCTAGGTCATCAGAGAGCCCCAAGCTCAGCTCCCTGTGCTATAAAGCAGAGTTCCCACTAGTTATCTGTTTTACACATGACTTTATGGGTTATCCATCCTGCCAGTTTGAGTTAACATGGAAAGTCTTGTTGATTTTACCTGTTCAGCCAAAGACCCTGACTCTCTTCAGCCTGTGTTAAGCCTGGAAGAAGGGAAATAAAATCGACTTTGCTAGAGTAGCATCTCAGGGAAGAAAACCAGGCTGTGTTTTGGGGGCCTCCCTGAGAGTGAAGCTTCTGTTCTACCCCCAAGGCTGTTCCCACTAACTCCCTGGCTCTTGGGAACACAGTCATATTGTCGGTGGTTTTGATAAGAAGCTGGTTATGAAATAAACACACACATACATATATATTTTTTTAAGCCTTGTTCTTTGGAGATGAAAAACATCTTTTTTTAGATCGCATGTTTACTGCTTTGGTAAACAGTAAAATGCTGCTCTGGCAATTACCTTGAGGATAAAGGGTTTGTAGACAGATACTTCCTGCGTCCACTTCCTACACAGATAGCCAGCCCGACCAGAGACTCAGCGACGCAGAAAGAGCTCCGGATGGAAACTTCCTCTGCGAAGGCGTGGGTGTTGTGCATTCTCTCTCCTCCATGGCGGGGGTGAGCCTCTTGCTGCAGGTTTGTGGGCAAAATCCAGTGTCGTGAAGTGGGCGAAAATGTGATGTTTCCAAGGTGATGGCTTTAGGCCCTTCTTCTCATCCTTGGTCTTGTCTGTTGCCTGGATTTTACAAAGAGGTGTGTAGCTAGGTTAGACATTTCTATGAGTAGGACTCCTGCTCTGTGGGGTCTTGGGTCCCCTTGAAAGTATAGATTATGATGCATGAGTCTGTTTTTTTTTTTTAACCTTTTATTTTGTATTGGAGTACAGCCATTTAACAATGTTATGATAACTTCAGGTGAATAGCAAGGGACTCAGTCATCCACATGTATCCATTCTCCCCCCAGACTCCTGTCCCATCCAGGCTGCCACAGAACACTGAGCAGAGTTCCCTGTGCTATACAGTAGGTCCTTGGTTGGTTATCCATTTTAAAAATAGCGGTGTGTACATGTCCATCCCAAACCCTCTAATGCTCCCTACCCCCCAGCAACAGTAAGTTTGTCCTCTCCGGCTATGAGTCCATGAGTCTGTTTTTGTATTTGTTGACAAATAAGCCTCTTTGAGATTCAATTGGAGGTTTTCTTTTGGGTGGATATTTAGATGTAAACGTCATTTTAGATTCCTCTTTCTTCAGTCAAGCAGAGATCACCCGATTTGGGTACAGAAATCTCAGCACACAGATTGTTCTCTGTGCTGAATTGACACCAGTTACTAAATTCCAGTGAATGCATTGTTTAGGTCCTTTGAACCAAAGCAAATAAAACCACAACACACAAACACTGAACAATAGGGAATCATCCATTTTCCACCTACAGGATATGTCCCTGTAGCCTGGCCCCTTTGCGGGGAAAAAATATATCAAGTCAACAAACAGAAACACTGAACAATAAACTAGACAAAATAAACAGCACCTGAAAGCCACTCAGCTTGAGCCTTGGCAAAACCCCAGAGAGTGCTGTTTACATACTCCAAGCTTGGAAACCCACAGCTCCACCCTGATCTCCTGCAGGGCTCCGAAGTAATCAGAAAACTGAGCTGCTGTTAACTGTTGGGTCCATTCATGCTGCAGTGCCTCCTTGGATGATCAGAAGGTGCCTGTGAGCCCTGGGTTGAAATGGACAAGAGGACAGTGTCCACTAGAGTCTGTGTCCAGTGTGTATTCTGTAGATGTTTGTGCCTGTCCAGGGAGAGGCAGAGACTTTGTCTGATGACTTTGAGAAGCTGCCAGACGTGGTTACATGTAGTCCACTTTCATGAAGATGCCAGTATATGAACATCAGTTCAGTTCAGTCACTCAGTCGTGTCCGAGTCTTTGCGACCCCATGGACTGCAGCACACCAGGCCTCCCTGTCCATCACCAACTCCTGGAGTTTACTCAAACTCATGTCCATTGAGTCAGTGATGCCATCCAACCACCTCATCCTCTGTTGTCCCCTTCTCCTCCCACCTTCAATCTTTCCAAGCATCAGGGTCTTTTCCAATGAATCAGTTCTTCACATAAGGTGGCCAAAGTATTGGAGTTTCAGCTTCAACATCAGTCCTTCCAATGAATATTCAGGACTGATTTCCTTTAGGATGGACTGGTTGGATCTCCTTGCAGTCCAAGGGACTCTCAAGAGTCTTCTCCAACACCACAGTTCAAAAGCATCCGTTCTTCGGTGCTCAGCGTACTCCAGTGATTTTATTCACACAGTCACTTAATACTCATATTTTGCTGGGATTGACGTGAAATTGCCCCCAGTGATATCTTTCTTTTCAAGACCCCCTTGTTTGTGTGCTTTTGCTCATCCTGTTGGACGACGTGGTTACTATCTCAGGAACCTCCTGTCTGAAGGAAGATCTTTCTTCATCTGCAGTTTGTTCCCCCTCCACCCTCACTGTGAAGTTTTGTTGCCTTTTAGTGAAACTCCCAGACGCATCTCCCAGTGTGTTTGCTTCCAGCTGCTGCCTCCCTGCCACTTCTGCTTACTTTTTACAAAATGACTTCTCCGAGCTCCTGAGTCTGTGTTGGTTCCGGCACCATGGGAATCGTGGTTGTGTGGTGCTGGTGGAGAGCCGATAGACTCATCCTTGACCTCCTCTCTGACAGTCACCACTGCCTGCCTGACAGTGGCGGTTGGTTCTCTTTTGCTTTCTTCAGCCTGAATACAGGTGTAATAGACCCACTGCATAACATATCTTTTAAACACACAATAATGATAAAAACCTTCGTTCTTTTTCCCCATTTCCAAAGCAATCACTGGAGGAGTTTAGAAAAGGAAGTTAAATTCATTGCATCAGTCATGTCCAACTCTGCAACCCCACGGACTGTAGCCCACCAGGCTCCTCTGTCCATGGGCTTCTCCAGGCAAGAATACCGGAGTGGGTTCCCATTTCTTTCTCCAGAGGAATCTTCCTGACCCAGGGATCAAACCTGGGTTTCCCCCATTGCAGACAGATTCTTTACTGTCTGAGCCACCACGGAAGACCTGCTATTACGCATCAGGGATCTTTTGAAGATTTTTTTTTTCTTTTTTGTCTTCTTTTGTCTTTTTTCCATGCACACATACATATTCTTTAAAACTAATAACGAATTGGAGAAATTAAACTCATTTAAATAGTCCTTTTTACCCTCCTTCTTTTCTCCAGGTTAGTGAAGAAAAGAGGATTAGCGGTTGAATCCCCTCCTAGTCCTTCCTGAGGACCCAGTGTCTCATTACAAAGCAGAGCCAGATGGCCGGGGCACACCCTTGTTCCAGTCTGCCATAGCAAGGGCACACCACGTTCCTGTGCCTCAGTTTCCGTATCTGTAGGGTGGATTCAGCAGTGCTGAAAACACCCTTCTTGGTGCTGGTGCAAGTCCAACAGCTTAATACAGTCATGCTTCCCAGGTGCCGCTAGGGGTCAAGAACCCTCCTGCCAATCCTGGCGACTAAGAGATGTGGGTTCAATCCCTGGATCAGGAAGATTCCCCTGGAGGAGGGCATGGCAACTCACTCCAGTATTCTTGCCTGGAGAATCCCCATGGACAGAGGGGCCTGGTGGGCTACAGTCCATGGGGTCACAAAGAGTCAGACACGACTACAGTAGCTTAGCTTGTGTTTGAACACTGCGTTTTGTGTGCAAATCGGTGTGAGCTCTTTTTGGTTATTAATCCTAGTCTCATTCTTATTATTTAGTGTACTGTTGTATCTTGCTTTGTTTGAAGTAATCAGTTCTTGATTGTGTTTGTGCTGTTCATCTTTGAATATCTGTAGCTTCTTCTGAAGAGGTGAAAGTACTTCCCTCCCTGTTATCGGTTTCTTTCTCATACCATTCCTTTGAGGACAGTAGAATAAATATAATAGAATCACTGTTGTCAGTCCATTTAGGAGTACAAGCAAAATATTAGCCAATCTTTCAGCAGCTGAACTCAGAAGTTCAGTGGTTTTGAGGATCCAAAGAGAAAACCACGCTGGAGGGCTATAAGATGCTACTGTCTCCTCCCTCTCCTTTCCTCTGGCCTGTGCCAGTGAACGAATGGTTGAATGAATGAATGTTTCTATAGGGAGGGGCCACAGCTGGTCTCTGGAGTGGTCCTAGTGTGAAAGGAGTCCAGTGCTCTTTCAAAACCGACTGCTTTGGCTGACACATTCTTTAGAGGAAAGTAGACATCTACTGATTGGAGAAGGAAATGGCAACCCACTCCAGTGTTATTGCCTGGAGAATCCCAGGGATGGCGGAGCCTGGTGGGCTGCCGTCTATGGGGTCGCAGAGAGTCGGACACGACTGAAGCAACTTAGCAGCAGCAACAGCAGCAGACATCTACTGAATTGCCAGTTGGTGTTCATGATTAGGAATCTATGGAACCTCATTGAAGAAAAGAAACCCTCAAACTCTGCTTGTTAAAGTTCGGCACTCTGTACCCTAAGTTACATGGCTGGTGCCATGTAATCTTTTATCTGTGCGGACCGTGCCTGGTAATAATGTCTGTTGAATAAGTAAATGAATATCTGCCTGGATGATAAATGCATGAATGCATGCATTAATTAGTGAGGTGATAATGCCATAGAGGATTAATTCATTTAATTCAGTGAGCAGTTATTGGCTTTGCTGGTGCCTCAGTTGTAAAGAGTCAGCTGGCCAATGCAGGAGATGTAGGAGATGAGGGTTTGATTCCTGGGTCGGGAAGATCCCCTGAAGAAGGAAATGGCAACGCACTGCAGTATTCTTGCCTAGGAAACCCCATGGGCAGAGGAACCTAGCAGGCTACAGTCCATAGCGTCCCAAAGAGTCTGACCCGAATACAAAGCATTGTGTTAATTGCCTCCTAGAGGTTAGGAAACAAGTTGTACCTCTTGATCAGAAGACAACATTACTACTGTCTTGGGACCAATGCCTTGCATACTCCTGTGTCCAGTTTGAATGCTTGATGTTAGACAATAAGCATGTATTATCTTAAGGAACCTTCTTGGGCTTGGGAAGGTGGGAAGATTATGTGGGTTGCCCAGGACATAGTGGGATTTTGAATATTTGTGAGCACATGTCCTTTAAATGCATGTGTCTGTTCCGGGGCATGGTTGGAGGTGCTTCTGAGTGAAAACTGGAAGCAGAAATACAGTTCCCAGAGCCTGCATTTTGTTACATAACGCTGGCCTGGTTAAGGCAAAACCAAGCAGCAATTTCACTTTTGCTGAGTGGCAGCACCTGCTGGTGTCTCTCCAAGGTTTGCACCGGCTCCTCTACATGTTCAGTTCTTACAATGTACTGGGCAAATACCCCTCCTGGGCACACAGTCATAGAAAGTTGTGTGTAATGGATTAGGATGGGCACCGTTTGTTTTTCTTCTTCTGTTAACTGCAGTTACTCTTTAGAGATTTCGTTGAAGCTGTAACCTGATTCCTTAAACAGGTGTGCTGATTTCCTATGTACGGTTCATACTAAGTGCATTAAGTATTAGTTGCTCAGTCATGCCCGACTCCTTGCGACCCCATGGACTGCCGCCCACCAGGCTCCTGTGTCCATGAGATTTTCCAAGCAAGAATACTGGAGTGGGTTGCCATTTCTTTCTCCAGGGGATCTTGCCTGACCCAGGGATCGAACCCGGGTCTCCTGCACTGCAGGTAGATTCTTAACCAACTGAGCTACAACGGTTCATACTAAGGGTTTCCGTATTCATTGATGAGTCAGGTAGTCCTTCCAGTACTGTAATTATTATATAGTTGACTTGTGCAATGGATATGATGTGGGGAAAATTTTCATAAATAGCTAATAAATTCTTTGTATTCAATTGCAAGATAATCTGCTTTACGAGAAAGATTAACTTTAATACCAATTAACAACCAGTTTATCTAAGCCAGGTAATAAACTTGTATTCCATACTGAAATTTCAAGTTTAGCTAATGTATTCTTAATGTAATGAGCTTTACAGGTTCAAGTATTATATGTAAGCCAAAGAAAATTTGATCTTTCCTAAAACGTACAGAATTTGGTTATCTTGGTAAGATTTTTAAAATGAACTTCCAACCTAGTAATTTTTCCATCTTAAGAATTTGGCTCACTGCTGTTTCTCGACTGTCTAGCACATAAAGTACTGACTCATAAATATTTGCTGAATGAATGAACACAAGAATAAATGACCAAGGGGGTGCTAAAATCCTTCCCTGAGGGCAGCATGTCTTCGGCAGTTTACATTATTAGAAGAGGTCTGGCTTGGTCTCTGTTCTAGCAAACACTACAGTCTAGTTTTTAAGGAGTTGAAGAGAAGGAAACAGCTTTTATTTTGAAGTTCAGAATGTGGGAAGAAACTTGATTGACCAGTGAGGAGTCCAGTGTTTCTAAACCCAGTTATCCATTGGGTCAGGAAATTCCTCACTGTATTTAGGATAATTAAAAGGAATGCCAAAGAGAACTAGGATTTTGTTTGTAAAAGAGTATATATGAAGTGGCTTCCCAGGTGGTTCAGTGGTAAAGAATCCGCCTGCCAATGCAGGAGACACAGGAGGCGCAGGTTTGATCCCTGGGTTGGGAACATGCCCTGGAGTAGGAAATGACAACCCACTCCAGTGTTCTTGCCTGGAGAATCCCACGGACAGAGAAGCCTGGCGGGCTACTGTTTATGGGTCACAAAGGGTCGCACGTGACTGAGCGACTAAGCACAGCACAGCGTATATAAAATAGATAAAACAGCAAAGATAAACAACAAAGATCTAATCTAATGCTTGGGGAACTATATTCAACATCTTGTAATGGAAAAGAATCTGAAAAAGAATAGGTGTATGTATATATGTATAACTGAATCACTCTGCTGTACATCTGACACTAACACAGCATTGAAAGTCACTCTACTTCTATCATAACTTGACAAATTTGCCCATAAATGTTGGCTGGAAAAACATACTAAAGAAATTAGGTTTTAATTTACCTAATTAAATTAAATTTTTTCTGTTTTTTTTTTCTTCAACTTGTAACTTTCTTTTCAAACAAATGTCGAGAGATTTAAAGATGTTTGTTAAAACACGCCCTGCCCCCCATATCATCAAGACTTGAATTAAAATGTAAATCAGACATTTTCCCCCCAAGTGGTATAAGAGACACATTTTCCCAAGCATAAAATCAGGGCATGGTCAGACAAAGGAGTTTATATGGAAAATTTTGCAAAATTAATTTTGTTCTGAAAAATATAAGCTGTCTGATTGCTGCAAGCTGGGAGTTAACCTTGAAGCCCTTTTGGAAGCTGTCCTAACCCTATAAGGCAATTAATGGACCGTGTAACACCTTGAAATGGCAAAAAGTTTGTTAAAAACAGTATCTACATGTAGTCTGTTAGTGTTCTAGGGTTTCCATGGAAATAACCACAAACTAGGGACTCTTGCCTGGAAAATCCCATGGACAGAGGAGCCTGGTGGGCCGCAGTCCATGGGGTCGCTAAGAGTCAGACACAACTGAGCGCCTTCACTTTCACTTTTCACTTCCATGCATTGGAGGAGGAAATGGCAACCTACTCCAGTGTTCTTGCCTGGAGAATCCCAGGGATGGAGGAGCCTGGTGGGCTGCCGTCTATGGGTTCGCACAGAGTCGGACACGACTGAAGCGACTTAGCAGCAGCAGCAGCAGCAGGGGTTTAAAATACAGAAATGTATTGTCTTGGAGTTTAGGAGACCTGAAGTCCAAAATCAAGATGTCCCAGGGCTGGTTCTGAGAGCTCTGTGAAAGAATCCATTCCATGCCTCTGATCCAGCTCTGGGCGGTCGTCCACAATCCTTACTTTCCTGGAAATATAGCTATATCATGTTCATCTCTGCCTATGTCTTGACATCACCTTATTTGAGTCTCTGCCTGTCCTTCTTGGTCTCCTTGGATTTAGGGTCTTTGCTAATCTAGTCCAAACTCATCTGTATCCTTAATTACATCTGGAAAGATCCTATTTCCCAATAAGATCACATTATGAAGTTCCAGGTGGGTTTGGGGGCCACTCTTTAGGTAGGAAGGTGACAAATCAGGTTTCAAGGTGGATCTTGTCTTCTGCATGTTGTCTGCCTACCAGGAGAGGTTTACTCAGTGGTAAAGCCTACAACTGAAGCGCTGGGATTCTTACATTCATGCTTAGGTAGAAATCAGTCAAGTGTCCATACCAGTTTGGAATGGGTAAATGCAATTTGTTTCACTGAAAAAAATATACGACTCCACAGCATGGATGTCAACCGCCCCGTGGTTCAATCAAGTCTGATGATCAAAACAAAAATCACTGTCAGGCGAGTGTTTACTCTGTTTCAGTTTCACAAGATACCGGGTTTGAAGTTGTGGTTTCCCTGATCTCATCGTTTTACTTGGTAAATGTCAAGAAATGTGCCAAGGTTAGGGCAGCCCATGCCAGCCATCAGCGTCACATGGGCACTGAGTTAGCCAGTCGCCCTCATCCTGCCTACCCAGTCTAGACTAATGGATGAGTGTGCTGTTTGCCTCTTAGAAAAAAATGATTCATGTGGCTTTTGTCATATGTCCTTGAGTTGAACCTGCCCTCCTCTAAGACATAAAATGGCATCACAAGCTGACTCTCAGGTGCTATGGTTTCTTTTCTGTCTTCTGTCTATCTGCTGAGGTTATATACATAAAGGATTTGGAACCAGAAGCAAGATCTGCCCTCTGAATATCCTGCTGTTACATCATATGAAACGGATCTGACCCTAAGTGAAACTGAGCTTCATCTTATCACGGACATCGAAGGCTCTTGCAAGATTTTCTTGGGAAAGACATGAGAATTTAAATCAAGACCGATTGGGAGACTTAGGTCATGCTGTTGGTGTGTGACCTGGTCTACTTCAAGTACACAAAGTGGTTATTCCGGGCTGAAAAGCTGACCAGCTCAAGGGACTGTGGCTGTAGCCCATCTCCACCTTGCCAGAAGCTCCCAGGGTGCCTGGGAGAATTGGACAATGGGATCCCCTGCTGGCAGCAACTTGGCTGCAAATACAGGGATGGTCTGCATCCCTGCGATGCAGGAGTTGGTGTGCTTGCTTTCCTCACTCCTGCCCTGTGATCTTACCCACTCATGGCAGGTGGAGGCAATGTGTGAAGCAAGTAAGGGCAAAGCCTGAAGACAAGACCCTGAGGCCAGGACGTTTTGTCCTCCTTGCAGTGACTTCCCTTCATGACATGTACCCTCTACCATGTCCCTCTCTCATGCTGTTACTAGAGACCAGCGTGAGCGAGATACACCCTGGAGGTACAGCCTTGCTGGGTACATGCAGCCCCAACCCTGAGGCCTGGCACTTGTGACCTACCTTCTGGAAAAAGAGAAACTTGGTTCAAAGGAGAGATAGGATGCCCTGTTAGGGTGAACTATTCTGAGAGCTGTCTTTGGTCACATGAAGACTGGATGAAATCTTGGGGGAGATAAGTTTATTTAGAACATGCTAAGTGAATCTTTTCCTTTTTTCCTTTTCTTTTTCACTTAAAAAAAAATCTGAGTTACAGTCACACTGGTGGAGAGGTTAGGCTTTCCAGCTGGCACTAGTGGTAAAGAACCCCCCTGCCAGTGCAAGAGATGTAAGAGACTTGGGTTCGATCCCTGGGTTGGGAAGATCCCCTGGAGAAGGACATGGCAACCCACTCCAGTATCCTTGCCTGGAGCATTTCATGGGCAGAGGAGCCCGGTGGGCTTCAGTCCATAAGGTTGAAAAGAGACATGACTGAAATAACTTGGCACAGTGGAGGGGTTAGTTACATAGAACATCTGTCCTTCCTGTTACTTAATATATGCACTTAAATATTTTCCTTCTTTAAATGCCATATGTGGGGTATGTGATGCATCCAGGTTGGTTTGTCATCAGTTCTGAGATTCAGAGGGCTTCTCCTTTCTCTGTTCATTGTTACTGTCTTGGATATAGATAACCCAGTGGCTCTGTATAAACTGATGCTAAAGAGGGCTATGGGCTGAGCAATAAGTTAAATGACCTCGGAGTGTGTCTTGAAAGTGTCGTGAAAGTTATTTTCAGTTGTAGGTGGTTAATGTCCTGAATTGAAGTGAAAGTGTTAGCTGCTCAGTTGTGTCCGACTCTTTGTGAGCCCATGGACTATAGCCCGCCAGGCTCCTCTGTCCTTGGGATTCTCCAGGCAAGAATACTGGAGTGGGTAGCCATTCCCTTCTCCAGGGGATCTTCCCAAGACAGCGATTGAAACCAGGTCTCCTGCATTGGTAAGTGGATTTTTTAGCCATCTGAGCCACCTCAACCACTCATGAATTTACATGGGGCAGCTTGGTTAACTCATTCGGTTACAGCATTTGCTGATAAAGGCAAGATCACAGGTTTGCACCACATGAAAGCTAATAACTTCTCAGAGATAAAAAGAAAAATCTCCTTTCAGTGACCACAAGCTGCCTCTCTCATGCAAATGCCCGCCGTGGTTGGAAGGGAGGAACCGACTGCAAGACAGCAGCCAGCTCTGTGCACCTATCCCTCCTGTTGGATAAAAGAAATAGAAAAGCGGGAGACAAGAATATACTCAAGTTGTGTTCTACTAGCAGCGTGTGTGTTCCTGCCTGAAATCAACTCTCTCCAACTTCCCTCTAGCTAGTAATTTTATTGAAAATTGTCCCAAATGATGTTTCACGCTAATAACCTCCATTTGAGCAAACCAAGGCCAAAGTTAATTACCTGAGTTATCGGCACAGCCGTGACCCACCTGCCCCCCGCCCCCCGCTCCCCCCTGCCCCAGACTTCGTCATCACCACACATCTGCAGAAAAGAGGCCGTTTAGGTGGATTTCAAATCTGGTTGTTTAGTCTACGAGGAGGGGGGAAGGACTCTGTCTCTTTAATGTTTATAACGGTTGGCCAGAGCTTGCCGGGTGAAGGTTAATAGCTCTCCAGTTGAAGCAGTTGTGTGCCCAGATGGGTTATCAGGGCTGAACACTCGTTACAAGATTAATCTCATTTCCGACAAGACTTCCCTTTCCTTCAACTGATTTTTGCCCAGCCATTGGAGCTGTCATCGGCCGTTAAAAGAAGGGTGGATTGCCCTGGGATATTCGTGCCGGTATGCACTGAAACAATGCAGAGTGGTGTCCTATCTCAGGGAACATCTTTAGGAGGACGCATTTCGGGGGTGTTACGAAGGCCAAGCGCTCAGAAACAGTGGGGACCGTCGGACCCCTTACGCTGATGCAAAGGTGCAAAGCCCTTGCAGCTGTTCCCTCCCGGCAGGCCCTTGCTCCTAAGATGCCCAGTGACACTTAGGTCTTTGTTCACTGCCAAAGATGTGAAAAACAATGGTACGGTGATCACATCTGCATTCTTCAGCCCCACCTAAGCGATGAGGAGTTCTGTTTGCTGTGTCCACGCGGAATTCTCTGGCACTGGACACTTTAATTCCTGTGCGCATCTCAAGCTTCTGTTTAATTTCTGAGAGTCCGCAGGTACCGTCCTCACGTGTGTGCCTAAAAGCAGTAGGCAGGCTTTTGTTTTATTGTGACAAGTAGCTTCAGGGCCATTTGGTTTGTCTGGAGAGATTCCATGAAGAGCATGGCAAGAGGACGTAGTCTTCTTATCCCTTTGGGTTTGGCTGGTGGGAATCAACTCTCCCGTGTATCCTGATGAGCCGCTGAGCTGTGGAGTGTGGATGCTCGGGGTGCAGGAAGCAGGACGGGCAGGCTCACGTGGAGTTCTCTGTCCAGTGGGGCTGGGGGGTGGCCTGGCAGGTAGGGCAATGCAGGACAGTGATGGTGCGGCTGGAGAGGGGAGGGGGCGACACACAGGGGAGAGCGCGTGGTGGCGGGGCTGGGGGGCTCTGGTCTGGACGAGACGTTGGGGGAGGCTGTTGGGCAGAGATCCGAAGGCAGTGTGAGGACAAGGCTGGCTGTCCCAGGGAAGTGTCATGGGCTGAACGTGGGCAAAGACCCTGGGGCAGAGCCAGGCTTGGCGCTCTGGAGGTCGCGACCCTACTTGTGCAGCTGGGGGGGCAGAGAGCCTCGTACCCACAGTGGCTGGTTCTCCCTGGGGTGAGCTGTGGAAAGGCTGGCTCTTTTCTTGTGATTTCTCAGAGGAAGAGAAGCATTCTACCTAAAGGAGAGGTCCACCTGCTTCAGCTGAGGTCAGGTTCAGTCTTGTCGCAGGTCCCTCTGTGTTAGGTGCGAAGAGATGGGAATGCCTTGGCCCTGGTGTGAAAGTTGCTTAGTTGTGTCCGACTCTTGGAGACCCCCATGGAATATATACAGTCTGTGCCATTCTCCAGGCCAGAATCCTGGAATGGGTAGCCTTTCCCTTCTCTAGGGGATTTTCCCAACCCGGGGATCGAACCCAGGTCTCCTGCATTGCAGGCAGATTCTTAACCCGCTGAGCCACAGGGGAAGCCCGCCTTGGCTGTAGGGTACCAGTGAAATGGGGATGACACCCTTTTCAGGAGTCCAGAGTTACAGGTATGGAGAGAAAGTTAAATGATGTAGGTTGCCTTCCCTTCTTACATCACATCTCTGATACACTGGCTCTTTTCACGGGCTGGGTTGGTTTTTAATACTTTTTCATTGCCTGCATTTCAAGATGCCTTTGGAGCTACTTCAGTTCTAGGCTGTTCGATTGAGTGTGTTCAGTGGTCATAACCCGTGCCCTTTGGATCTGGCGGCTGGGTTAGAATTCTGGTGTTTACTGGCAGTGGGCTCTAGGCAGCTTCTTTCATTAGCTGAGCCTCAGTGTCTACATCTTTGGAATGGGATTGTGATAGCTCCTGCCTAAGAGGGTGGCATGCAGGTTAGATGCATGGATTCACACAGGCACCTGTTGTAAGTGACAGCCACCTTCTGATCTTGCCATTCAGGTTGTTGAGATCCTACATTGCCTACTTGTTGTTCAGTCGCTCAGTCATGTCCGACTCTTTGCGACCCCCATGGACTGCAGCACCCCAGGCTTCCCTGTCCTTCACCATCCCCTGGGGCTTGCTCAGTAAATAGTATTTACCAATACATTGCCTGTAGTATTTACCCTACTTAAAGCCATTCATTTCACTGAGAAAAGAGAGCATAAATTATCATTGTCTACAGATATTTTTGTTGGTTGGAGACTTCGTGTCACAAAGTTTTCTCCAGGGAAAAAAAAAAACAAAAAACTGTTGAGCTAAGTTTTTTATTTCACCCAGTTTTAATTTTTATTCTGAAAATAAGGGCTGCATACTTACCACCTTCCCCACAGGCAGGAATCCCATTGTTTTTCAGTGGTCCTTTAAGGGTAACTGCTTTATCTGCCCCACGAACCGCCACGTGGCTTAAAGAGATTTTTTCAACCCACAAGAAGCACATGGTTTTAGGGCGAAAAGCTGAGGCAGAGAAGAGATGGACGTTTGAGTTGTTGGTGTGGTGTCTCTTTGGGGCCCCTACAGGGACGCAGCAGGCTCTGATGCTGAAGGTCACCTGATGTAAACAGAAGATACAGGATCCAGAGATGCTTGGCCAACAGCCTGCCCTCTCTGAACACCCACGAAGGTCACACTGGAGTGGAATTCAACTTTGTGTGTCCTGTCCTATTTCTTGGCCTTTCCTCCTGAGAAATTCCTCATTTTCCCTTCGAGACTTCTTCTCAGGAATATGTGGGGCTTCCCTGGTAGCTCAGTTGATAAAGAATCCACCTGCAATGCAGGAGACCCCAGTTCAATTCCTGGGTCGGACACACCGTTCAATTCCTGTGTCCAATACGCAAGCGGTGAGTGCCTTGAGGGAGGTGGGGTTGAGCAGACCAACAGGAAATTCTCAGGCATGACCATTTTTGTGAGTGAATTCCAGGACCAAAAATGGGGCTTAGCTCTTACAGTTAATCCGTGGATGACTCATATGTGGGCAAGAATTGCCCCTCCCAGGATTCTCTGCTGTTTATCGGAAGGAAATACTCCTTAAAAGACAGATTTGCTCATGAGTAAACTTTTAGCCATTTTTCTTTAGCTCCACACTCATGTCAGTCTGAGAAAAAAACAATCCCTGGGCTTATTTTTTCCAGCTTATTTCCTCCTCTGGTGTCATATGTATATATGAGTATTCGTCGTTGTTGTTTAGCTGCTAAGTCTTGTCCAACTCTTTGCGACCCCATGGACTGTAGTCCCTCAGGCTCCTCTGTCCATGGGATTTCCAAGGCAAGAGTACTGGAATGGGCTGCCATTTCCTCCTCCAGGGGGTCTTCCCAACCCAGGGATCAATCACACGTCTCTTGCATTGATGGGTGGATTCCCTATAGTCTGAACCACTAGGGAAGCCTGTATATATATGAGGCTGTTGTCGTTCAGTCCCTCGGGCATGTCTGACTCTTTGCAACCCCATGGACTGCAGCACACCAGGCTTCCCTGTCCTTGACAAAATCCTGGAGCTTGCTCAAACTCATGTCCGTCGAGTCGCTGATGCCCTCCAATCATCTCATCCTCTGTCATCCCCTTCTCCTCCTGCCTTCAGTCTTTCCAAGCATCAGAGTCTTTTCTATATATGAGTATAAATAAACATAAGTAAAATATTTATACCTGTTTAGATTCAAACTCATTCACTTTACATACGTGGAATGTAAGTGAACTTTAAAATAGTATGTGTACCATACATTTAAATATGTCATTTCAGAAAGTAATAATATTCCCAAACCACATCTCCCTCACCTACCCTATTTTCTCCCACTCACAAAGTGAGAGATATTTCCTCCTTTGCATTTATAAACGCTCCTGAATTTTGGGCACTCCCAAACTTGCGTCAGTTTCCCGTATGTCAAGATAGGATTAAGTTTCAATCATTACAATTTCACTCCTCTCTGGTATCTAAAATAATTGTTTTCTTATTTAAAATACTCTCTGAGAAAAGAGAGAACAATTTATATGTGTAGAATTAAGTGTAGTAGGATCATGTTAAAATAAAAAAAAATGCGCTCAGTGTCCCAAAGGACAGTGAGCAAGATGAACCAAGGGCTATACTAAAGAAAAATGACCTCACTCAACCCTCTACCTTCCTGGACAGTTGAGTGATACCAAGATGGGGCTGAACTGATTGGAAGGCAAATTCAGGAAGTTGCTCAGGGTGGGCAAGTTCAGGACAGCGTGTGCTCATGGCGCTTGTGCTGCGCTTATGGCAATGAAGACTGAGTCATGAACTTAACGTTTTAGAGGTGACCAGAACCTCCTTACTCACCCTGAGCAGCCTGGGGCGCACACAGAGGAAGGACACTCAGCTTCCTGGAGGTGTCAGATCATGGGTTCAGAGCTCCCCCTGAAATGGCTGCAGTTAAGTTCCAGGATCAGGACCTCCGTCCTTCCCACTGAGAGAGTCTGAGACCTGCATCTTCCACCGCTGCTCCTGGAAATTCATGATGAAGCCCACAGCTGGTCCTCCCAGATGCTCATGATGGGGCCAGACCCTCACGACGGGGCCCACAGCCGGTCCTCCCAGACCCTCACGATGGGGACCACAGCCGGTCCTCCCAGACCCTCACGATGGGGCCCACAGCCGGTCCTCCCAGACCCTCACGATGGGGCCCACAGCCAGTCCTCCTGGTTCCCAGGCATGGTAGGTGCCCTGCAGTGGATCCACGTGCCCTTGTGGTGTTATCGTTCTGAAACACAGGCTTGGGTACTCACCTGCAGGAGGTCCTTCCCCAGCTCCCCATCGCATATGACAAAGGCCACGCTGACCATGGCAGACCGGTCCATTCCAGTCTCAGCCCAAGGGCCCTCTGTGTCCCACCACCCACTACCCTGGGGCCATGGTTAGAATGCTCCAATGTGGTGGGGACTTCCGGGCTTTACTCATGTGTGATCACGAAGACCTCCACATCCTCCAAGGCCATCCTCCCAGCTTCAAGGTCATTTCACTGTGAGGTTGCTCGCTTTATTCGTAACAGACCTGCCTAAGACTGTGCTTAAAGAAAGGGTCCTGTGACTGTAAGATGGTTTTAATGCCACCATCACAGAAGGAGCAGCGCCCAGTGGTATGAACCCCAGTCCTGTTGTTCTACTCATATACTGTGACGAAGCACTTCTCATCTTTATTAGGAGGAATTTGGAGTGGAAGATGGGGAACTTGTTCAGTTTGTTATTCTGGGTTCTTGAAAGTAGAACTATGACCCAGGTTTCAATGGGATCTGTCCAGCCATTAAATAAAAAAAAAAAAAAAATTGTTTTTGTTGATTTACAATGTGTTAATTTCTGCAGTACAGCAAAGTGATTCAGTTATGTATCCACCTTCTTTTTCATATTCTTTCCCATTATGTTTATCACAAGATATTGAGTATAGATCCCTGTGCTGTATAGAAGGACCTTGCTGCGTATCCATCCTAGATATAACAGTTTGCATCTTCTAATCCCTCTTCCCAGCTCCCTCCAACCCACCCTGGCGACCACAAGTCTGCTTTCTATGTCTGTGAGTCTGTTTCTGTTTTGTAGAGAGATTCATGCCACATTTTATACTCCACATACAAGTGGTATCACACAGTATTTGTCTTTGTCCTTCTGACTTACTTTATTTAGTGTGAATATCTCTAGGTCCATCCATGTTGCTGCAAATGTCGTTACTTCATCCCCCAGGGCCCAGTTTTGTATGAGAGTTTTGTTGGAATATTTGTTGTTTAGTCGCTAAGTTGTTTCCGACTCTTCACGGACTGTAGTCCGTCAGGCTCCTCAGTTCATGAGATTTTCGAGGCAAGAATACTAGAGTGAGTTTAGTTCTCCAGGGAATCTTCCCGACACAGGGATCAAACCTGTGTCTCCTGCATTGGCAAGCAGGTTCTTCACCGCTGAGGCGCCAGGAAAGCCCTAAGCAGAGGTTAAAAGGAGTGATATTATTCAAATATAACCATGACCATTTGCTGCTGTGTTGTCTTAGACCAGTTTTGCACTTCAGAGGCAAGGGTAAGTAGTTTTGAAGTTGAACACATGGCCTACAAAGAGAAAACTTTTACTATTTGCTTCTTTATAGAAAAAAATTACCATCTCCTGCTTTGAAGTAAACAATACACTTTATTCATGTTCTACCAATTTTCCATGGACTGCACCACACCAAGCCACCCTGTCCTTCACCAACTTCCGGCGCCTGCTCAAACTCATGTCCATTGCGTCTGTGATGCCATCCAACCAGCTCATCCTCTGTCGTGCCCTTCTCCTCCTGCCTTCAATCTTTCCCAGCATCAGAGTCTTTGCCTATGAGTCAGGTCTCCACATCAGATGGCCAAAGTACTGGGGCTTCAGCTTCAGCATCAGTCCTTGCAATGAAGGTTCAGGGTAGATATCCTTTAGGATTGACTGGCTTTATCTCTTTGCAGTCCAAGGGACTCTCAAGAATGTTCTCCAACACTGCAGTTTGAAAGCAGCAGTTCTTCAGTGTTCAGCCTTCTTTATGGTCTAACTCTCACATCTGTATATGACTACTGGGAAAAACCATAGAGGTTTTTTGCACAATGTCTTTCATTGAAGGTTTGTCATGCCAAGGCAGGGGTTTAGATTCTTAGACAGAAAATGCTGCAGAGATGATGCACCCATCTCATGGCATTTCGGCATGGCATTGCTGTGTCTTCTTGCTGGTGGTGTTGACCTGGATCCCTTGGTGAAGGTGGTGTCTGCCAGTTTTCATCACTACAAGGACACTGCTTTCCCCTCTTCTATGCTTTATTTCTTAGAACCGAGTAACTAAGAACAAATCAAATCCCTTACAATTATACAGTGGAAGTAAGAAATGGATTCCAGGGATTAGATCTGATACAGTGCCTGAAGAACTATGGATGGAGGTTCATGACATTGTACAGGAGGCAGTGATCAAGACCATCCCCAAGAAAAAGAAAAGCAAAAAGGCAAAATGGCTGTCTGAGGAGGCCTTACAAATAGCTGTGAAAAGAAGAGAAGCTAAAAGCAAAGGAGAAAAGGAAAGATATAAGCATCTGAATGCAGAGTTCCAAAGAATATCAAGAAGAGATAAGAAAGCCTTCCTCAGCAATCAATGCAAAGAAATAGAGGAAAACAACAGAATGGGAAAGACTAGAGATCTCTTCAAGAAAATTAGAGATACCAAGGGAACATTTCATGCAAAGATGGGCTCGATAAAGGACAGAAATGGTATGGACCTAACAGAAGCAGAAGATATTAAGAAGAGGTGGCAAGAATACACAGAAGAACTGTACAAAAAAGATCTTCACGACCCAGATAATCATGATGGTGTGATCGCTCACCTAGAGCCAGACATCCTGGAACGCGAAGTCAGTGGGCCTTAGGAAGCATCACTACGAACAAAGCTAGTGAGGTGATGGAATTCCAGCTGAGCTACTTCAAGTCCTAAAAGATGATGCTGTTAAAATGCTACACTCAATATGCCAGCAATTTGGAAAGGTTAGCAGTGGTCATGGGACTGAAAAAGGTCAGTTTTCATTCCAATCCTAAAGAAAGGCAATGCCAAAGAATGTTCAAACTCCTGTACAATTGCACTCAGCTCACACGCTAGCAAAGTAATGCTCAAAATTCTCCAAGCCAGGCTTCAACAATATGTGAACCGAGAACTTACAGATGTTCAAACTGGATTTAGAAAAGGCAGAGGAGCCAGAAATCAAATTGCCAACATCTGTTGGATTATCAAAAAAGCAAGAGAGTTCCATAAAAAACATCTGCTTTATTGACTACATCAAAGCCTTTTACTGTGTTGATCACAACAGACTGTGGAAAATTCTTCAAGAGATGCAAATACCATACCACCTTACCTGCCTCCTGAGAAATCTGTATACAGGTCAAGAAGCAACATTTAGAACTGGACATGGAACAACAGATTGATTGCAAATCGGGAAAGGAGTACATCAAGGTTGTATATTGTCACCCTGCTTATTTAACTTATATGCAGAGTATATCATGTGAAATGCTGGGCTGGATGAAGCACAAGCTGGAGTCAAGATTGCTGAGAGAAATATCAATAACCTCAGATATGCAGATGACACCACCCTTATGGCAGAAAATGAAGAAGAACTAAAGAGCCTCTTGATGAAAGTGAAAGAGGAGAGTGAAAAGGTTGTCTTAAAACTCAGCATTCAGAAAACGAAGATCATGGCATCTGGTCCCATCACTTCATGGCAAATAGATGGGAAACAATGGAAACAGTGAGAGACTTTATTTTTTTGGGCTCCAAAATCACTGCAGATGGTGACTGCAGCCATGAAAGTAAAAGACACTTGCTCCTTGGAAGAAAAGTTATGACCAACCTAGACAGAGACATTACTTTGCCAACAAAGGTCTGTCTAGTCAAGGCTATAGTTTTTCCAGTAGTCATGTATGGATGTAAGAGTTGGACCATAAAGAAAGCTGAGCGCCGAAGAACTGATGCTTTTGAACTGTAGTGTTGGAGAAGACTCTTGAGAGTCCCTTGGACTGCAAGGAGATCCAACCAGTCCATCCTAAAGAAAATCGGTTCTGAATATTCATTGGAAGAACTGACGCTGAAGCTGAAGCTCCAATACTTTGGCCACATGATTGGAAGAACTGACTCATTAGAAAAGACCCTGATGCTTCAAAAGATTGAAGGCAGGAGGAGAAGGGGACGACAGAGGATGAGATGGTTGGATGGCATCACTGACTCGATGGACATGACTTTGAGCAAGCTCTGGGAGTTGGTGAAAGACAGGGCAGCCTGGCGTGCTGCAGTCTGTGGGGTCACAAAGAGTCAGACACGACTGAGTGACTGAACTGAACTGAATTAAGTTCAGGCCACACTCAAGGGGAAGGGAATTAAGCTCCATCTCCTGGAAGGTGTAGTACCAAAGTTTTTGTGACCATAAGAACAATTACTAATAAGTTATTTTGAAGGAGATACTTTGAGGGCATTTGAATATCCTGTTTCACCTTAAAGTGGTTGTTCTTGTTCAGTCATTAAGTCGTGTCTGAGTCTTTGCAACCTCATGGACTGCAGCATGGCAGGCTCCCCTGTCCTCCACTATCTCCTGGAATTTGCTCAAACTCATGTCCATTATATGCAGAGTACATCATGAGAAACGCTGGGCCGGAGAAAGCACAAGCTGGAATAAAGATTACCGGGAGAAACATCAATAACCTCAGATATGCAGATGACACCACCCTTGTAGCAGAAAGTGAAGAAGAACTAAAGAGCCTCTTGATGGAAGTGAAAGTGGAGAGTAAAAAAGTTGGCTTAAAGCTCAACATTCAGAAAACTAAGATCATGGCATCCGGTTCTAACACTTCATGGCAAATAGATGGGAAAACAGTGGAAACAGTGGCTGACTTTATTTTTCTGGGCTCCAAAATCACTGCAGATGGTGATTGCAGCCATGAAATTAAAAGACGCTTGCTCCTTAGAAGGAAAGTTATGACCAACCTAGACAGCATATTGAAAAGCAGAGACATTACTTTGCCAACAAAGATCCATCTAGTCAAGGCTATGGTTTTTCCAGTGGTCATGTATGGATGTGAGAGTTGGACTGTGAAGAAAGCTGAGCACCGAAGAATTGATGCTTTTGAATTGTGGTGTTGGAGAAGACTCTTGAGAGTCCCTTGGACTGCAAGGAGATCCAACCAGTCCATCCTAAAGGATATCAGTCCTGGGTGTTCATTGGTAGGACTGATGTTGAAGCTGATACTCCCAATACTTTGGCCACCTGATGCGAAGAGCTGACTCATTGGAAAAGACTCTGATGCTGGGAAAGATTGAGGTCAGGAGGAGAAGGGGACGACAGAGGATGAGATGGTTGGATGGCATCACCAACTCAATGGACATGGGTTTGGGTGGACTCTGGAAGTTGATGATGGACAGGGAGGCCTGGAGTGTTGTGGTTAATGGGGTTGCAAAGAGTTGGACATGACTGAGCGACTGAACTGAACTCACATGTCCCTTAAGTCAGTGATGCCATCCAACCATCTCATCCTCCGCCATCCCCTTCTTCTTAAAGTATGGCCCAGTAATTAGAGCTCCATCAATACGTCTTGCCAACAGCAATTAAGATTATGGGATTCTTAGGGTGAATTTCTGTTTCACTCACTCCTTCTACATTTAGTATTTGGGATTCTGCTGTGAAGAGAAGCTGTCTCTTTTTGCCCATATATTCACTTATTTCCATCCCTTATTTATATCAATATAGTCCTTTGATATTTGTCAGATTCTTTGGGGGTATAAACCACCACTCTTATTATATATTTCGTTGCTGAACTTGTCCAAGCTTTGGCTTTTGGAAACCTAATCTCCTCCTTCTCTCTCTCTCTCTCTCTCTCTTAATTGTGAGCTCATTAGTTCCTCTGTTGTTTTGATGTATCTTGGTCTCTTTCTTTTTACTTGGCTGAGAACTTCCTTTACTTCACTTTGCAGTCCATTTTGTAGACTATCCTGTGTTCTGGAAACACACACCACTTCAGGGTCCCACCTCAGAAAGGAGGAGACAGGTGTGCACGTCCTGGGCAAGCCCCTCTTCTGTGGCTGCTGCGTGCCTCACGCTGGGTCTGCAGGCAGGAAGCTGAGGGTCTGCACGAGGAGCCAAGTGCAAGGGTGAAGATGCAGCTGCAGAGCATTTCCTGTGAGCTCCAGTGAACACGAAACTGAAAGTCACTCAGTCATGCCCGATTCATTGTGGATTCTCCAGGCCAGAATACTGGAGTGGGTAGCCTGTCCCTTCTCCAGCAGATCGAGCTTTAGGGAGCTCTTCAAAATGGAAGCCCAGTCAACACCAAGACCCAGCAGATAAACTTATACTGTATTGCGGGTCAGACTTTAAAACTGGCCCACGGTCAGTCACTTCCTTTTCCATGAAAAAGAGAATTGAACTTAGGATCTGTGACTTATTTCCTCCCCCTCCCACTGTGATTTAAGAATGCCTTTTTGCAGATATATGTTTTCTTTCTTTTCCCTCCTGAGTCTCAGAGCTCCATCTCCTGCAACTTTGGACTCCTGTTCTCTGAGGAACCCTGCCCAGTCTGCTTAGCTCGGTGCAGGTACCAGAGGGCAGCATCTTATGTGGGTGCCTCACCAAACTCACATCTCTGTGGGCAGGTCAGAGCATTAAAGTTCACAGATAACACTGTACGTTGTCTGCTCAGTCATGTCGGACTCTTTGCGACCCCATGGACTGTAGCCCGCCAGGCTCCTCTGTCCGTGGGATTCTCCAGGCAAGAATACTGGAGCAGGTTGCCATTTCCTACTTCTGGGGCTCTTCCCAACCCAGGGATTGAACCCTTGTCTCTGGTGTCTCCTGCACTGCAGGTGGATTCTTTACTACTGAGCCACCTGAGAAGCCCTGCAGATTACAGACTCACAAACAGACTTTTGCAACAACAACAACCCATGTATTTATCTCTGCAACTGGATATCATAAAATCTCCTGCCAAATAGGGAGTGGTTAAGAGGATTGAAGGGGCTTCCCTGGTAGCTCAGCAGTAAAGAATTCACTTGTAGTGCAGGAGCCACAAGGGGATTCGTTTCGATCCCTCGGTCAGGAAGATTCCCTGGACGAGGGCATGACAACCCACTCCAGTATTCTTGGCTGGAGAACTTCATGGACGGTGGAACCTGGCACGATACAGTCCATGAGATCCCAAAGTGCCAGACATGACTGAAGCGACTTAGTGCACACACACACACACACACACACACACGGATCAAATGAGATGATGATCAAAATGTGGTTATGAAATTGTCAAGCTCTCAGCATATAATCCAGCAAGTGATTGCGCATAATGCCTAATTCATTTCATAGCTCGTTAGAACGTCACGTGTTACATGAGCTCCTGAGGGTGGCCTGTGATAGCGCCTCCTGCCGTTCATTCCTTCATTCTACAAGGATTCAGTGCCTGGCTTTTGCTGAGAGTTACTCACATTCTGGGAAAACCAGTCTCTGCTCTCCTGGGTTTTACCTTCTTGTGCGTCTGGCGTTTCAGATACAATCAAATGCACACGTGTACATTATGCACTAATCATGCACGCTGTGCAGTCAAAGAAGGCGGGCCAAAGAGACAGATGGGGAGAAGCGTGGTTTTGGAGGAAGAATCGAGTGATCTGTTCTGAACCTGTTAGGTACTTTTTTTCTTTTTTTTTCTGTTTTGTCTTTTTTAAACTGAAGTATAGTTGATTGACAATGTGCCGTTAGTTGCAGTTGTCCTCACAGTGGTTCTTTTTCAAATTCTTTTCCCTTTTAAGTTTTCATAAAATGTTGAATATAGTTCCCTGTGCTTTACCATAGAGCATATAAATGAAACTCATTAAAAAAGATGCATGCACCTCAGTGTTCATAGCAGCTGTATTTACAATAGCCAAGTCATGGAAGCAACCTAAAGTCCATCAACAGATGACTACATATAGAAGATGTGATACACACACACACACACACACACACACACACACACACAGTGAAATATTACTAAGCCATAAAAAAAGAATGAAATAATGCCATTTGCAGCAACATAGATGGACCTAGAGATTACCATGCTTAAGTGAAGTAAGCCAGACAGAGAAAGACAAATACCATATGATACTGCTTTTATGAGGTGCTTTTTAGACATTCAAAAGAAGTAGTCCAATCCCTCTTTTCCATAATAGGTTTATTGAATACTGTGGTTTTCAAGGGTAATCAGAAAAGGATTTGCTTTTCTTCATTAACAGATAGATGGGACTCTGAATTATGTTCACTCTTTTAGGCAAATGAATTCTCAGATTTTTTTTTACTCTTAACATTTCAAATTCAGGAAAGGGAGGAATTAAATACACAATGAGCTGAACTCTTTTTTTAACTTGTAGAATAATTATAGTTTAGTCATCAAATAATTTTATTAGCAGCTTAGGACCTTTAATTAGGTTTAATGCTCGTAATGAATGTGTGGCCAGTTTACTTAAAGGATTACAAATGCGATAACCATAAATGCTTAAGTGATTGGTTATATCCAGAAAGAATGAGACTTTGGTCTCTAATGGTTCCAGAAATTTGTCATCCTTTGATGAGCTCTGCAGGTCTTGCCCGTCTTGACAGGGGCAAGAGGCACCTTTGGAATTTGGGGCCAGTAGTCTTCTCTGATTATGTAGAATTAAACTGTATTGTGAAGATGTCTTTGACTCTGCCCACTGACGGCCAGATGCTCCCTCCCTGTCCTGCCAGCCCTAAAGGCCCCACATAATCCCTCCTGCTTGGGTGTCAAGAGCCATTTGCCTTTAGTTAAAAAACCAAGATCCAAACATTTCTGTAAGAGCTTTCTTTGCTTTTCCTTATTCTAATATTTAAATTATGTGACAGAACTGTGCACCCACTTTCATCACTGAATTTCAAAATCTAATTTTAGTCTTTGTACAGATTAACATTTTTTAAAATCTCTAATTTTTATGTATCATTCACTGGCATCCACCATGGTGAACTAAGCTACAATATATAAAGCAGAATATACAAACTGATTATAAGTTTATAATATATACCCTGAATACATAAAGCAGAGAGCTGATGCCATGTAGACTACCTGGAGGACACAGAAGCAGCGTCAGTTTCTGCAGGTTTGTCAAGAGCATCACCTTGACCCTTCCTTCCTTAGCTTATCATCCAGTCTTATGAAAAAAGTTGCAAAGTGTTTTCCATGTTGGCTTTTCATGTTAGTATTTGGTGTACACTCAACAAGCACAACGATTACTCAATCGTCTGCTATCACTGTGGGGGACTTTAATAGACTCTTGGAAAAAGAAATAAATAGAATTTGGTGGTGCCGAAGTTGATGATAAGTTTCATTTTCCTTTTTCATGTTCTGAAGTCTGAGTTTATTTCACTTGGTTCCTGGTACAAGGTTTTGCTTAGGAAACTGTTGGACACATGTACTTATGATATATAAACACCACTGCAGAGTGAGGCCAGGTTTTACTATCCCTGGATCCCCTCGGCCACCCAGTATGCCCAGTGTGTATTGAGGAAGTGTGAAAGTGAAAGTTGCTCAGTCGTGTCCGACTCTTTGTGACCCCATGGACTATACAGTCCATGGAATTCTCCAGGCTGGAATACTGGAGTAGATAGCCTTTCCCTTCTCCAGTTGATCTTCCCAACCCTGGGATAGAACCCAGGTCTCCCACGTTGCAGGCAGATTCTTTACCAGCTGAGCCACAAGGGAAGCCCAAGAATACTGGAGTGGGTAGCCTATATCCCTTCTCCAGTGGATCTTCCTGGCCCACGAATCAAACCGGGGTCTCCTGCATTGTGGGCGGATTCTTTACCAACTGAGCTACTAGGGAAGCCCTGTGTATTGAGTAAAGTCATTGGAATTAAGACAGGAAAAAAAATACAGATAATCCTTACAAGTAAATTTTTGTGTTTTTTACTGTACAAGTAGAGATAATTAAAAAAAAAATCCTACAGCTTTGTCTGGGAAAATTACAAATTACTGGGGAAATCTTTGAGACAAATATTTCAAGTGTTAACATTCACAATGTATAAAGGTTATATTGGATCCAAATGAGATTGTGTATGTATGCATACTCTGCACAGAAGGAGGGCATATGAGGAGTTATAAGCCTTATTAACACAAACATAAGGGTTTCTAAGGTGGCTCCGTGGTAAAGAATCTGCCTGAAATGCAGGAGACCCAGGTTCAATCCCTGGGTCAGGAAGATCCCCTGGAGAAGGAAATGGCAACCCACTCCAGTATTCTTGCCTGGGAAATCCCATGGACAGGGGAGCCTGGTTGAGTACAGTCCATGGGGTTGCAAACAGACACGACTAAACGACTAAAAAAAAAACAAAAACAAATAAAACATAAGCCTATACACTGATTTCTTTTCCTTTGTAAAAGCAAAACATACAGGCTGCCTATAAATTCAGTTTTTCACTTAGTTTATTTGAAAGTAAAAATGAAAAACAATTTGTCATAGGATGTGTCTGTTACAAATTAACATTACCTAAAAGAAAACAAAAGGAAACATTTTCAGTATATCCTAAGAAGAAAGATAATAGCTCAAGGCAATAAAACAAAATTATTCTAAGGAGAGGATGCAATTAATTGTATCCATATGATTCATTCATTTTTCTAAGAAGCAATATCTTCCAAAGCGATAGAGCCTGGCTCACAGAGATGATGTGTATGAGCATTTATGGCTGATTTTTTAATAAGATAATGAAAGAACCATGAGATCTTCTCGAAAGAGATGTTGAAATCGTATCACAGTGCATGGCACATTGTAATGAGTCAGTATATGTTTGAAAGTGACTCAATGAGTTCATGATTGATGAGTATAATATAAAAACAAGTATGTCCAAAGTCTGAACAAGTTAAACTTCAGCACAGATTTCTCAGGTTCTCTGAATGAAACTGTTCTTGGTAGAAATGCTTCTGTAATGGAAACTTTAGTCCCTATGGGCTTCCCTGATAGCTCAGTTGGTAAAGAATCCACCTGCAATGCAGGAGACCCCGGTTCCATTCCTGGGTCGGGAAGATCCCACTCCAGTGTTCTTGGGCTTCCCTTGTGGCTCAGCTGGTAAAGAATCTGCCTGCAGTGCAGGAGACCTGGGTTAGATCCCTGGGTTGGGAAGATCCCCTAGAGAAGGGAAAGGCTACCCCCTCCAGTATTCTGGCCTGGAGAATTCCATGGACTGTATAATCCATGGGGCTGAAAAGAGCTGAGTGACTTTCACTTTCACTTTTAGTTCCTACTGGGGTCTCAGGAGCTACCATCTAATTGGATAAGAGGCTGGGGGCATGGTTTTCAGGTCACATTTTCTTTGTGAGGACACATTTGTCTAGATCGCTGGCTTATTTGGGGTGGGTGCATGTGGTGTAGAGTGAACTCTGCAAGGCTCCCTTTGAGTTGCAGTTGTCAAAGGGGAATTTAGAATGTCATACATTTTAGCATTATTAACTGTGCTGAGTAGGCAGTCAGAATTTCAGTTATTCCATGATTCTTGTAAAAAAAAAAATCTTTAGGAACTGAGGCCAATGCTATAGGAACTTTGCAAACCTTTGCTTGTCTCAAGTTTAATTTTTGCTTTTTGTTGTTGCTGTTCAGTCGCTAAGGCACGTCTGACTGTTTGCGACCCCATGGACTGCAACACGCCAGGCTTCCCTGTCCTTCACCATCTCCTGAAGTTTTCTGAAATTCGTGTCCCTTGAGTTGGTGATGCCATCCAACCATCTCATCCTCTGTTGTCCCCTTCTCCTCCCGCCTTCAGTCTTACCCAGCATCAGGGTCTTTTCCAATGAGTCAGCTCTTCACATCAGGTGGCCAAGTTGCAGCTTCAGCTTCAGCATCCGTCCTTCCAATGAATGTTCAGGGTTGATTTCCTTTAGGATGAACTGGTTGGATCTCCTTGCTATCCAGGGGACTCTCAAGAGTCTTCTTCAGCAACAACAATGTTTGCTTTCAGGAAACAAGTTCACGGTATCCTTGCCATATTAACCCCAATATCCGCCTCCCTCCATATCCATGGAAGCAGGTGGACCATCCCAGCTAGGACAGAAGCACTGTTGATGAACTGCCTCTGCGGGATGAGGGAGGTACAGGTCCCTGTAAAGTGCAAATCTCATCCACACACAGGCTTTCCCTGACTCTCCACCACAAACCTTTCCCCCAGAGCACTAATAAACCCTGATGTGGACAGAGAGGAATTTCACCTTTTCTCCCTTTCTGCACTCAGCTGCAGATCATTGGCTGATGGCCAGTGAGATCTTTGAAGATGGCAGGAAGCTGGAGGGAGGAAGACAAAGGTTCCAGTACCTCCCAGAGTGGGTGACAGGCCACGGCCTGACTGACCCCTGTTGAGTGTGCATGTGGCCCAGGGTCACGGATGACACATTAACACACAAACACACACACACACACACACACACACACACGGCAAGTGTACTTGACACTTTGTTAACCAGGCTGAATCCACACAATGTGCCAGGAAAGCAAACTTTTTTTTGGTATGCAGATTTCACTTGACATTGACCAGTTGATCGTGTGAGTCGCATTTGTATTACTTTTCCTGTCTTTTGAACCCTGAGGGGTAACTACTGAATAATTCTTGGAAGCCCCAATGTCAAGGTGCAAATTAGTTGTATTTCTATCTGACCTCAGATCCAAACCCTTTGAAGCTGGCGATTTGATGAGAGCACATTGACAGTTACAAAACCCGTTCTCTGCGTGTCTGTCGCTGTTCCTCCTTCTTATTTTCATGCCTCGAATCTCAACACACTTCCTCCTGATCTCCTTTCTCTCCTGCGCCTCCAACCACACAGACACACCTGCCCCTGCTGTACCTAACTTGTTAGTACTGATACAATACACTAGTCCTTTGAAAATGTGTGTTTCTGATTTCATACTTTCGTGTCCAGCTGCTTTTGGGGAAATTATATCATGACTTGGGTTCAATCCCTGGGTGAGGAAGATCCCCTGGAGAAGGAATGGCAACCCACTCCAGTATCCTTGCCTGGGAAATCCCATGGACAGAGGACCCTGGCTGGCTACAGTTCACAGGATCACAAAGAGTTGGACACAGCTGAGCAACTAAAAACAACAGCAGCATCTGTTGAAGATCTGGGGCCAGATGGGAGGAGAGAGGGTTGTTTGGGGACACAGAGCAAGAACTGCATTCAGTCCCTCCAGTGTACATGCCAGGAGTGTCCTTATTTCCTTGGACACACTTGCAGCACAAGAATTTTACAGTGACGTGTTATTGCTCATGAACTTGAACATGAACTTGATTCTGCTTTCATTTATTGAGTCTTTCTCTGAACTGTTAATACAAAGTGGGACCTCATCCACATAAGAACAAGGTCCTTAACTCGGTGACTTGAATCCCAACGTTGGATCCTGAGTTCCAGCGGCCCGTCCAAATAAGTCCTTGAATTAGTAGAGTAGGAGGATGTTCCCGCAAAGTCAAAATGATGGAGGTCATAACTCGCCAGGTTAACCTGTCTCTTCTGGTGGATTGAAAGTTATCTTCACTGTTCAGGTCACTAACAAGTGGCTGCAGGAATAGTTAACAAGAATAACAAGCTCAGAACCCACTTTGTAGGATTTATGGGTTTCTAGGGGCTGAAACATGTTGGGAAATCGGATTCTATTTTAGGGTAAGAGAGTGACATGATAGGATTTTCATTTCCATGGAGAAAAGAAAAGTATCCCTCTCTCTCTTTCTTCTTCCTTCTTTCCTTCCTTCCTTCTTCCCTCCTTCTTTTCTTCCCTTCCTCCCTCCATCCTCCAAGCAGTAGACAAACTCGGCACTACACAAAGCACCTGCATACTAAGAGTTCGTGCAGTAGACATTCCCTGTGTGTGCATCACGTGAGGACACTTCTCCAGACTCTGAAAACATCACTGAAGAAAACACTCTGCCCTCAAGGAGCCTGTATCCCACCCGCGCCCCCCACCCCAGTGCTGAGGAATCTTCCCCTCTTTTTTCCCCAATGTTTTGTCCTTCTGTTAAAGTGATACAGTCTGTCTAGAATAATAGACCTTGGGGAGAATTCACCTTTATATCTGGAGAAGGCAATGGCACCCCACTCCATTACTCTTGCCTGGAAAATCCCATGGACGGAGGAGCCTGGAAGGCTGCAGTCCATGGGGTCACGAAGAGTCGGACACGACTGAGCGACTTCACTTTCACTTTTCACTTTCATGCATTGGAGAAGGAAATGGCAGCCCACTCCAGTGTTCTTGCCTGGAGAACCCCAGGGACGGGGGAGCCTGGTGGGCCGCCGTCTATGGGGTCGTACAGAGTCGGACACGACTGAAGCGACTTAGCAGCAGCAGCATCTTTATTTCATTGCCACCAGTGTGTGCACTCTGGTTACTTTGCACATGGTCAGGGTCAAGTGCTTGTCATTTGAATCAGATACCTTTGCGAATCAGTTTTAAAATGAGACACCTACATATCATCCCTAGCAGGGATATTAAAGACAGAGGATATTCCAAGTAAAAGAGACAGATTTAAAAATGAAAGCCATCTGGTCATTTAAAAAAAGAGAAAGAGATGTTTTTAGCATTAATTGGAGCTAGTGGTAAAGGATCTGCCTGCCAATTTAGGAGATGCAAGAGATGAAGGTATAATCCCTGGGTGGAGAAAATCCCCTGGAGGAGGGCATGGCAACCCACTCTAGTATTCTTGCCTGGAGAATCCCATAGGCAGAGGAGCCTGGTGGGCTACAGTGCATGGGGTTGCAAAGAGTCAGACACAACTGAGAGTCTGAGCACACAGCAAATAGCCTTAACTGGAGAGTGGCACATGCCCATCCAGAGATGCATGGAGTGAACCAGAATGGACGTGTGGAGTATAAGCAGGAAGTCTGTGCCTGGGCCTTGGAGCCTCTCAGCCCCAGACCAGTTTCTCAAGAGGGCTCAGACCCAGGGCACAGCCAGCTAAGCAGTGCGCAGGTGGTCTGTAGCCTCTGAACGTTTCCTGCTGGTCTGGGGTCCCCCATGGACCCCCTCTTATTTTGCCAAAAGACAGATGGCTTTCAAGAAGGCTCAGCTGGAGTAAGAGGCGCGTAGGTAGTTTGTGGCTAGCAGGGGTTGGAGGAGTGGGCAGGCAACCTGCTTCTTTAGTAGATTCTGTCCAGTCTTAGGGAGTCTGGGGGCCAGCAATCAGCTGAGCAGTTGGTGTACAAATGGTGCCTGTCCACCTGACTCTTCGTGTTTTAAGTTCTTATGTTTCAAAGTGAACACATCACTTAGTGCTATCTTGGGAGACTTCAGATTGCCTTTTATTTATTTTTTCTTAATGAGAACCCTCTTGTCAGCCTAAGGGGATGGCCAACAAACTTGCTTTTTTTGTGGCACTTAGCCACTCAAAATATGTTCTTCATAGAATGTCTTATCACCCTTAGACTGTGGGTTACTTCAGAGAAGACAGGCCAGGTCCTACACGTTTACATCCCTAAGCAGTAGTTCTTAATCTTGGGGTCTCAGGACCCCAACATCCCTAAAAATGCCTGAGGTCACTAAAAGTAGTGGTGAATATGGGTTATATCTGTTGATGTTTCCTGAATGAGAAATAAAAGTTGAGACATTCTTGGAACATTGATTTATGAATTCATTTAAAAATAATAATAAACCCATTATAGAACCTTCCCAGGTGGCCCTAGTAATAAAGAATCCACCTGCCAATGCAGGAGACATAAGAGATGTGGGTTCGATCTCTGGGTTGGGATGATCACTTAGAGGAGGGCATGGCAACCCACTCCAGTATTCTTGCCTTGGACAGAGTAGCCTGGTGGGTTACAGTCCTCGGGGTCGCGAAAGAGTCAGACACCACTGAGCACAGCACAGGTACTTAAAAATACTCTGGGTGTTGCTGTTGGTGGCTGGAGTGGAGTCACAGCCGGCAGCTGGGTTCTCGTATCTGCCTCTGCAGTCAGCCCGTTCTGCTCTCACATGTCCTGTGGCCTCTGGAAAACCTTACCGTACACGTGTCAGAAGATGAGTGGATAAGATGCAAATAACGTCCTTGTGTGTCATGGAAACTGAAGGGTTTTGGAACCCCAGGGGGTTCTTGGAACACACTTTGAGAACCACTGGCCTATAGTTCGTATTCTGGTACCTGACATGGCACTAGGCAGTGAATTAAACAGACACACTTTCTTGGGATTCCCTGGAGGTCCAGTGGTTAGGATTCAATATTTTTACTGGCTGGAGCCCTGGGATTCAATCACGGGGTGGGCAACAAAGATCTTGCAATCCCCTTCCCCACCTACAAGTGAACACATTCTTTGTCCTCTTATGAGTTGAATTGTGTCTCTGTAAATTCATCTGTTGGAGTCCCAACCCCTAGAACCTCAGGCTCTAATCCTACTGGGATCAGGTCTTTACAAAGGTCATCAAGTTAAGATGAGGACATCAGTTTGCTGACAAAGGTCCATAGAGTCAAGGTATGGTTTTTCTGGTAGTCATGTAAGCCCGTGAGAGTTGGACCATAAAGAAGGCTTAGTGCCAAAGAATTGGTATTTTCAAATTGTGGTGCTGGAGAAGACTCTTGAGAGTCCATTGGACTGCAAGGAGATCAAACCAGTCAGTTCTAAAGAAAATCAGTCTTGAACATTCATTGGAAGGACTGATGCTGAAGCTGAAGCTCCAATACTTTGGCCACCTGATGGGAAGAGTCGACTTACTGGAAAAGACCCTGATACTGAGAAAGATTGAAGGTGGGAGGAGAAGAGGGCATCAGAGGATGCTATGGTGAGATAGTATCACCGACTCAATAGACAGGAGTTTGAGCAAACTCTGGGAGATGGTGAGGGACAGGGAAGCCTGGTGTGCTGCAGTCCATGGGGTTGCAGAGTCAGACACGACTTAATAGCAACTGAGCAACAACATAAGGTGGAGCCTGAATCCCAATTGGCTGTGTTCTTTAAACAAGGGAACTCGGATGTAGACACAGACATGCATAGAGGGAAGACCTTCCTAGGGCCCTGGAAGATGACAGCTGTCTACAAGCCCGGGAGAGGGGGCCTGGGGCAGCTCATGGCCCTCAGGAGGAACCAGCTCTGCCCGTGCTTTGATTTTGGATTTCTGGCCTCTGGAACTATGAAAGAAGGAGCCTCTACTGGTTAAGCCCCCAGATCTGTGGTACTTGCTTTCTCAGCCCTAGGAAACCAATGGTGGTGGTTTAGTCACCTCAGTCGTGTCCGACTCTTGCAACCCCATGGACTGTAGCCCGCCAGGCTCCTCCATCCATGGGAGTCTCTAGGCAAGCATACTGGAGTGGATTGCCATTTCCTTCTCCAGGGGATCTTCCCAACCCAGGAATCGAACCCAGTCTCCCGCGTTGCAGGCAGATTCTTTACCGACTGAGCTATGAGGAAACCAATACACAGACTCTACACTGAATGTTGACATTGAATTCAGAGGTAGCCACAAGGCCCATGTTGACAATGTATAGACAGTTCAGCAGCAGAAGAGGACCCACGCTTTATGAACAAGGAAGTGCATTCTCCCAGCGAGAGCTTGGAGAATTAGGGTCCTCCACCCCCAAGCACAATACCCACTGCTTCTGAATGCCTCCTCCTTGAGGCCAAGCTTATCGTTGTGTTTAAAGAGGAAATGGCTGGTCATCTGCATCCTTGCTCCAGCCCTGAAACTTTCAGTCCTGCCTAAGGCAGGCAGCATGATGTTCTGGCCTGTCATCTGCCAGAGCTTCCGGAACCTGCGAGCCCCACGCTGGCTGATTTGGGGTTGGGGATCACTTGGGTGCTGTGTTTCCTCTTGATTTCAGAGGTAGGTCTCCCCAAGGCCGCCCCTTAGAGCGGAGCCTCAGTGGCGTGTTCCCTGTGTGTGCAAAAGCCTTTCAACAGTGGTCATGCCCATCGACAGGCTCTCTGAATGAGAAGCACGTCTTCTGAATCCCTACAGTTTTCTGTGCACGATGACGAATAGGAGTTCCCATTGTCCTGGGGACAAAGGACGGCTGTAACATCTTGTGAGGCGTGGCTTTTGGTGTCAGCGTGGTGTGTGTAATACATTCATGTAGGTCACGCTGAGCTTTGAAAGTGATCAAACTAACCAGATAGAAAGTATTTTCCTTGCAGAGCCTTTCGGAGGTGGAAAATGTTGGTGTGTCTTGGGAAAGAAGACACTCCCTGGGCTTTGAGCCAAGACGTCTAGAGAGGTCCCCATCTCGCTCCCAGTACCACCCAGGTCCGGCCACGGCCCCCAGCCTCACGTGGCCCACCTCCTCACCCGGGGCTGGTACTTCCTGTCCCTCCTCTCCTGAGATAACACTTCCTCCCTGGCTGCTGCTGATCGCTGTGCCCCACCCTCAAACCCTGGTGCCCACCTCTGGCCTTGTTCTGCTATTGCCTCAGCCTCCTTTAAGTTCTTGGGCTGCCCAGGTGGCTTAGTGGTAAAGAATCTTCCTGCCAGTGCAGGAGACGGAGCTTAAATCCCTGGGTTTGGGAAGATCCCCTGGAGAAAAACAGGAATGGTAATCCACTCCAATAATCTTGCTTGGAAACTCCCACTGACAGAGGGGTCTGGTGGGCTGTGGTCCCTAGGCTGGCAAAGAGTCGCACGTGACTTAGCAACTAAGCAACAACCTTGAACTTTGCGGAGGCCTAGCCTCCTCCATGCAGACCTCCCTGACCACTCTTAATTAAACACAGCAGTCTGCCCTCTCCTCCTAACCCAGCCCCGCCTCTTCTTTCTTTGGGAGAACTTACCACTTTCTCACCCAGTTCTCAGCACAACATGCCTGCCTTCCCCCGTGTGAATCTTGTTAAGTCAGGCTCTGATTCAGTCGCTCTGGGCTGGGGCCTGGGGTTCTGTGCATCTGACAAAGTCCCAGGGGATGCTGCGGCTGCTGCGGGCCCAAGGGTCAGACTTTGAAAAGCAAAGTTCTAATTCACAGGTCTTTATAGACTTCAGTCTTAGTTTTGAAATTATTTTATAGAGTGTCCCTCTGCTTACGCATAGTGGTCAGTGCAAGTCTACCAGACTGGGAGACAGGAAGGCAAGTCATCTTTTGTACTACGTCAGTTGCCCTTATGGGCTTCCCAGATGGCTTAGTGGTAAAGAATCTGCCTGCCAATGCAGGCGATATGGGTTCGATCCCTGGGTTGTGAAGATCCCCTGGAGGAGGAAATGGCATCCCACTTCAGTTTCTTGTCTGGAGAATCCCATGGACAGAGGAACCTGGCGGGCTACAGTCCACAGAGTCACAAAGAGTCAGGACACAACTTAGCAACTAAAGAGCAACAAGAAGTTGCCTTTTTAGATAGACTTGGCTCAATGCGCCCCTGCCCCCGCAAGGCTCCTTATGCAAATTAAATGGGTGGGTGACTTAGGGAACTCCACCTTCTTGGAAAGGAGTTATCTCTACGCAGACCTCTCTTTGTGCCCATATGGTATGCACAACAGTGCACACGATTCTGAGCCCTGGAAACTTCCTTTCTTTCCTGGAAAATGTGGGAAGACATAGACATCCCTGGCTCTGCTTCTTCCATGGGGATTCAGCATAAAAAGAGTCCCAAGTAAGGAGGCAATCTAAAAAGCAACACTGAGATCCTTGGATAGACATTCTGAAGAGTTTTAGGCCACTAAACTGTTCTGCAGGATAGAGTGATTTTGGTAAGAACGGCTCTACAGATTTTTAAAGAGACCGGTTTAAAGAAGGGCTCAGGAGAGCCTCGTTGGGTATGATCGAGTATGCGTGGTTTGAAATCATTGGACAAGTTCACAATAAATAATTCAAATGCGTTAGGTATTGAGATCAACACTCTCAGAGTCGTAAAACTCAAGTTTTGCTGGCAACTGGCTTGTTGGTGCAGGAACAGTGTTCCGTTGACAGGGTCCTCCCTGGTGCCATGGGCTAGATCACGGGCGGTGAATGAGCTCAGCGTGGAGCACGAACAAAGGTCATGATACCCTGGCTCCTTGGTCTCCTTCCTGTGCAGATTTATGCGCTGGAAAATCTGGTGCAAAGCACCGGCTTGGCCTCCCGGCCCTGGGGACGGACGGAGGCGTCATCACTCCCAGGGTCTAAGCAAGAGCTTGGCCGTGACGGGCCTTCACCGTGGGGGGGCCCTTGGCTGTTTCCACAATGGGAGCTGGCGCCTATGAAAAAGAAAATGAGTTTGTGTTTATGTCTGCTCTATCCGTTGTGCTGTGCAGCCCTTGACAATAGTTAATTGGGAATGAGCATGGAAAGGGAAGGGAGGAATTCCTTGGAACACCTCGGGAAAAGTGGGGCTTCCTACCTAGGCCCCCTCTCTGCAAGCCCCCTGCCCTACCCTGCCTCATGAGAGCCTCAGTCTCTGTAAGACTTTCTGTTAGCAGAACCGTATTTTACTATTACCGGTGTGTGATGTGTTTTATGGAGAACGCCAGAGTTCCCGTCCAGGAGCTTAGGTCCTAACTGAGCTTGAAGACTTGAAATGAGCTCTCAGAGTCTGGACTACTTTCCCAAGAGCACAGAAGTTATCCCATTGTTGTTTGGTCATTCAGTCGTGTCTGACTCTTTGCAACCCCATGGACTGCAGCACACCAGGCTTCCCTGTCCTTCACTAGCTCCCAGAATTTGCTCAGATTCATGTCCCTTGAGTCAGTGATGCTGTCTAACTGTCTCATCCTTTGTTGCCCTCTTCTCCTCCTGCCTTCAGTCTTTCCCAACATAAGGGTCTTTTCCAGTGAGTCGGCTCTGCACATCAGGTGGCCTGTGTGTTGGAGCTTCAGCATCAGTTCTTCCAATGAATAGTCAGAGGACTTGGCAAATTAAAACCCAGGGCAGCCTGGGAAGTGCCCACAGTTCTTTTTGAACTTGAACTTGCAGGAGCGTCTGGCAGCTCCCCAGAGGACAGATTTCCCCCCATCCCCACCCCCAGGCACATATTTGCTCAAAGATGGAGAAATTGGGGCCTGTAGTTTGGCCCTGGCAGGAAGAGAATGTCAGTAGTTAAATACAATAGATTTCATTTTAGAGTGTGGAGGGACCTCAGGAAACATCAGGACACCAGATCCTAGTTGAACAGATGAGGAGGCCGTGGCCCCAGGGCACGCGGCTGCTTCTCACACTAGTCACTCCGTGTTCCTGCCGCTCCTTTTAAATTCCCATGTGTCCATCCGGATGCTTGCAGAGTGCATCTGGAGTGATGCAACCGTTGAGGGAATGGCATCGCTTATAAAGATTAAGGGAGTTACGTGCCCCCCCTTTTATGGGAAATTTGGGGTTGGAATTTTGCAGGGGTGGGGTAGGTACCTGATGGAAAGGTGCTGAAGGGGTGACAGGTGTGTGTGCGTGTGTGTGTGTGTGCGTGTGTGGAGGCCAGGACATCTGCAGCCCCTCATGCTTGCCAGCATTTCCCATTGTGCCAGAATTTTCTCATGAATAAAATTCTTGGAATTTTCTTGAAAACAATGAATCCATGTGTCAGAGATTCATGGATGAGACACATTCCAGATGTGCGGCGTGCTGTGTTTTTAGCGTCTGGGTGTGTGTTTGGAAAAAGCCAAGCCTAGAGCTGCCTGTTTTCATGGAGCTTCTGGGGAGGAGAGGTTGAGATGCCTCCTTTGGGACTCAGAGAAGGGCTGCTCCAACGGAGGAGAGCTGCAGACAGCTCTGTTACAGCTGTGGGCATGGGGTGCCCTTCTCAGGGGCCACTGTGCCTCTTAGAACCCTAATCGCTTGCAGCCTCACGTGCGTGAGAGCGGCTTCAGAAACCAGAAGGGTAGGAGTCCCGTGAGCCTCTTAGCAAGACTGCCACAGAATCACTTCCTTGTCCCATTGTGTTAGGAACCCCATGAGGTTTTAGGGGAAAGTTAAGATGAGGAGCATCATGAATCCCACATCCTGGAAGAGATGAGTTTTGCAGGGAAGTTTGAGGACGTCCCTGGTGGCTCAGACGGTAAAGCATCTGCCTACGATGCAGGAGACCCGGGTTCGATCCCTGGGTCGGAAAGATAACCCTGGAGAAGGAAATGGCAACCCACTCTAGTACTCTTGCTTGGAAAATCCCATGGACGGAGGATCCTGGTAGGCTACAGTCCATGGGGTCGCAAAGAGTTGGACACAACTGAGCCACTTCACTTTCACTTTGAGGAACATTAGCTGGGCTTCCCTGGTAGCTTAGACAGTAAAGAGTCTGCCTCCAATGCAGGAGACCCAACTTCAGTCCCTGGGTCGGGAAGATCCCCTGTAGGAGGGCATGGCAACCCACTCCAGTATTCTTGCCTGGAAAATCCCACGGACAGAGGAGCCTGGCAGGCTACAGTCCATGGGGTCGCAAAAGAGTCAGACATGACTGAAGCGATTTAGCAAGCAAGCACACGCAGTTCTAGGGAAATTAATGGGAATTATGAGAACGTGGTGTATTACTGATTCACTCATCTGTTCATCCGTACATCCACTCCTTGTACAGAGAACTACAGCAGTGTGCCAGGGACTGTCCCAGTTGTTGCGTGTGTGCTTGCCAAGTCAGCTTTTTGCGACCCCATGAACTGTAGCCCCCTTGGGCTCCTGCGTCTGTGGGATTTTCCAGGCAAGAATCCTGGAGTGGATTGCCATTTCCTCCAGGGGATCTTCCCCACCCAGGGGTCAAACCCACGCCTCCCATGTCTCCTTCAGTGGCAGGCGGGTTTTGTCTTTTTTTTGTTTGTTTTTAACCACTGGCACCACCTGGGAAGCCCCAACCTGTTGTTGAGGCTACAGTTGCCAACAGGAGATCTGGATTCCACGCAAAACTTATAGTTAATCGACATTCAACAAACTAATGTAGAATTGCAACCGAAAACCCACATAAGAACTGGACCAAGGACTATAAAGGCTAAATCACATGAGACTGAGTGCTCTTGACCATAAGAAATGTCAGCTCATCCTTCTCCCCATCTTAGATAAAGATACCTGACTTTTAAAGTTGGTCCATAACAGAGAAAGAGTGACTAATGGCATGCAAGAGATGACGCGCCTTTCCTGGTTCCTGGTGAATATGACTTGAGACGGATATTCCAAACTCTTGTCTTGAGTGACGTGAAGAATTTGGGTTAGTCACATCAACTTTTTTTGGATCATAGTTGGGATGCAGTATTAAGGTTTATAAAACTTGTCCTGTACGCTAACTCACCTGGCCCACTGGGAGCCCTGGTTGGGAGTGGGATGGCTGTTATCAACATCAGCTTTATAGTTGGAGAAATTGAGACTCACACAGGGATAAGGCATTGCTTCAGTCGGGTCCAGTTCTTTGTGACTCTGTGTATTGTGTAGCCTGCCAGGCTCCTCCGTCCATGGGATTCTCCAGGCAGGAATACCAGAGTGGGTTGCTATTTCCTCCTCCAGGGGATCTTCCCCACCCAGGGATCAAACCTGGTTCTCTTATGACGCCTGCATTGGCGGCTGGGGTCTTTACCATTAGTGCCACCCGGGAAGCCCAAAGCATGAGGCGGTAGGACTTACAGGTGAATATGCAGTATCCAGGTTCACCTGGGGATAATGTTATAAAGTGGATTCTGCTTCAGGAGGGCTGGGGACAACGCAGCCTCCGGATCTGCAGTGATCCCGCAGCAGCTCACTGTGGGACTAAACTTGGAGCAGGACAGGGTTGAGGAAGTTTCCGGGGTGACCCAGGGATCAAGGGAGCCTGAGGCTCTTAGCATCGCCAACCCCCTGCCACCTCCAACACCCCATGCTGCCTCCAACATTGTGGAGCACCTCCGTCGTGCAGCCTAAATGTGGTGGTCGAAAGTGAAATGCAGACCATCTTTTCATCCCAAATGAATTATTTCAAATCGGACGAAAGTAAGATGCAGGCTTTTGATGAATGTTCTCTGAGTGTCATGTGATGACAATGTTTAGAGAAACACGCACACGTATGCAAAGTCAGGAGTGGAATCCACCCCACACAGAACCAAGAGGGCTCAGAAGGCTCCGAAAGGGTCCGGAACACATTCTTTGCTCTCATTCTGATGCAGACCCCACAAACAGGATGTTTCCACACATGTTTTTACACTTTTTGTTCATCTCTAAAGAAGGAAAGAAGCCTATGGGGTAAAAAAAATGTGTTTCTTTGTAGGAGAACAAAGGAGCCGTTAACATCACTTAAACACACTGTTGCCTTTGTTTTTTAAAAGCCAACTTTACCGGGGCTTGATGGATATACTAAAAGCTGCAAGGTATTCAATGGTTACAACTTACTGCGTTTGGAGATAAGCAGCCATAAACATATCCATCACTTCCCAAAGAAAGTTTCCTCCTTCGCTCTTATTTATTTTTTATGTTTTGTGATAAGAACACTTAACATAATATCTCCTCTCTGAGCCAAGTTTGTGCCTGGAGGACACATGGTTTGTTAACCGTGGTGTGCTGCTGTGCGGTAGAACCCGGGACCGTTACTGCCCCTGCACACCCGCGCCCTCGTGCCCTCGGATGGCCAGGCCAAGTATGCCCACCTCATCCTCTTTTCTCCAGTGTCTCACACAGCATCTGCACAGAAGTGAGAAAGTAAACAGGAGAGTTGTTTTAAAGTTATGTTTGTGGGGTTTCGAATGTTTGGAGGTTCATTTAAATCTAGTTCTCATTAGGTGGAACCAAACTCTTCTCTGTTGACGTTTTTCTCCACTGTGCCAGTCTACTAGGGTTTCAGCTGCCCCATTGACTGCTTCTCTTCTTGCTTTGCTAATCTTCATTTTCTAGTCAGTCTTCCTGATTGCATATGTGGTCTAGCGCCGTAGACTCTCGTTTAAGCCTACGTAGATTTCAGTCATAAACCCGGCAAGTCATGTGCTCCAGGATCACATGACTGAGGATGCAGTGCCAATGGCAGGTCGTTTCGTAACTCCTAGTCCCTGACCGCACAGTCAGCCTCACAAGTGTATATTCCCTTCTGTTGATGTGAAAAAAGGTTTCGGACCTACAGATCTATCATGGGGTTTTCGTAGAATTTCATGACTTAGTTCTATGATTAATAGAAGTATCAAAAGACATGTTATGTTATGAAGCTATTTGATCGCTAGGAACACACACACACACACACACAAACACACACACACGATCCTGCCCTGAAAACGCCTGTATTTTAATAAAGGCAGCAGTTGGAGAATATGTGAGCAAAGAGAATCCCCGGGGCTGGCGAGGCAGCTCACAGCTGAGGAGAAAGCTGGTAAGTTTAGAGCAGGGAAATTCATCGGAAGGTCATGGGGAGACTAGTTTCCAGCTCTTTTCTAAAGGGCTTTGCTTAGGGGAGAGAAAATACCTTTGAGTTTGAGAAAGAAACAAATCAAGGTTAAAGGGGAGAAATCTGGTTCTTTTTCCTTTAGGCAACAGTTGCCCCAAAGGGACACCCCAATAAGGACGGTGGCCAGGTTCTCTACAGTGCTCGATGAGCAAAGATAGTAAGGATGAGAGACAGATGGGTGTGTGTGTGTGTGCATTAACATGCATGTGTGAATGAACATGCGTGCATGTGTATATGAATGTGCATGCATGTGTGCACCTACGTTACATGAGTCTATGTGCATATATTTATGTATTTTTGTGTGTACATGTGAGTAATGAATATGCATGTGTGTAAGTATGAATATATTGTATTGGGCAAAAAACTTTGTTCAGTTAGTGGATAAAGTGTTCCACAAAGTTCTTCAAAGAAAATGAAAAATATCTTATTTTGACTTAAAACCAAACAAACTTTTTGGCCCGCCCAATATTTATGTGTGTGTGTATGGATATGGAAGTGCATGTGTGTGTGTATGAACATGTATATGTATGAATGTCTATGTGTATGCATATGAATATGGAGGTATGGATGTGTATGTGTGGATATATGTGTGTATGAATACGCACAGTGTGAATGCATGTATGTGAATGTGTGTATATAAATATATTTGCCTGCACGTATCTCCTCACAGTCCTGGGTCTCATTCTTCTAGCGCCAGGCTGGTATTGCAGTTGTAAATGTGTTTGATATGAAGCGATACCACATTGGAGAAATAAGCTCTTAAATGGACCTCATTTGCTTACATACATTTTCCTTTGAGGTTTATCCAAGATTTTTTATATTTGGGGGGGATTAAAATAGCAATGTGTTAAATGAGAAAAATGTGAGATCAAAGCTAGATACTGCCTTCAATATATGATTTTAATGTTTCCTCTGCTGAAGAATTAAGGAAAGAAAGTAATATCAAGAAGGGGTAAAATGATTCCCACGCATACTGACAAGACAACTTGAACTCACAGTGTTTGGCTTTTTTGTCATAGTTAAAAATGTTGTAGTTAAAAGGCACTGGTCAGATGAGGTTTCTTGTCTCATGAGATGTTGGCAGTATGTGAATCAAAGCTGCACGTGCTGAGAATAAAATTACTGAAGGCCTGGCCTGTTGTTGGGCAAATGGAGTGGCAGTCTTTCCTAGGTGCCTTGTCTATTTTATTTGTGTTGCTTTTTTCTCCTCTAAATGAAATAAGAGTAGGCTTTCCAGAAGCACCTACTGCATGCACTCTGCCTTGAAGAGAAGTTATGAACAGCTGGGCTTGAGACAACCCAATAAATCATCTTCCAGTATTGCTAGGTCTGCCTCTGTGTGGCTCTCACTGGAGCATATGGATAAATGTTCCTACCTGCCCAGTTCTTCCTGTGCCGTATGGACTGCATCCACCTGCAGTGAACACATCACTGATGGCCTTCAGTTAGGGTCTGAATTATCTGATTAACCAATGAAAAAAACAGGTTTGTTGATTCAAACTATTAAGTTGTTGTTCAGTCACTCAGTCACGTCCGACTCTTTGCAACCCCATGGACTGCAGCACACCAGGCTTCCTTATCCGTCACCATCTCCTAGAGCTTACTCAACCTCATGTCCATCGAGTCAGGGATGCCATCCAACCATCTCATCCTCTGTTGTCCCCTTCTCCTCTTGCCCTCAATCTTTCCCAACATCAGGGTCTTTTCCAGTGAGTCAGCTCTTTGCATCAGGTGGCCAAAGTATTGGAGTTTCAGCTTCAGCATTAATCCTTCCAATGAATATTCAGGGTTGATTTCCTTTAGGAAAACTAGTAAGAAAAGCTGATTAAGTGTACCTGGGACCCATTGCTGCATAACTTTTAAGACCATATGCTATGCTATGCTAAGTCACTTCAGTCGTGTCTGACTCTGTGCGACCCCATAGACGGCAGCCCACCAGGCTCCCCCGTCCCCGGGATTCTCCAGGCAAGAACACTGGAGTGGGTTGCCATTTCCTTTTCCAATGCATGAAAGTGAAAAGTGAAAGTGAAGTCACTCAGTCGTGTCCGACCCTCAGCGACCCCATGGACTGCAGACCTCCAGGCTCCTCCATCCATGGGATTTTCCAGGCAAGAGTACTGGAGTGGGGTGCCATTGCCTTCTCCGTTTAAGACCATAGGAGAGCTTGTACTGTACTTAGAAGATTCCTTCCTAGTCTCCAGCAGGCTTATCTACTTGCTCTCCTGACCCCTTACTTCCATCCTCAGTGCTGGGACTCTGGGCGTGTATCCCCTCACCCTTCTCCCGGCCCTCCTCCCCACCAGCCTGTCTCTTTCTGGGTGGTTCCATCTCTTGTCTGCGCTGTCAGGGCTGCTCTTTGCTCAGCTGTGATGAGGCCCTGGGGAGACAGTGTGAGGCTGGCCAATGCCTTTTTTCTGCTTGCCACATCCAGAGCGGCGAGTGTCCATCCACGGACCCTGCTGCTGCCTCATCCTCATCCTGACGTCACTCTTCTTCCCAGCCCCTCCCAGTTCTCATCTGTGGGCAGGAAGGCTTCCTGACCTCACCATGCTATCATCAGGACTGAATGACCAGCGTCATCTCCTTCCTCACGCTTGCGTGTGCAGTTCTGTCTGATTTTGCAGCCCCACGGACTGTAGCCCAAGTAGCCTCTTCGTCCATGGGATTCTCCAGACAAAAATACTGGAGTGGGTTGCTATTTCCTCTTCCAGGAGTTCTTTCCCCACTCAGGGATCAAACCCATGTCTCTTGTGGCAAATGCACTGGCAGGCAGATTCTTTTACCACTTGAGCCACATGGGAAGTCTTGGCGTCGGATACAAAGTTGAGCACCTAACTCTGATTCTTTGCAAACCCATGGACTGCATGCAGCCTGCCAGGCTCCTCTGTTCATGGAATTCTCCAGGCCAGAATACTGGAGTGGGTGGCCATTCCCTCCTCCAGGGTCTCTTCCCAACCCAGGGATTGAACCCATGTCTCCCTCATTGCAGATAGATTCTTTACCATCTGAGCCACTAGGGATGACCATAGTTCATAAAATGTAAGATGTCATTGATGATAAAATGAATCATAATTTTTCCAGCCATAAAAGGAGAAGAAATGCTGTCAATAACCCATGACATGCCATCAATGGTGAGATGCATCCAGATTTCAGAGCTGGTAAAATGTGGAAAATGGCATATCCTAAAGAAAAAAAACAACAGTGAAATAGAATTTAAAGGGATGCTCATATGAGCTGCTACCAGTGTAAACTGGTTTATTAAGTGATGGATCAGCTGTTTCTGAGTCAAGAGAAGGTATTGATGTCATAAAGGTGTTGGCTAAAAGATGTCGTTTTCATAGCAATGGAAGCAGTTACGTGATGTACCAGATTCTGGTTGGTTATGCGTGGGAGAAAAGGCAAACTGTGGATTTTGGATGGCCTTGGCTTCCTAAAGTGGACATTGTATTGTGATAGCAAGGGCTTCTATAAGAATTTTTTTTTCTCAAGTGTGACCATAATCTTAACATGCTTATCCCACTTGGTTTTCCATTTGTTTTTCATAAATTTGAGGCACATAAGACTTGAGGAATCTGAGGGTCGCCTTGGGAATCCTGTCTTTTGGACATCTAGTTCTGGCCATTTTCTGGGTTTTTGAAAACCACGCAAGGACCATTTCCCTCTGTATGTTCTCCTGGCTCCAGCTGTGAAAGAGAGCCGATCATTCTTTAAGACTTTGTTAGTTTCAACACTTTACCACACCCAGATTTTCATGAAAACTTAAGTATGTTGTGTTCTGTGTATTGACATTTCAGTGTTTTTATGAACCATGGGGATCAAAAGTTAGAAGCCAAATTGAGTCCAGATCCTTATTTTATAATTCTTCTGCTGGAACCATAGGAGCCTCTCAGAATATTCATCTGTTACAGAAAAAAATTCATTTGCTACAGGACCTCTGAAATCTTTTGCTGGAAATGTCAGTATGCTTAAATGTGCATTCAACTTTTTTTTTTCTTAATATAAGCATTGTGGATCCTTTGTTGTACCCAAATCTGGTTACCTAAAAACAGAATAATATTTTAGTCTTACGTTTGAAATATAATCTAGTTGAGTTCTCTTCACTTTCTGGAACTATTGGTCAACTGCTATGACCAAAGTCCAAAGGAATGGGCCTCATATGTTGTTGGTGTATTCAGCATTTAAATAATAATAAACACTATGTACTAACACAGCGGTCCCATTTGCTGGGGGGCCATTTGCTTAGAATTTATGCGTTTCTCCTAAGTTCATAAAAATGGCATTGGTCGCCTGCCACCGGCCACATCAGAATATTCCAGCTTTCTGGAGCTACAGAAAAACACCCCTACACACCAGCACACACCAATCTAAAGTTCACGTCTTTTTATAGTAACATAGAGGCAGGCATATTAAATTATTATGCCACGTTTCTGCCAGGTTTGGACTTTTTTTTTTTTTTTTTTGAATTCTCTGTTATAAAGCAACCAAAACAGTTCCCGAGTCCCCGAGGCTGGCCGAAGGTTCTGAGGGAATAAGCCATACATGTTAACTAAGGCATCTGCCCACACCTTTGGCAGGTAGGCAGGTAGGTAGGTGAGATGGCTGTGGACGAGGAGGGAAGCCAGGTGTCAGGGGAGCATGGAGAGCACCCGTCGAGGCCAGGAACAGTCAGTTGCAGAGCTGGAGACAAGGGCCTCATGTGGTCCTGGTTACCAGGCCCTGTGCAGCGGCCCATTCTGGTTTTAATCCCACTGGGCTCGCTCGTTTCCCAGCTTTGAAGTCCCAGGGCCGCTGGGGTGGGAGAATCCTATGCCTCAGCCTTTGTCATTCATCCTGGGACCAAAGGGATGATGAAACCTGCATGTAATAGACAAAGTCCCGTGGGTGAACAAAGGCATGCTGTTGGTGTATGGCGTTCCTTTTCTTCTAAAGAACAGCCGTTAACTTTAGGGAGCCTCCTTGTTTGAAGCAGGTCTCTGAAAGCCACCCTTAGCTTCTTTTTACCCCTTCATTGTTCTGATGTGCTGAGTTGGTGTGTGTGTGTGAGTGTGTGTATGTGATTCCATTTATTATTTATTTTTTCCTCACTTGTACTAAGTCCTAGATCTTTGGCTGCTTTGGCTTACTTAGCATCCCTCCTGGGCACGCTCTCTTGTCTTGACAGAATAAGGACAGCACGTCACCCCTTTTGAAATGAAACGTTGTATCCTAAAGCTGTCTCATTTTTCCACGACTTCTCCTCTAGCAAAGAAAAGCAACTTTTGCTGTTCCGAAGGCTATGGCCGTCCTCATGAAGGATTCATGCAGAGGAGAGTTTTCAGATATGCAGGAAAGCTGTGTGCCCCCCGTATCTCTAGCTTTTGTCAATTTCTTCCCCTAAATCGATCTCCGTTAACTTTGATTTCTTTCTTTAGAAGACCATGTGGTGAAATAATGCTATGCCAGATGTGAGGATAGGTCCCTCCCGCCCCAAACACACACTGAAGCGTTGTTTCAGTTCTCGTAAGCTGGTCCAGTGTCTAAATCCTATGCTGCATTTACATCTTTGGTCATTGGGTGTGTTTGCCAGAATATCCTGCTTTATCTAGGGATACACTCCTATTTTAACATCGTTACTCTTTGTGCTGTGAAAGCCTTCTTCTTACTCATTTATGATGTGAAGTCTGTCCCTCGATTTAGCCCGTTTCTGCCGGTTTTTTCGTGTTTCTCTTAAGCCAGTGAGCCAATGCTAACATTACATAGTATGTTATTCCCCTCCGAGGCTTGGTGGGGTCTGCAGGACCAGGCAGGAGAGCCTTGTTTTCTTTGTTCTGAGTGTGTAAAAAGCATTCTCTCCAGTGCTGCTATGGGAAGGCAGACCCTGTTTTGCAAACTTTATTGAAGAAGCTCTAATTTTGCCTTTGTGGATTAGCAGGACTGCACTAAGTCTGTGGTGCCGACTTGATTTTTAACCCAGCATCTGTGAGTTGAGACCCCTTACATCTGCTCGCTCCGTTTGTGATCTGTCCAGAGAGCCCCTAGATTCAGGTTCCCCACCTCAACCTCCCGCCCCACTCCCCATCTGCCACGCCTGTTTCTCAGATTGGTGCTGTTTGCTGACGTGTTTGCTTTTGCTGGGTGGTCAAGATGCCTGCTTTGTGTTCTTTTTGTCTTTCCTGTGCCTGCTTTGGGCTCTCCGGTTGGCAGAGCACACGGTTTTGTAGAGTTCGTGTTACTGTTTAAATCCTCAGCTCACTGTTTCCCCAAACATCACAGGGCTCTGGTTCTAAGGGATTTTAGCTATGTCAGTGGGGGGCGGGGGCTGTTACCTCTGCACAGACACCTGGCTACCACTCGGATCCAGAGCATTGAGTTTGTTCCTTGTGATTCTCCCTGCTCACTGATTCATAGCACACTGTGCCCGGCTGGCTGTGAAGTTCATGCACTTGGAGAGTGATGAAGTTGCTCCCTGGGTAGGTGGGGGGAGGTAGAATGGGAGGGGGTACACACTGGATTGGGGGGTGCTTTGTGAAAATGCGTGTGTTCCCTAAAGATTCAGATACTTCTTTGTATCTGTAGGGAGGGAGGTTTCTCTCTTAGAAAGGCTGCTTTGAAGAGCTTTATTATTAATATTAACAACTGGGGTGAAGAAGAGCATCCTGACTTAAGTATCAATTCAAACAAGAAATGAGTGCTAACACAGACCCACATCCCAAACCGAGAAATGTTTAAGAAGAACGTCCTAGGCTCTGGGGGCAGGAGGAAGCCGATGATAAAACACTTGTTGGAGTCCTCATGAATTCCCTGCTTGATCTTGGGTTGCTCACTTCCAGGTGAGGTCGGACCTTTCCGGATCTCAGATTCTCCCCTCTGGGGGATGGGAAGTCCGGACCAGAAGGTTGCCATAGTTTTCCATTTTTAAAAAAATGTGTGATGCAAACAGCATTTGCTTCTCAAAAGCTAATAGCAGTACCAAGGGTGTTTAAGAAATGAAATAAACGTGAATTCCCATACGGACTTTTTTTTTTAACTATGGAAAGCAGAATTGGATTGTGTTGTAGTTATTCTGTGTAGCTGCTGCATGAGGTATCATTCAAGCAGCTGAGAGTTCCCAGTCATATTTGCCTTTGTGGATTTGGCTGTAGAATGTCAGCCTGGCCATAGGCTAACCTCTTGTTTGACTTAGAGCCTCAGAAGAATGGTCCAACAATGGCACATTGCTGTTTCTTTTCAACAAATCATGCAAAATGAGCAGAGATAGGAATAGAAATCAAGGGTGAGAAAGAGCTATTCACTGGTATAGGTATTTTAAACATCCTAGAGGCCTCTGGTTAATTCACAGCTTTTTTTTTTGGTTCATTTATCATCCAGATGTTTGCCATCATGGAAGCACCACTTGAAACTCTATCTCAGCTAATAACTTAGAAATGGAAAAATTTGTATCTTTGTCTGTCTGTCCTTTGGTGCCCCATTTCCCCCACACTCTTCTTCTAAGTAGCTCTTCTTTAAAATCTCCTGGGAATGTGGCAGTTTTGCCAGATGCTTAGGTGTCAGTGGTCACATGTCTGCTTTTTAATCTTCGTGACCATGCTGTACCCTGTCTGGTTGAATTATAGATTGCATTTGTCAAATAATGACACATGCAATTGGATGTCTTCTAAGACCTTTGAAATTCAACTTCCTTGAGTCGAGATTAAAGTGGATATTATCTGCACGGCTGCAGTCAGGCCTGGCATGTTTGGGGACCTGCAGGAAAGTTTTTCTGGGTCTGCCAGTTCCAACTTTTACCTTCTTCGGGAAAGAAAGCCAGCTCCTTTTTTCTTCTGAAAGGTAGAAATGGACACCAGAAAAGGTACCTAAACAGTGGGGTCCCAGTTAGAGATGACTCTGACGTTAGCGACTTTCTGCAGCACGGCTGTTCCTTGGCATGTCCTGAAGGTGTGTCTCTCTGGGCGTTTAGGAAGCGTTATCAGTCGTGAGCGAGGACCAGTCACTGTTTGAGTGCGCCTACGGCACGCCGCACCTGCCCAAGACGGACATGACCGCGTCCTCCTCCGGCGACTATGGACAGACATCCAAGATGAGCCCGCGCGTCCCTCAGCAGGACTGGCTGTCTCAACCCCCAGCCAGGGTCACCATCAAGATGGAATGTAACCCTAACCAGGTGAACGGCTCAAGGTAAGGAGACCGTGGGCTTGGATCCTCCCAGTTGCCTGGGTCCCCGTCCCCTGAAAAGGCCGAGTGAAAATGGATGGCATTGCCCCCGAGACATTGCACAGGAATCCTGGGCGAGGCTGCGAAAATGTGTTCGCCAGTGGTTTGCGTGGAGGACAGAGGTTGTGAAAAACCGGTAGTATATTTACCGAGAACTCGCTTTGAAGAGGAGATGTGCAGTTCTCATTTCCCAGGCATGAGGGCGGCGTGGGAAGGGGGGCCTTGCCCACATATGGCAGAACTCATCTCGGAGGGTTTTCTTGCCTGGAAAGTAAAACTGTCTTCAGTTTAAACAGCGGGAGAGTGTCAGCCCGTGGGCCGACGGCACCGCGCTCGTCTGCCCCACGTGATGCTGCGGATGGATCCGCTGCCTGTGTCCGCCTGCCCCTCCCCCGTCGCCGTCTCTGAACGCGTGCTTTTCCCTCTCCTCTTTACTTAACACTGAAAACCAAGCGCCAGCGTCACTCGTAAGTGTTAACTCTTCTGAGTGTGTCATGCCGCTGTCACCTAAACGCAGCGAATTAGCGAACGTGTTATCCCAGGCACTTAAAAGCATTTCATCAGATGCCGTTTTGGAAAGTAAAACTGATTTCAGTTATGATATAATAGGTGCATGCATGCTAAGTCGCTTCAGCCGTGTCCAACTCTGCAACCCTATGGACTCTAGCCTGCCAGGCTCCTCTGACCGTGGGATTCTCCAGGCACGAGTGCTGGAGTGAGTTGCCATGCCCTTCTCCAGGGGATCTTCCCAACCCAGGGATGGAACCTTGAGTCTCTTCTGTCTCCTGCATTGGCAGGGTGGTTCTTTACCGCTAGTGCCACCTGGGAAGCCCTGTGATAGAATACCCCGTATACATTCAGGAAGAATCATTTAAATTCCCAGGACAAAGAGAATTTCATTTAAATTTGCATAATCTGCCTAGAGTCACAAGAACAGCTCACCTTTTCTGGTGCTTTACTTCGTAGAAAGTCCTTTTGTATGCATCCAATGGCCACTCCAGTACTCTTGCCTGGAACATCCCATGGACAGAGGAGCCTGGTAGGCTGCGGTCCATGGGGTCGCTAAGAGTCGGACACGACTGAAGCAACTTAGCAGCAGCAGCAGCAATGGCCTGTCAGTCTTCTAAGCAGCCCCGAGAGGAATGCTCGTCCCCGTTTGGTGGATGAGGAAACTGAGACCCAGGCATTTTCTGGCTAACCCAAAGCATCATTTCAAACAACTAGGAGATTGGATCTAAACCAAGGGTGTTTGATTCCACACCCAGTGCACTTTTCCGCTCTGTTGCAGCTACAGGGGACCCTTTTTGCTACTTACATATTTTAATGCTCAATATGTTTTAAAATAAGTGCTGTGTTTTATACATGCTGGAGACCATCGAGTCAACTTCTAGTGTGGTGTCGGTGAAGGTGCCAAATCAGAGTCCCCAGAGGAATGTCACCCATGAGGCTGGAGGTGCCAGACACAAAGATGGGAGGTGCTAAGGTTTACCTGGGCTCCAGGGAGTCGTTCACTTCTGTGCATCTAGTTTCTTCTCGGAAGTGGGATGTTGCCTTTCTGCTGTGAAGCTGGTCCCTGAAGTGGATTCTAGCCAAGGTGGGCTCACCCTGGACCTCATCGAGGGAAAAGTCCTAGACTTCTGAAAGGACCTGGGTGGGAATGTAGTCATAGAGTCCAGCAGGTTCCTCTTTGCATCTGCTGCTGCTAAGTCGCTTTGGTCGTGTCCAACTCTGTGCGACCCCATAGACGGCAGCCCACCAGGCTCCCCCGTCCCTGGGATTCTCCAGGCAAGAACACTGGAGTGGGTTGCCATTTCCTTCTCCAGTGCATAAAAGTGAAAAGTGAAAGTGAAGTCTCTCAGTCGTGTCCGACTCTTCTCGACACCATGGGCCGCAGCCCACCAGGCTCCTCCATCCATGGGATTTTCCAGGCAAGAGTACTGGAGTGGGGTGCCATTGCCTTCTCCGCTCTTTACATATAATACGTATAAATACGTCACGGTGAATCCTGTCCCTCTGATAGAATGTTTCCACTCACCGTTCACTGCATTTGCTCCTGAGACTTGCTCTGTTCTGAAGAATGTAGCCGTGTTTATTTAGTAGGGTCGCTATGCTGCCAGCCCTCTAAAGAGTAATGGATTCTCTTTTTTTGTTGTTTGTTTTAATTTTTTTTAACTTTACTTTGTATCAAGGTACAGCCAATTAACAAACAATGTTGTGATAGTTTGGGGTCAACAGCAAAGGGACTCAGCCATCCATCTAGATGGATCCACTCTCTCCCCAAAATCCCCTCCCATCCAGGCTGCCACGTAGCACTGAGCAGAGTGGTGGATTCTGTTTCTAATGGAGTCACGTGATCCCATACATGCCAGGATAGTCACGATGGGGTGGGGTGCGTTTCTAAAGAGGTCTTCTTCCAAGGCTCGTTTCTACCTGTGGGAAATACATCAGCATGGGTGTCGCGCGTGTGTGTGTGTGTCTGTGCACGTGCGTGTGTGAGAGAGACAGAGACAGAGAAAGATGGAGATGGAGGGGGAGAAGGAGAAAGAATCAGAGAAAGCACTTAGGGCAAAGGGCACCAACGTGGCTTCCAGCTGGCAGTTAGCAGGGGGATCTGTGCCCTGGCCCTTTTTGCCAAGTCTGGCCTCAGGCCAGCTCTCGGAGTGCCAGTCTGGATTTAGAAAGGCTCAGAAAGGAGCCTTAGCCAGGAGGTGAGAACGATACTGCAGAAGTGAGACTTTCCTTCTGGCCAGATTTAAATATATGAATGAACAAATAAGCAAACAGAGAAATAGATAAATAAGGGAGGCGCTTGAATACCGTTTCCTCCCATGTAGGTCTGTGCTTTTCCTCAGGAGCCCACGTCCACCTGCCCTCCTGGCTGGACCGGGGGGGCCACCTTCCCAGCCCATGGCTGGTCACCCCAGGAATTTGGGATGGGGTGGGGGGGGTTGCTCAGGGCAACCTTGAAGTTGGCCTTCAGGCGTCAAGTCCCTAAGAAAGACACGACCCCTGGGACACTACGCCTGTGTTCCTGGCTAACTGGGGAAATTGTCTTGGCAGTTGCAAAGCGGTGGGCTCAGGCAAGGGTCTCTTTCCTGGGAAATGAAACCATGTGTGGAGGAACTGGCCCGTTTTCTTGTAGGGGAGCAACAATGGGGAAGCATCAGTCATTTCTTCTCCCAGGCTCTCGTGGAGCCCTGCAATGCTCAGAGGTGTCCCATCAGAGGCTCGTTAAAGGCAATTCCAGCTTTGGGAGAAAACTGGGAAGTGCTTTGGTGGCGGCTTCCGAGGGAGGCCACCTTGTCAGCATCTCCGTCTTCTTCCTGGATGTGTGGTGGTGCCTGCCCAGTGGGCACTGCCCGGGACGAGCGCACGGCTGACCCACGTGCCTGTGAGCCAGAGCTGAGGATATCCTGGATGGGAAATGGTGAAGCTGCTGTGGACCGGTGCGGGGGAGGAAGCTCAGCTCGGCGGGTCTGAGCTATGACACAGATGTCAACCAGTCCCCCAGTGCCATTCCCTCTCATCCAGAATGTTCTGGAAACACAGGAGGGTGGCATGTGTTGGTCCTCTCTGGAGAAGATGCTTCTGCCCGTTCTTCCTGAGCTCAGCGTCCACGGGAGTCCAGTGTGGTGGGGCCTGGCCTTGCCGTGTCAGTCGGGTTCTCCAGAGACAGGACCAGTAAGGTACCTGCTGAAGAGATTTGGTGTAAGAAGTTGGCTCATGCAGTTGCAGAGGCTGTCAAATCTGACATCTGTTGGGCGTGCAATGGCAGGCTGGACACTCAAGCAGGTGTGGATGCAACCATCTTGAGGCAGAATTCCTTCCTTTTCAGGCAAAGCTCAGGTTTTGCTTCCGACCTTCAGCTGATGAGATGAGGCCCACCGGCATTATCAACGATAATCACCTCTCTTTAAAATCAAAGGATGGTTGATGTTAACCACACCTTTGAAAAACCTTCAGGCCGACGCCTCGATTGGCGTTGGATTTAAGTCACTGAGTGTGGTGGCCTGGCCAGGAAGACTCAGAAAACTGACCACACGCGGGGCTCCTGGCTGCTTGGCTGGTCAGTGGTCAGTGGACCTGTTCCTTTCAGACTTCCAGACCAGTGTTTGCTGGTGTGGCCACTTCCCTGTCCCTGAAGGACTCAGCCTGGCTGAGTGGGAAGTGTTGGAAGGAGGTTCATACAGCAAGTTGATGTCACCAGGCCACACCAGGACCAGCCTTCAGCTGTGACTGGTGCAATATTGCAAGATGGACGTGAGGCATAATCTGCTCTTCAGAATGTAAGGGGCTTCCCCTGAAGGGGAGTGAAAATAAAAGTGTTAATCACTCGGTCGTGTCCAGCTCTTTGCAACCTCAAGGCCTGCAGCCCTCCAGGCTCCTCTGTCCATGGGATTTCCCAGACAAGAATTCTGGAGTGGGTTGCCACGCCCTCCTGCAGGAGATCTTCCCGACCCAGGGATTGAACCCAGGTCTCTGACATCAAAGGTAGATTTTTTGCCATCTGAGCCACCAGGGGAAGCCATGGAGGAAGGGAAAACTCAAAACTCAATCAGTGGAGCTAAGGCCCATTTCCTCTAGAGGATTCGAAGAGGCAGCAGGCAGACAGAGGGACCTCTCAGGATCAAATCCACAGATGCTGCTGACTTCCTGCATGATCTTTACATGTGTCAGTTCCTGCTCCAGAGACAGGAGCGTGGACGTGCGTTGACTGCACCTTCATTATGGAAACCTCCAGTGAACACCTGGCCGTTCCAGCTCTGCCCCAGAGTGTCAGGGGACAGAGGCTGAGGTCGTGGAGACGGGGATCCTCCCGGGAGGGGCTCGTGGCAGGGACACAGTGAAGGAGGCGTGGTTCTGTTTCGTCTGAGCACCAGGGCCCAGGATGTAGCCCCTGAACATGCCTCCTCCCTGCATCTTTCTGGAGAGGGTGGATGCGTCACCCACCGCCTGGAAGCCCCAGGCCAGGGGTGCCCAGGAGTCAGGGGCTGCAGCTGGAAATGAAGTGCATCTCCAGCTCCTTCTTGCTGTCCTTGCTCTGAGCCCTGGTGCAGTGGACTTCCTTGCAGCACACTTGCCTCTGGAAGTCAAGTTCAGGGGGAATCTACGTAAGTCACAAATTGGACTTGGGCCAGAATGTGTGGGTTGTTACCTTTGTGGCCCCTCCTTGCTCTTTTGCAAACATCCCCCGGGGGGAGGAGACCCTTCTGTAGGCTGGGTGATGCCAGAATACCACCCCACTCCTACTGCTTTAGGGTCCAGTCCCTGAGAATGGAGTGTGCTTCCCCAGTGGCTCAGTGGCAAGATATCCATCGGCAATACAGAAGACTCAGGAGACGCAGGTTTGAACCCTGCATCAGGAAGATCCCCTGGAGGAGGAAATGGCAACCCACTCCATTATCACCTGCAAAATCCCATGGACAGAGGACCCAGGTGGGCTCCAGTCCCCAGCATCGCCAAAGAGTCGAATGCAACTAAGCATGCACGCAGCATGCACACATGGGCCCTGGGAATGGTCTGCTCGGTTCCTGTCCATCCGTCACCCTCAGAGGGAAAGGCTAAGGCTGGAGAAGGGAGGGACTGAGTTTCCCAGGCAAGTGATGAAATTCTACAAAACCTCAGCCCCAACGCGCCCGCAGACTCCTGAAGTGAAATACAAGTGGTGAAGTGAGATCTGCTTCCATTCTAAAGGAGCCCTATAAAAAAATAATAAAAGGAAAACAGGAGAGAAAGGCACCTTGAGCCAACAGGGATGTAGTTGTGGGTTTAGCTTGGCAGCGGCAGCACCAGATCACACAATTCTTGCAGACACGAGCCTCCCTGCACACCGTGTAGACACACGACATCACTTCTCAGTGGTCCCTGTCCACCGTGCCTTCCCCCTTCTTCACTCCAGCCTCACATACGAGAAACCCTCAGATGTCTGTGCAGTGGAGACATGTGAGCACAGCCCACTTAGCACAGCTGGTGGGCACAGAGGCCCTGCTGGGGCTTCAGGGGCGCCCGGCCTCCGGCGAGCTCCCAGCTGATGGCCTTAACTCTGTGTGTGGTTCCTAAGGCACATGCCACTGTAGACCCGCAGGACAGGCCGAGAAAGACACACACGCCAGCACACACGGTCCACAGGGAGATCGCCTTCCCTTACAGGCAGGCAGTATCGTGTGCAAAGCAGGCTGCTTGACTCTGGCTCAGTGTCCCTGTTTTGGACACTCTGCCGGTTGCATGTCCAGGTTGCACTGAGCAGCCTTCATCCTTCCGCAGGCAAGGATGCCTCCTCCATGCTGCCCACCTGGAGGCTCACTGCAGCTGGAGCGAAAGGGCTCTGTGTGCCGCGCCGTGAGCCCGGCTCCCAGCCCAGAGCCCAGGCCACCTGGAGCCATTAACTTATTGTTTGAGTCTGTTGGGCGAGTGCAGACAGGGGGAGCGTCCCCTGCTGTCCTGGTTCTCAAAGCGGGTGCCCTGAGAGCCGCAGCACCACCTGGGAGCTTGTTAGTGATGTGGCTTCTCGGCCCCGCCCAGACTGGCTGAAGCAGAAACTCTGGGGCTGGGGCCTCGCCCTCCAGGTTTCAGCAAGTCCCCCTCCTCACCAGGGATTCTGATGCTCACTGGTCTAGCCCTGCTGCAGGTTCCAGGGAGATGAAAACAGAGAATCCCTGGAGCTGAATAGAAGTGGTCTGTAGAGTGGAGAGTCGGGAGAAAGGATGTGCAGAGGAGGGTTTGCGCCCAGGAAGTCTGCCTGGATGGAAGGGGAACCCCCCACCACCAGCCTCCCACTGCAGTAGCTTTTGTCTGCCCGAGTCTTTGCGGTGAGGGACTGAGCCTTGCCTTTCTCTGTGGTCTGGGAGACAGATTCAGTGTCTGTTGTGAAGAACTCTAGCTTAGGGTCAGACGGCAGGATGCTTTTGATGTGGTATTTAAAAAGCATGGTGCAGGAGCGTGATTAAGGTGACAGAAAAGGGGGCTTCCTGATTGGTCCATCTTGGTCCCAGACATCCCAGCTATGCCTGCAGTCGTTCCTTTTCCCAAGTCTTTATTGAGCACCTACTGTGTGCAGTCACTGTTACAGGTACTTGCCATGCAGTCATGAAGCATACACGAAAATATTGCCTAAGTTCACTTTCTAATGGGAAAGACAGCCGTTGAGCCAGATAGCTTACTAAAGGCTAGCAGGTTAGATCATAGTAAATGCTAAGGGAAAAAAAATAAATAAAGCGGACCAGGAGTGGTAGTTCTACAAAGGACAGCCTGAAAACATCACCTCTAAGAACATGACAATTGAGTAAAGTCCAAAGTCAGTGAGGGGGTAGGTCTTACGGTTAACCAGCAGAAGAACTTTGCAAGTAAAAGGAGTGGTAAGTGCAAAGGCCCTGAGGTCAGTCTGAAGTGTTGGGGGACAGCTGAGGCTGATGTTTAGTGACTAAGGGGAGGAGTAATAGGGGTTGAGATGGAGTGATTACGGGGCCAGTGAGGGACTTTGATCTTCACTCTGAGTGAGCTAGGAGACTCCTGGGGGCTGTTAGCAAAGGAAGACATGATGTCTCTCAAATTAAGCAGGATGTCCTTGGCCCCTGTATTAAAGCTGAAACCCACTAGGAGGCCCCTGCAGGAATTCAGGTAAGAGATGGTGAGACCTGCATGAGGGTGGTAGCGATGCAGGGGTGGGAGAAGTGGTTACATCCTGGACATACGCCGAAGGTAGAGCTGATATGTTTTGCTGGTAGGTAAGAAGGACTTCCCTGATGGCTCAGTGGATAAAGAATCCACCTGCAATGCAGGAGACACAGGAAATGTGGGTCCGATCCCTGAGTTGAGAATATCCTCTGGGGAAGGAAATGGCAACCCACTCTAGTATTCTTACCTGGAGAGTCCCGTGGAGAGAAGGAGTCTGGTGGGCTACAGTCCATGGGGTCACAGAGAGTCAGACGGAACTGAGCAACTAAGCATGCACACAAGGAGGGATGAAGAAGGAATTGAGGCTGAGCCCCAGGTTTGGGGACTGCACCCTGGAATGAGGGGTGGACAAGCCAAAGCTGGAAATCCTCCTGAGAACTGAGCCTCGGCCCCTCTGAGTATCAGCCCAGACACTGGGAAGTCAAAAGCGAATGTGTCAGTCACTCAGTCATGTCTGACTCTGCAACCCCACGGACCATAGCACAACAGGCTTCCCTGTCCTTCACTGTCTCCCGGGGTTTGCTCAAACTCTTTTCCATTGAGTAGATGATACCATCCAATCATCTCATCCTCTGTCATCCCTTCTCTTCCTGCCTTCAGTCTATCCCATCATCAGAGTCTTCCCCAATGAGCTGGCTCTTTGCATCAAGGTGGCCAAAGTTTTGGAGCTTCAGCATCAGTCCTTCCAATAAATATTCAGGGTTGATTTCCTCTAGGATTGATTGGTTTGATCTCCTTGCTGTTCAAGGAGCTCTCAAGAGTCTTCTCCAGCACCACAGTTCAAAAGCATCAATTCTTTGGCACTCTGCCTTCTTTATGGTACCTTCATGAGGTGATTCCAAACAGAACCACATTTTAAAAAATATTAGCATGATGAGGAGACCTGCTGTCTGAGCCCAGCAGTGTCTCTTAGTAAATACTCAGTGGGCTGAAATTAAAAATAAAAAACACTCAGTTTTACGATGGTGACTGTTCAAATTCCCTACATGTCGTTGTGTGGGAAGAGGTGCTTTGCCCAACCCCTGCCTACAAAACAACCTTTTAACATCAGGTTTTCTCATTTTATGTGAAACATTCAATATTTGACCTTTGGAAGTGGCTCCCTGGGACTGGTCTCTCTCACATCTTTCTGCTTTGACACATGGAGATTTGACTCCATGTATGTTTTCTGACATTTTCTCGAAGATTTTATGTCCTCTTTTAGGATAGTGAAATTTGCAGCTCTGATGACATTGGTTGCTCTCTGCCTCGGGGTTCTGAATCCGATTGGCATGAAAGATGTCTCCTAGTTAAGCTCGACCGCCTTGCAAACCTTCCAAGCCGTGGGCGGCTCAGTGTCGGAGACTGGAAAATGAGTGTTTTTCCCAACTGTGCTAGTGAAGTCGGGTAGGAAAAGCTTGTCCTGCTTACGAGGGACCTTGGGTCTTCACAGACTTCAGTTCACTGGGCCGCAGGGCTGAGGCATGGATTGAAAGGGCTTCGTTTGGGGAAAAGTTAGTAAGGGAGACGCGTTCTCAGGAGCTCCTGCTCCGTTCCTCATTTCTCCTCTTGGTGTCACTCAGGACCGTCTTTGTCGTCTCTCGGGATGTCGGATGGATGGGTGCCACTTTGTGGAAGAGCCGTGCTCTTCCCTGTGATGTAAACGAGTCCCATCAGGTCTCTGTGGATGCTGCCATCAGAGACAAGGGGAAATGCTTGGCATTTTCTCTCCTGTAAAGGAAAATCATCTTGGCTAACCAGGATTTACATAGCCTGTTAGGAAAATGAAACCCTGAAGCACCATCACGGCTATCTGGCTTCATTCTTTGCTCTCTGGAAAAGGAAAAGTGTCTCAAGAAAAAAGAAACTCAAGAGATGGAAAGGATGCCACCTCTTCGTCAGGTAAACTCTCTGCAGAGAAGGATCTCATTCTACAGAACATTGTGCTTCCAAAGGATGAATTCGTCAAGGCTGCATGTCCTCCCCAGTTTTCAAGAGCCGAGTGTGACGTCGTCTTGCCGATCCCCGTTTTCAGCTGCTAAAAGAAACACACCCTGAAATCATGAAACCTTCTCAGGGGAACGTCAACCCCCTTTTGGGGACAAAGAGCTAACTGTTGGTGGTGACTCTTTAATTAATTTTGTCTTCAACTGCTTCGGAGAAGGGGGGAAGGGGAACGGGTCTGGTGGGAAGAGGCTGACGTTCCAGGTGTAAGAGAATATTTAGTAAGAGTAAAAATAACACCCAGCTGTGAAGACAAACATCTCCAGTTTCAGTCTGAGCCCCAAGTGCTCCATGAATCACTGCTGAGCTCCACCCGCCACTCGGCCGCGGGCTCTCTGAAGCAGCTTTTCCACTGCCTCTGAGTCAGAAATAAAACAGACCCACAAATTACCCCGGAGCGCTCCAGACAATCTCCTCCTTGTCTGGGGTCCTAAAAATACCTTTTGTGGTGACTACCTCCATTCATGGCACGTAACCCGATTAGGAGCTTGTTGAGTCGATTAGGACTAAGTCTGTGCTTTTCAAATTCTTAGGAGGAGAACCGCCAGAGGAGGGGGTTGGTTCCGACTCAGGTTTGAGGCTGACTGGGATGAATGCCCAGGCCAGCATCATTCGGGCCCTCTCGTGGGGTTGGCCTCTTTGGACTCCTGGAGTGGCCCAAGGAGACCTGTGAGGTCCTCCCAGGTAGTTCCCTCATCAAGTTCTTAACATGAAATCACCTCGTGAACCCAGAAGGACACTCAGGAAGACAGTGCCCTTCGGATGAACTGTGGGATGAGCTGAAGACTGCTTTGCCAGTAAACTTTTGCCTGCTCACCCACAGAAGGGTCGGAGGGGGAGTGGACTGTGGGCTTCAAGGGCAGAGTATGGGGGGCTGGGGAGAGGGGCTTCACCCCTCGGACGTGGGCACCATGGAAATGGGCATGGCTGTATCCCCAGCACCTGGGACAGTGCCTGGTATAGAGACTTTATCTATAAATGTTTGTTAAATGGATAAAGGGATAAAGAATATACATACATATATATATATATATATATACACACACACACACATATATGTATTATATGTATACACATACATACAAACAATGGAATGTTCTTATTGTTCAGTCATTAAGTCTTGTCCAACTTTCTGCGATGCCATGGACGGCAGCACACCAGCCTTCCCTGTCCTTCACTGTCTCCGGGAGTTTGCTCAAACTCATGTCCGTTGAGTTGGTGATGCTATCTAGCCATCTCATCCTCAGCCGCCACCATCTCCTTTTGCCTTCAATGTTCCCCAGCATCGAGATCCTTTCCAGTAAGTCAGCTCTTTGCATCAGCTGGCCAAAGCATTGGAGCTTCAGCTTCAGCATCAGTCCTTCCAGTGAATATTCAGGGCTGACTTCCTGTAGGGTTGGCTGGTTTGATCTCCTGGCTGTCCAAGGGACTCTCAAGAGTCTTCTCCAGCACCACAGTTTGAAAGCATCAATTCTTTGGCACTCAGCCTTCTTTATGGTCCAACTCTCACAACCATACATAACTATTGGCAAAACCATAGCTTTAACAATACAGACCTTTGTTGGCAAAGTGAAGGCCCTGGTTTATAATACACTGTCTAGGTTTATCATAGCTTTTCTTTCAAGAAGTGAGTGTCTTTTAATTTCATGGCTGCAGTCACCATCTGTAGTGATTTTGGAACCCAAGAAAATAAAATCTGTCATTGTTTCCAATTTTTCCCCATCTACTGTATATAAAATAGGTAAATAACAAGGACCTACTGTATAATACAAGAAGCTTTACTCAATACTCTGTAATAACCAATGTGGGAATAGAATCTAAAAAAGAGTGGTTATATGTGTATGTATAACTGATTCACTTTTCTATACTCCTGAAACTAACACAGTATATTGTACATCAACTATACTCCAATAAAAGATTTTTTTAAAATTTGCATTTTAGATGTGAACAAAAGTATTCTACCAGGATGTGGTGGAGAGCAAGCAAGGCAGGGAACAGCCGTCTCCAAGTGCAAGACAAACTCCAGAACAGGAAGCGGGGTGGGCCCTGGAAAACGGGTAGATTTTGAGAAGGTTGACGGGTTTGCCTCCACCCACTGGAAGAAGTTATATCCATTGCCCAGCTTCAATTTCGACCTACCACATGGGCTTTCTCAAGCCTGGGGGCCTCCGCTCAGTGTTATGACGTGAGGGTGGACCCCAGTTTTAACGTGGCTGGTGAGCTTGAGTCTGTGGCTTGGGGCTGCATTCAGGGACCTTCTTGCATAGGTCCCCTCATACTCAGCAAGAAGAACAGCATCTGTGCAGTTTCACTGAGGGCTCTTTCTGTGATGGAATCCGCCCGAGTGTAAGTAGGTTCTGATTCAAGAAAACCAATGTCAGATGCCAAGTTTTATTTTGTGTTTCAAAAAACCAAAGCTCTTAATTTTAATTTCTCGGTACATTCTTATAGGCATGATGTGTGTGCATACTAAGTCACTCAATTGTGTCCTATTCTTCGTGACCCCATGAGCTGTAGCGCACCAGCCTCCTCTGTCCATGAGGGTCTCCAGGCAAGAATACTGAAGTGGGTTGCCATGCCTTCCTCCAGGGCATCTTCCCAACCCAGGGATCAAATTTGTGTCTCTTACTTTTCCTGCCTTGAGAGGCGGGTCCTTTACCACCAGCACCACCTGGGAAGGCATGATACCCCTTTTCAAAAAGAAGAGGTAATGAATGGAAACAGCTAAAAAAAAAAGTTTTTTCTTGAACTGGGTTCCTTTTCATCTTTTTTAGAAAATATTATTTTATTTGTTTATTTATTAGGCTGCATGAAGTCTTCATTTTAACATGCGGGATCTTTAATTGCAGCATGCAAACTCTTGGTTGAAGCATATGGGCTCTAGTTCCCTGACTCGGGATGGAACCTGGGCCCCCTGCATTGGGAATGTGGAGTCCCGGCCACTGGGCCCAGAGAAGTCCCTTCCCCGTCCACTTTATCTTAAACAGCAACATTGCCTGCTTCCCGAATGGTCCAGTTTCTGCCCTGGTCCTCAGGTCTGTCTGCTTAGACCCACGATCTGGGTCACAGTCTTCCCCGCTCTGCTTTCTGAGCCCAGAAACTTCTCACCTGACTTCCTCACACAGGAATGTTCACCTTCCATCTCTGCAGAGCTTGCACTCCGCTGAGCACCTCTAGGAGGTTTGGGGGAGGAACAAATGACATCCCACTGTAAATCGGGAAGGTCAACTTTTTTTTTTTATGAACCAGACATCACATTTCCTATCTGTGTCTAAATAAGCCTTGCCACACTTAGTGTCTCCCAGGAGGCTCTGCCTTCATCTGCATGGGGCTGCCCCTGTTCAGCTCTCATTGCCTTCTCCTTGACTGGCTTCAGGATTTTCTTCAGAAAATACCGACCAGTGATGAAGCTGAGTCTTCTGAGGGTCCATCCCATAATGTGTCATGTCTGGGAAAGAGACCACTCGTGTGGAGTTACCAGGGGAGGTCCTATAGCGTGGTGGTCAAGCCTTTGGACTCAGGTCCGTAACTGTCTTAAGTTCAAATCCCAGCCCCTCCACTGATGGTAACATGACCTTAGACACAACCTGTACCCCAAATCTCTGCACATCACCTGTATCGTTGTTGCTGCTTATTGGTGTTTGACCTTGTGGGTGAGATAAATAGCAACAGCTAACACATAACATTTGTTGTGTGTTAGGTGCCATTTGGAATGTTTCAGCCCTGTATTTACTATAATAAGAATACACAAGAGTTTGGAGCCATCTCTAGCATGAGTAAGCAGTCCAATACGGGATAGATGAACCAGATAAGATCTGTCAATGTTTGTTCGCCCACCATGCATTAGATCAATTTCCCAGATGCAAATTTGGTTTTAAAACATATAAGTTAGGACTTCCCTGGTGGTCCAGTGGTTAAGAATCTGCCTGCCGATGCAGGTGACACGGGTTTGATCCCTAGTCTGGGAAAATTCCACATGCTGCTGGACAATGAAGCCCATGCACCGCAAAGATAGAAGCGCTCACTCCAGAGCTTGTGCTCTGCAAGAAAAGAAGCACTGCAGGGAGGAGCCCACACACCACGTCTGGGGAGCAGCTTCTGCTTGCAGCAAAGACCCAGTGCAGCTATCAATAAATAATAAAAAAAATTAAAAATAGAACATAGAAATTAGAAGATTGTGGAAACTGGACTATATGTATATAGCATTCCATCTCTCAAGATCTTGTCATTGTTTAATCGTCCATTTCTTATATTTTTGCACTCATTTTTCTGATTCTTGCCAAAACAATGTCAATAGGTTCATCTGTACCATTTTTCTAGATTCCACATATGTGCACTAGTACACAGTATCTGTTTTTCTATTTCTGACTTAAACCTCACCCTGTCTGACAGTCTCTAGGTCCATCCACGTCTGCAAATGGCACAATTTTGTCCCCAATTAATGCCTGAGCAATAGTCCATTGTGTATATATACATATGTACCACATCTTCTTTATCTATTCTTCTGCTGATGGACATTTAGGCTGCTTCCATGTCCTGGCTATTGTAAATAGTGCTACAGTGAACATAGGAGTGACTGTATCTATTACTCCAATAAAAAGGACATAAGTAAATTATAACAAAACAATGTCAAGAGACAGGAAGTGTGGAGCCCTGGCTGAGGACACACAGTCCCGGGGTTCCTGCACCTGCCGCGGCTGAGAGCTGAGTGCTCCGAGCACCTGCTGTGCACGTGGAGTGTTCTCGGGTCTGCTAGTGGGTGGTGGGAAGGATTCTGCCTGCTGCACCACCCAGGTCTCTGAAGGAGAAGCCACAAGAGAAACTTCTCTCAAGGTTCAGCTCAGGAAAGGCTTCTCTTCTGCTGAATAACTTGGTTCGTGTGCATTTTTTTTGACATCTTGAATGGTCACAGGATATACTTCCTTTTTTGCTTTGGTGAGTAGAAAGTTCAGAGATAAATTGATGTTCTACCTTGAGCAACTATAAATAGTAGGCTTGCTCAATGTGCTGATTTTATCTCTTGATTAATTGCTTTTCTGCCCTTATATAACAATCACTTCCATTCCTTTGATCATTTATGTTATTTTTGTCTTGTGCGCATTTTTGAAATCTACCTCAAATGGCACATAGTTTGAGGAAGAGCAGGGAAATAAAATATATTGAGAAGCACCGCACATACACATAAATATCACTCTGGAGTTGCAGACGAAAATAATGGAATCTTCTCCTCAGAAAAATGTTAATAGAAGCTAAACGCTTGTTCTTCCAAGTAGCTTCTGAAGCGTCCCTCTAGACTACTCATCAGAACCATATTGTTATTTTTCAGTCACTAAGTCGTGTCCGACTCTTTGCAACCCCATGGACTGTAGCACGCCAGGCCTCCCTGTCCATCACCAACTCCCAGAGCTTACCCAAACTCATGTCCATTGAGTCGGTGATTCCATCCAACTATCTCATCCTCTGTTGCCCACTTCTCCTCTTGCCCTCAATCTTTCCCAGCATCAGGGTCTTTTCCAGTGAGTTGGCTCTTTGCATCAAGTGGCCAAAGTATTGGAGCTTCAAGAACCCAATCTGGTTTTTCAGCGTGTCTGAGTTTCAGCTTAATTTAAATTGAGTAAACTTTCCAGTTTATTTGATATTCTTTGCTATGTTCTTTCACCATTAATTCGTAATACTAGCGTGAGTCAGCGCTCATGATCTCAACTCACCTTAATTGAGACTCAGGCCATGTTAGCCAGCCATGTGTTCCTAGTTATCAGAGGACGGGCACCAACATTCCATCTTATTCATCATAAAGGCTGAAGGATCTTTCTACGTTATTTCTGTATTTCCTAGAGTGAGCTTCCCTGGTAGCTCAGATGGTAAGGAATCTGCCTGCAGTGCAGGAGACCTGGGTTCGATCCCTGGGTCATGAAGATCCCCTGGAGAAGGGAATGGCAACCCACTCCGGTATTCTTGCCTGGAGAATCCCATGGATGGAGGAGCCTGGTAAGCTGCAGTCCATGGGGTCGCAAAGAGTCAGACATGACGGAGTCACTAGCACTTTGACTTCCAGAGTGGCCATAGTTACGCCCAAGTGACATGGAAGGCTGTGAGATTGCTATGGAGATTAAACTCCTAAAATTGGCCCCAAGGAAGTTTTAAGGGACTTGGGGGAGTGATACACCCAACTTTTTGGCCCCCCAGATGTTGTCCAGTGCCTTCCTGGAACTCTTCAGTCTGAACCTGCCTCCCCCCGTCAGGATGACCCCAAGCCAATGTGAGATTTCTCCTGCTGCAAGTGGGGGCAACCAGCTGTCTTCCTGCCTCATGTCTCCTCGCCCTGCTGCTGCGTATTGTTTGGGGTTGTGGTTATAAATAGAACTCAGACCTGAAAATGTGAACTTGAGAAAATGGTTCAGACACAATAATTTTTTTATTGTATTTTATTGTGGTAAGAATACTTAACATGAGATCCAGCTTTAAAACAAAAAAATTTTTTTTAATACTTTTTAATGTGGCCAATTTTTAAGCCTGCCTTTAGTGCTGTTTCTGTTTTCTGTTTTGGTTTTTTGACCACAAAGCATGTGGGATGTTCATTCCCTGACCAGGGATTGAACCCTGTATGAGAAGGTGATGTCTTTACCACTGGATTGCTAGGGATGTCTGTAAACAAATTCTTAAGTGTCCATTACTGTTGAGCAGAGGTACAAGGTTGTACAGCAGGTATCCAGAGCTTTCTCATTCTACTTGACTGCAACGTTATGCTTACTGATTAATAACTCTCCATTTGTTCCCTCCTCTGGCTGCTGGCAGCCAACACTTCACTCTTTTTCTGAATCTGACTTTTAAAAATAGCTTATATACGGAGAATCATGCAGTATTTGTCTTTCTGTGACTGACTTTTTCCACTTAGTATTAATAATGTCCTCAAGATTCATCCATGCTGTAATGTATTTCTGATTTCTTTATTTTTAAGGAGAATAGTATTCTGTTGCATGCATGTACCCCATTTTCTATATCTATTCATCCATCCATGGACATTTAGGTCCATCCTGGCTATTGTGAATAGTACATAGTGAACATGGAAGTGCTCATATCTCTTGGAGATCCTGATTTTAATTCTTTTAATTCTTTTGGATAGATATGCATAAGTGGGATTGTTGGCTCAGATGATTGTTCTTTTTAAAAAATGTTTCAAGGGATCACCATACTATTTTCCAGTGCAGCTGTACCCTTTTGCATTCCCACCAAGAGTATGCAAGGGTGGCAGTTTCTCCGCATCCTCTCCAGCACTTGTTGCTGCTGCTTAATTACTTCAGTCATGTCCGACTCTGTGCGACCCCATAGACGGCAGCCCACGAGGATCCCCCGTCCCTGGGATTCTCCAGGCAAGAACACTGGAGTGGGTTGCCATTTCCTTCTCCAATGCATGAAAGTGAAAAGTGAAAGTGAAGTTGCTCAGTCGTGTCCGACTCTTTGCGACCCCATGGACTGCAGCCTACCAGGCTCCTCTGTCCATGGGATTTTCCAGGCAAGAGTACTGGAGTGGGGTGCCGTAAGTTTTGCTTTTTGTCTTTCTCATAGCCATCTTGACAGGTGTGAGGTGATACCTCATTGTGGTTTGACTTGCATAATAGCTTTTCCATGCCCTTGAAAGATAGAGTCTTTGAGAGAAATATCTTGAACCATGCTTATTTGCAATTAAGAAATTCATGCCTCAAATAATAAGACAGAAATTTCATATTCACCAGTTGATTACCCATTTAGAAAGCATCTAAAAAAATGCCTTAAAGCTTTCATAGGGACTGTTAAAGAGCACATAGGTGAATATTAAGAATATCATATTTAAAGGGATGCTGTTTGCTTTGTGTGTTTCAGAGCAAGAATGCCCAAACCCTTACCATGTTAGAGTAGAAAACTTGGGATCCTCTGTTTTAGGCTCAGTGCAGATGGAATACTAAGCTGTTTGTGGGAAGTTTCTTCCTGTGTCTTCTAAGAATGCACACTGAAGGTGGAGCTTATTAAGCACAGTAAGCGTGGACAGGTTTCCATGTGGATCTTTTCTTATCACAGCTGGGCAAAGACTTAACATGCATTTATTGGGAGAATTTTCAGTATACACTTTTCAATTTTCTGAACCACGTTAAGATGTATTTTTCTTAATGAAAAAAAAAATAACACGTCCCTGAAAAAACGAAATCTTTGGGAATGCCATCTCTCTTTAAAAAAAATTATTTAGTTATTATTTATTTCATTTTTGGCTGTTCTGGGTCTTCACTGCCGTGCAGGCTTTTCTATCACTGTGGCCAGTGGGACTGTGCTTCCTAGTGGTTCTCGGGCTTCTTTCTCATTGTGACGCCTTCTCTGTTGCAGAGCACAGCCTCTATGTTGCAGAGCGAGACTCGAGCACTTGTGGCTCCCAGGCTGTAGAGCACGGGCTCAGTAGTTGTGGCACGCGGGTTTAGTTGTTCCGCAGCATATGGGATCTTCCCGACCCAGGGATCAAAGCTGTGTCCCCTGTGTTGGCAGGCAGATTCTCATCCCCTGCACCGCCAGGGAAGCCCCCCTCCCTTTTTAACTGCCGTCTATTTAGACGTGTTCTGGATGCGTCATGCAGCTGCTGTGCTGGGAATGAAGAGAAGGGGGTCAAGGATGGTGGTCTAGACTGGACACTGTCCATGTATTGCAACGCAGAGCTTAAACCAGAGTAACGTGGGGGCTGGGCCTTCTTGATGCCTTTCTGAAATGAAGATCTGTTTCACTGCTTGAGAGGCTGTCATCCTAGCCATCTTGGACCGTGAGTGGAAGCTGCCCAGCTTCAAGCCTCGGTTCTGCCTCCTCCCGACTCAGACCCGGAGCAAGCCCCTTCTCTTTTGTGCTCTCAGTTTGCACTTCTGAGGAATGGAGCTGATGCCAGGCTGTCGTGAGGACTGATAACAGTTAAGCTCTCAGAACATGATGACGTGTATATGTGCTGCTGCTGCTAAGTCACGTCAGTCGTGTCTGATTCTGTGTGACCCCATAGACAGCAGCCCACCAGGCTCCCCCGTCCCTGGGATTCTCCAGGCAAGAACACTGGAGTGGGTTGCCATTTCCTTCTCCAATGCAGGAGAGTGAAAAGTGAAAGTGAAGTCGCTCAGTCGTGTCCCACTCTTAGCGACCCCATGGACTGCGGCCCACCAGGCTCCTCCGTCCATGGGATTTTCCAGGCAAGAGTGCTGGAGTCGGGTGCCATTGCCTTCTCCGTGTATATGTGCTATACTACTTTGCTATTAAAATTTCCAAGAGAATAGTTAAGGGGAAAAGGCTGAACAATGAGACTAGAACAGCCGAGACCCCTTTAATCAGTGTTACTTGAACACCCGGCTTGAGTTCTGTATGTCAGTGGCCCTATTGGGGTGACCCTCTTCCCACACTGAGGTTGGAGTTCCCTTAAAGTTATTACAGAAACTATTTGAAATGAACATAAACATGGTCCCCTTCTGTCTTCCTCTGAAGCTAAAACAAAATACAGTGGGGAAAAAAAATATTTAAAAAAATGTCCTGAATGTACAACTTTTGAAAATAGCATTTCATGTTGCCTTTTTTTCCCCTAATGCTGAAAGCCGGCTGGAAAAGCTTAATAAAGTGAATTATGTCTTCTGGTTATAAGATGAAGACATAAACTAACCTTGTTGAACATTACGCCTGTTTTAAATGTGTACACATATTTTTGTAAAATTCCAATAAAATGCAATTTATTTTTATTTTTTAATGATTTTATTATGGTAAAAATCACATAATATAAAGCATACTATTTTAACCGCTTCTAACTGGATAGTTCAGTGGCACTAAGTACAGTCACATTGTTGTCCATCTCTCACCGTCATCCATCTCCCGAGTCGTTCACTTTCCTAAACTGAAACTCTGTCCCCACTAAACACTAACTCTCCTTCCCCCTCACCCTGTACTCCTGGCATCTATCATTGTACTTTCTGGCTCTATGGACTTGACTATTTTTGGTGTCTCATATAAGTGGAGTCAAACAGTATTTGTCTGCCCTAATGTGTATTGGTTGGAGAAGGAAATGGCAACCCACTCCAGTGTTCTTGCCTGGAGAATCCCAGGGATGGGGAGGCCTGGTGGGCTGCAGTCCACGGGGTCGCTGAGGGTCGGACACAACTGAACGACTTCACTTTCACTTTTCACTTTCCTGCATTGGAGAAGGTAATGGCAACCCACTCCAGTGTTCTTGCCTGGAGAATCCCAGGGACGGGGGAGCCTGGTGGGCTGCCGTCTATGGGGTCACACAGAGTCGGACACGACTGAAGCGACTTACAGCAGCAGCAGCAATGTGTATTGGAATACACAGAACGCAGTTTAATAGCTCATCATATCTCCGGATTTGATGAGGGATCTGTTTTAATGCCATGGGAAAACTGACGTCATCTGTTCCTAGATTTTAGTCCTCAGAGATGGAAATTGTACAGTAGGGTTGTAAGAAAATGACAGAGTTCGTCTGAAGGGTCCATAATCCCCAATGACCCTTCTTCCTGTAATTCTGTACATCTCCTCGGCCTTTCACTTTTTAAATGGCTAACTGCCTTGCTAGAGAAGAAAGAATTTTGTAGTGCCTGTTATACAGCAAGTACTCAATAAAAAAATGCTCTAAATGAGGAGTGAATGACTGAATCCGAACAGCACTCATCCTAGAGTGACAGTCATCACCTACGTAGCATCTAAAGTCTTTTTTCCTAAAGAACCAAACTCCTTTAACTCTCATCCCTAGTAACTTTTCTCCTTGAGACATAGACCAAAACACACACACTGTACTCAACGGATGGAATTTTCCAAGAGGATAGGAAACTTAAGTCTCAAGTGAAGACATTCAGTGTTTTGATATTAGGATGGGTCTTTTAGAGATAAATGTTGGAAGCCAGGAAAAATAGCATCAAGAGGAAATAATGCATGTGTAGGCAGCGTCGGAAATATAGAGGGTTCACACCATGGGAACTCTGACCGCTATTATTTTTGAATTTCCTTCATGTTAGTACAGCTGTGCGGATGCCATGAAGCAGGGTTAGGTATTTCCCGGGCCATGGTACGGGCTCAGTCTGTGCGACCCCAGCTATGACCTCCATCCACAGATGTACCTGCTCCATCCTCATCGTTAGCCCTGAGCTCCCTCCATCAGCACCTGTACAAAGGATGCTGAGAATGAATCTGTAGTTTCAAAGTTCCCAGATGCTGAATGAACTCTTTCCAGGGCCTATGGTCCGTCCTTCCTGTCCACTCCCCTGCCACAACTCTTGGGTCCAGAATGACTTTCTCCATTGCATCTCAGTCCTGCCCCACCCAGAGAGTGCCCTTCTGCTTTGATACCTCCTTAGGCTTGAAGGCTGCATCCATGCCAGGCCTCTAGTTCCAAGATTCTGCAGACTGGCTGCAGAGTTCCAGCTGACATGGTGTGGGGGAGACAAAGGAAGACCCACTGGGTTGGAGCCCACAACCATCAGGGCCTCAGACATTGGGATGGAAGTCTAAAATCCAGTAGATTGCATAGATTGCCAAGAGTACAAAAAACCCTGTGTTGGGTAATGCTTATGAGGACATTTTCAGAAATCTGCCTTAGATGATGTAACTCAACTCTCAGGATCCTTCAGCTACAGGGATCTTGTGTTAGTGATCTCTGGCTTAACCATCTAAGAAGGCGTTGACACATTCTTCTGTTCCCTGGTTAAACCAGAGTTTTCTGTTTGGAGTTTACCTGTTACATATGGGAATGATTGAGGGCAGAAGGAGAAGAGGGTGACAGAGGATAAAGTGGTTGAATGGCATCACCGATTCAATGGACACAAACTTGGGCAAACTCCAGGAGGTGGTGAGGGATAGGGAAGCCTGGCATTCTGCAGTCCATAGGGTCACAGAGAATTGGACACGACTTGGCAACTGAACAATAGTGATCTCATCACATCCAGTCACTTTTAGATCTTACATTAAGAAACATGTATTCTTTTTTTCTTCTCTTTTTCCAGAAAGGTAAGTTTGTCTTTATCCAAGTGTCCATGGCTGCCTTAACTAACAGCAACCCTCTGAGCTGTTCCCCAAGGCCCAGCAGCTGACCCCTGGCACACAGCTCGTTTCACCTCCCTGATCCCAGTCCTCCAGGGCTTCTGGGGTCCCCTTTCCTGCTGCTTCCTGCAGGGCCAGTCCTGCTCCCCTTTCTGCCCTTCCTGCCCACACCTAAGCCAGGAGCACTGCTGCTAAGTCGCTTCAGTCGTGTCCGACTGTGTGCGACCCCATAGACAGCCTCCTACTAGGCTCCCCCATCCCTGGGATTCTCCAGGCAAGAACACTGGAGTGGGTTACCATTTCCTTCTCCAGTGCATGAAAGTGAAAGAGTGAAGTTGCTCAGTCGTGTCTGACTCTTAGTGACCTCATGGACTGCAGCCCACCAGGCTCCTCCATCCATGGGATTTTCCAGGCAAGAGTACTGGAGTGGCATGCCATTGCCTTCTCCAAGCCAAGAGCACTGGGAGCCTTCAAATTCCATGTCTAACAATCGGCTGCAGGGATTTGAAAGTGAACACAAAGGTTTCCTTCTGAGGTCTTGAAGAGGCATGTCACTCTAGAATAAACCTGGCAGAGTGTCACCTCTCACCATCTGTGTCCGTGGCCTGTTTTCAGGGAGAACAAGTACTCGTCCAGTGCTCCTGCGCATGTCTCCAATCAGCTGGCACAGATGGGGCTTTTACACGACAGCTGCAGAAGGAGCTGGCTGGAGGGGCTTTTACACGACAGCTGCGGAAGGAGCTGGCTGGAGGGGCTTTTACACGACAGCTGCGGAAGGAGCTGGCTGGAGGAATAGGAACCAGGCGGCAGTGCTGGTTCCCATATGCCTGTGCTCTGCTCCCAGCGAGCGTGGGCACTCTCTTAGTCTCATAGGGCTCCTGTCGCAAAACGCCATGGGCCAGGGGTCTTAAACAACAGGACTTTTTTTCTCATGGTTCTCGAGACTGAAGTCCAAGATCAAGGTGCTGGGGAAGTGGGTGGTTGGTGTCGGGTGAGACCTCTGTTCTTGCCTGGAGGATGGCTACCTTCTCACTGTAAACTCAGTGGCAGAGAGAGAGAAAGAGAGGAGTCTGGTCTCTTCCTCTTCTTACAAGGGCACTAATCCCATCATAAGGGCCTCAGCCTCATGACCTCATGTGAACTTTATTCTCTCCCAAAGGCCCCACCTCCACATGCCTTCATGCTGGGACTGGGGCTTCAGTATGTGAATCTGGAGGAGGCACGGTCATTCAGCACATCACAGATGACTGCGTTCGTCTTTTCAGTCTCCTCCTCCAACCCATTCCTTCCCCTCCACCTTGCCCATCCTCTCTGTGCACCATGGAAAGGCAGGGAGGCAGGTTCTGGGGGACCGCAGTAATGGAAGGCTGTGTCTTCTTCTCCTCCAGGAACTCCCCTGATGAGTGCAGCATGGCCAAAGGTGGGAAGATGGTGGGCAGCCCGGACACCGTCGGGATGAACTACAGCAGCTACATGGAGGAGAAGCACATGCCACCCCCAAACATGACCACCAACGAGCGCCGCGTCATCGTCCCCGCAGGTCAGAGGCTCGGTCAGCGGCCCAGGCCTTCCTCGGGCTCTGCTCAGCTCTGTCTTCCTGCCCTTGGCATCGGTCACCCTCAGCTGCCTGCAGTAACGGTTGCGGATGGACCAGCAGATACTGGTCCACCGTGGTGAAGTGTTCACCGCCATGTGTGTGCACGCATGTGTGTGTGTGTGAGAGAATCCATGCAGAGTGACCTTTCCAAGGAGGACTTGCTTTTTCTCTGAGCTTATTTGGTGTTAAATATCCTTCCTTTTATGAAGTGCTACTTATAATAGAAGGTAGGATTAACATTTTTTTCTTATCTGGCATAATTAAAAATTGGGAGGCCTGTATTGTTGGTTGTCAAAACTTGAAATTCCAGCCCTCGCTGGCTTATGAAAGAGACTCTGAGAGCCTGAGTCATTCTTTTCCAGAAGTAATTCTAAACATAATCCAAAACAATGACTCTGGATTTGAGAACCATGCCAGGGATTTATTTATTTAGCAAAACTAAAGGTAATCGGAAGGATGCCTTAAAACTCCTCAGAGGACGTGTGCTACATAAAACCAAAAGCGCCCACCACAACAATATCAATGGTGGCCACCGGCGGGTCCTGACTGAGGTATTCAGTGAGCGATGCGCATACACTGAATTTTCGGCGTCGTGAACTCTCAAGCAATACGTAGCGCGGTTCGTCACGAGTGCCCTGATGAGGACGGTGACGCTCGGAGAGGTTGGCCTGCAGTTAGTAAGAGGCGAGTGAGAACTTCCCAGGTGTCACACTTGTAAAGAACCCCACATGCCAGTGCAGGAGATGTGAGTTCAATCCCTGGGGTGGGAAGATCCCCTGGAGAAGGAAATGGCAGCCCCCTCCAGTGTTCTTGCCTGGGAATTCCCCTGGACAGAAGAGACTGGCGGGCTCCACGGGGTGGCACAGAGTTGGATACGTCTTAGCAACTAAGCGTGAGTTAGAACTCAGACAAGTCCCCCCGACTCCTTCATTCTCAGGCCCCTTTCTGTAGCCTCCCGGGGGCTCCCTCCATCACCCCCCTGCAGCCATCTGGGCCCCTCGCCCTCTGCCTCTGGGACTGAACTTGCTATCGCTTTAGCCTGAAACCCTTGGTTCCAGGGAGTTCTGTTGTTCATCAGGGTTCTCTAGCCACCCCATCCAGAGGTGCCCCTCCGCCACTCCACCCAGTGACCCTCAACCCCTGTATGCCTTTCTTTTATTGCTTTTATTCCCCTCTGTCACTGCGGTGGGCTTTTATATGAAAGTCCTCTTCTCACCTGCTTCGTGTAAGACCCACAAAGGCCCTGCCTCCATGGCCAAGTCCAGTGCCTGGTGTCCCCTAGGTTCTCCGTGAATGTTAACTGAGGGAAGAATGGACGAAAGGGTGCCTGACCCTGGGGTGGTCGCTGGAGTCGTAAGAGTTGAGCATGGGTGAAACCGGTGCAGACTTGATTCTCCCTTGCCCCGGAGGTGGTGTGTGCATGCTCAGTCACTTTAGTCATGTCTGACTCTTTGTGACCCTGTGGACTGTAGCCCACCAGGCTCCTCTGTCCATGGGGTTCTCCAGGCAGGAATAACTGGAGTGGGTTGTCATGCCCTCCTCCAGGGGATCTTGCCCACTCAGGGATTGAACCGAGTCTCCTGTGTCCCCTGCATTGCAGGTGTTGTTTACCACTGGGCCACCAGGGAAGCCCTGTTTCCCTGGTAGGGTGACCTGAATCTCGACATCTATAGGATATTAGTCCTTCCATGATCTTGTATTTACCGGGTTGCTTCAGCTTTCCATCATTCTGGACCACTGAGTGGGAAGTACTAACAGGGCCCCAGGGACCCCCTTGTGCTACAAGCATCGTTCTCCTGCTCCATATAGTGCAGCAGTTATACAATTTCCCTCCAGAATTAAGACCAGTCCTTCTAGCTGATAATTCTCCTCTGGTAGCTGGGTCAGGGGCCAGAAAAGATCAAGGGGACCATCTCCACTGCCAGTTTGAAAGTGAAAGTGTTAGTCACTTAGTCGTGTTGGATTCTTTGTGACCCCCAAGGATTGTAGCCTGCCAGGCTCTTCTGTCCATGGGATTTCTCTACGCAAGAACACCGGAGTGGGTTGCCATTTCCTTCTCCAAAGTATCTTCCTGACCCAGGGATCGAACCCACGTCTCTCATGTCTTCTGCCTTGGCAGGCGGGTTCTTTACCACTAATGCCACCTAGGAGTTCACCTCTGTGAGGTTTGATGACAAATGAGATCAAATCCCGTCCACGGCAGGCTTCCCATCCCCAGGCCTTAGTCTGCACCAGACCGCCTCCAGTGGACTTCTGTTTTCACCACCTTCCAAGCAAGAAAGTTCAGAGTGCAAAACACCCGGTTTGGGCTCACGGACTGGGCTTCTCTTCAGGATGGTCACTATGCAGCTTTCAGGAAACTTTATGAAGCTAGTTGGAAGCAGTGAGGTATGAAGGGCTCATCCATCCCTGCTCCTGAAGCACACATAAGGCTTTTACAGGGGACAGTGGAGTGAGTCTCATGTGTGCCTCATGGGAAGGACAAAGCTGCTTTTGATGTTTCCGGAAAGGAAGTGGACATTTATGCCAAAGGCATGTGTTTGGTTTGGTCATGGCAACTAAGCTACACTCCTGAGAACCATCGCTTCTTTTTGTGACTTAGAACCGGAGGCATTTCCGGTTGAGTGGGAAAAATGTATGGAAAGGCGAATGTCCAAGGGGCCCATCCTGGACACGTGGTACTAAAGGGGTTGGGAGCAGATGTGTGCCTGGGGAGGGCGGGTCGGGCAGAGGTGCTGTTGGCTTGGACACTGGCTGGGGCGGAACGGGATGAGACGAAACCCAGAGGATGTCTGCCCAAGCCTGCCTCACACTTTGCCTTTCTCCTTAAGAAGGGGATTTCCTCAGTTTACGTGAAACAGAGCCTTTAGTTCTCTAAGATGAGAGACTCGCTCTGAGAAAGGGCTTACATTGAAGGTACTTATCTGAGATCCACATGGAATCACAGACCCGGGAGCTAAGCCTCGTGCCGTGACATCCTTTCGTCTGATGGGGCCCTATTTCTGTCATGCCAACAGCAGGCTTTGATGTTGTCAATATCATTTCTAGTAGGGCCAGACTAGCTTCCTATGTCAAATAAACTGTTTAGAAAACAAGAGAGCCATTTTCATGGGAAAGAGGCAAAGAAGCAATTTACACAAGTCGGGACATCCACCCTTTGTGATTTGTGCAGTTGTTGTTCAGTCGCTAAGTCGTCCAACTCCCTGTGACCATGCTTTGTGATTTGTGCAGTTGTTCAGTTGCTAAGTTATGTCCAGCTCTTTGCAACCCTGTGGACCGTGGCCTGCCAGGCTTCCCTGTCCTTCACCATCTCCTGGAGTTTACTCATATTTATATCCATTGAGTCAGTGATGCTATCTATCTCATCCTCTGTCATTCCCTTCTCCTCCTGCCTTCAGTCTTTCCCAGAATCAGGGTCTTTTCCAGTGAGTCGGCTCTTTGCATCAGGTGGCCAGAGTATTGGAGCTTCAGCTTCAGCATCAGTCCTTCCAATGAGTATTCAGAGTTGATTTCCTTTAGGATGGACTGGTTTGTTCTCCTTGCAATCCAAGTGACTCTCAAGAGCCTTCTCCAGTACCACAGTTCGAAAGCATCAGTCCTTCGGTGCTCAGACTTCTTTATGGTCCATCTTTCACATCCATACCTGACCACTGGACAAGCCATAGCCTTGACTGGATGGACCTTTGCTGGCTAAGTGCTGTCTCTGTGTAGTGCTGTCTCGGTGCTCATTAACTGCCAGCCATTCGGCTGGAAGCCTGGTTGCACAGATTGGCTCATATCAAGCTTTTGTGTAAAGGCTGTTTCATCCCCTGAAGGAAGCCCTCTTTCAGCTGTCCCCTCCTTTGGTTGCTTCACGCCGAGGCGAGGACAGTTATTCAGTTAATCGGGTTTGTAAGAGAGCTCACTGTGGCTGCTTTTGCAAGTTGTGAGTCTTGCAGTTATTGGTCAAGCCTCAGGTATGTGTGCTCACACGCAGACACACGGATGAACACACAGACACACAGCTGTATTGCACAATCCAGAAAATCCCCCAGTGTAAAGACAGCAGGACCTGGGCACGGCTGGATCGCTGCCCCCTCCATGCCTTCGGCCCCAGATCTGCGATCCAGGCCCCTCACTAGGACACCTTTTGGGTGTAGAGAGCTCTGCATACTTAGGTAGAATTCTTCAAACCTGGTTACGACCGGTTCATGTAGTTCCTACTATTTAAGCACATTCATTGGCACTTCTAAATGCAAATCAGAAAGACAGCTCACCCCCCAAATCCATTATTTATTCCTAAGCACTTGCACTATCAACCAACTACATACGGACATTCATGTCCTGAGAAAATGGTCCTGAGAAACACTGACCAAGAAGATAGGTGTGTAGACAGAAGACACAGAAAAAGACATGATCTTTTGGACTCCTGGCCTGGATTCCTCACTTTTAGACGTCCCTGGTTTTGAGACTCACTGTCTCTAACTCAGGCTTCCCAGCTGGCTCTGGTGGTGAAGAACCCACCTGCCAATGCGGGTTAGATGTAAGAGACCTGGGTTCGATCCCTGGGTCGGGAAGATCCCTTGGAGGAGGGCATGGCAACCCACTCTAGTATTCTTGTCTGGAGAATCCCAAGGACAGAGTAGCCTGGCAGGCTGCATCTGTAAGGTTGCACAGAGTCGGACATGACTGAAGCAACTCAGCACGCGCACACACACACACACACACACACACACACGTCTAACTCAGGAGCTTTACAAAAACTTGTCAGATATCCCTAATGAATAAAAATACTTTCACTGAATATATTTACACTCCTTCTTTCAGAATGGATTTAAGAAAGATCACACAAATATAAGTAAAAAAAAAAAAAGAATTTGTTTTCAAAGTAAATGGATAGAGAACATGGGCTAAAGTAAGAACTTAACAGGCAGTGAAACCAGGGGTGAGGTTTGTATGTCGATGTATATATTTGGAGAAGGAACTGGCAACCCACTCCAGTATTCTTGACTGGAGAATCTCATGGGCAGAGGAGCCTGGGGGGCTTAAGTGCATGGGGTTGCAAAGAGTCGGACATGATTGAAGCGACTTAGCACATATGTATATATTAACACAAACTTTATATCCTGCACAGTTGCAAACAGTTTGGGTCCAAGGTGTCAGCAGGCTGTGTGAAGGTGATGCCTTAATCAACACATGCCTCAATGTCACCAGGATTAAAAGAAAACATGTGGGAAAGATGGTCCAGCTCTTAATTTTGAGTCTAGAGAAAAATGTGTCTCTTGGTTTGTCATCGGAAGGTAACAGAGAAGTCACATGAAAGCACTCAGCCAGTAAGGCCACCAGACGCCCTTGGAAGCCCTGATTTCCACCTGTTGTCCTGGAAACGCGACTGGCTATGCTTCTCCTTCTCAAGGTGTAGAGATTAGACAATACATCACATGTGCTCTGTCTACCATCTGTATATAACTGTCATGTATCATCTATCTTTCCATCTGTCTGTCTATAAATCTGTTGTCTGTCTACCTCTCATTTATCACCTGTCATCTGTATCTATCTTTCCAGCTCCGTATTTATCTACCTACCTGCCTCTCATTTATCTATCATCTCTCCCTCTGTCATCGGTATCTATCTTTCCATCTGTCTATCCATCATCTTTCTACCTGTTATCTGTCTTATTTGGTGTGAATAGCTGTATATCTAGGTCTGCATCTCATAGGGTTGGGCTGTGTCTTATGTTCATGGTTGCAGGTCAAAGTATCATTCAGTGATGTCACTCTTAATAAGATGAGCCCCAGACAGGGGACCCAGTTCAATGGCTCTTGTTGGCTCAGCTTAATTTGGAGGTTGACTGGGAGATGTTTCTCCAAGTATGATCAGAACCACCTGCATCAGGGTCATTTGGGAGACTTAGGATGTAAAAGTGCCCACCTCCAAATTGTCAGAATCTAGGTATGGAGTGGAGGATTATACATTGTTAGCACATTTTGGGGGATGATTTTCATGCATTATAGGGTTTGAGGAGCTCTAGACTAGATAGAAGATACTAAATAAATTTTGAGCTTCCCAGGTGGCGTAGTGGTAAAGAATCCACCTGCCAATGCAAGAGACACAGGTTCAATCCCTGGTTTGGAGAGATCCTCTGGAATATGAAATGGCAATTCACTCCAGTACTGTTCCCTGGAGAATTCCATGGACAGAGGAGCCTGGTGGGCTACAGTTCATGGGGTCACCAAGAGTTGGACATGACTGAGTGAATGAGCACGCATACACACAAATAATTTTGCTTTAATACACTTTCATTTTTTTTTGAAATAAAGACATCATTTGGGAAAGGGAGTTGGCAAAAGAAAGAATTGTCCTAAAGCTTTTCCCTTCAGATGTGTTTTGGGAGCGGTGGTTGGCATGTGTCATTGGTTGACATGATAAATTCTGTAAAGGTCTTGTGTGAAGGCATTCACTGGGAAATCCAGGGCCACTCAAGGCACAAAGTGCGATGTGAGAGCTGAGGAAGAAGCCCCGCAGCCCTGTTCGTTGGTGACAGCCCTGAGCTCCATTCAGACCAATCAGATCAAGTGCGGTACTTGCCTGCATTTTGCTGTGTTCCCATCAACAGCATCGACCCCTCAGGGACAGCCTGGGAATCTGACTCCTGGGTGTTTCCAGTTCTGCTGCACCGTGGCTGTGACCACAGATGGATGTTCAGAAGCAGTGGGTCCTTCTCACGCAGTGGAACTAGTGTGTTCTGGGGAACATAGGTTCCGTGCTGTCTGATGAAGCCTCAGCATCAGGGATACTGTCCTTCTGTGTGCCGAGCGGCCTCCCGCAGTCACGGTTTAGGGCTTGACAGTGTCCTTGGCGACGTGCTAAGCAAGAGGGCTGGCAAAGAGGAAGGTATGGTCTTTACCCACTTTTCTTCAAAGTTGCAAAATGCAACAGAACCTCTGGTTTCGGCAGCTTACATCATTTTGAGAAGATTTCTTCCTTTTTTTTGTTGTTGTTTTTAGTCCCCCAAATGGGTGCTGAAGTATGGGGCTTTTCAAACACTTGTGTTTTCATTGTCTAAATATTCACCTTGAGCACAAATGCTCACAGGGGTCAGAAGTCTCAGAGGGAAATAGTTGCCACATTGGTCTTTGTTTCCCCTGTTCGCTTTTTAAATTTCATTTTTAATTGGAGTATAATTGCGTAACATTACTGTGTCAGCTTCTGCTCTACAACAGTATGAATCAGCTGTATGTATACATATATTCCCCTCCCTCCTGAGCCTCCCCACCACCCCACCCCACCCCACACCTGTAGGTCATCACAGAGCACCGAGCTGAGTTATTCACCTTTTAACAAAGTTCGCTCTCTGTATTCATTCATTTATTCATTCACTGAGCACATGGAATATTCCAGTCACCAAGAATAAAAGCTCTTAGGAGATTCAAAGCCCCCAGTCCCTGGTACCCAGACACAGGTGGCCGGAGCTTCTCCCTCCGTGTCGTGCTCAGGCCCTCCTTGCCGGGTGACTCCTACTCAGCGTGTGAGGCATCCACCGAATACTTGTTACTGTTGTACTAGTCACGGAGGAAATGACCGAAGCCTGTGAGAAGCAGATAAGACCCGGCCGCATGAGCTTAAGTCATTCGTGGAGGGGAGAGCATGATTAAGAGCTCAGATGAGTGATTCAGACACGTGTTTCCAAATAGCTGGGGAACAAGATGACCGTAAGCATGACCGTGAGGAGCAGCTTCCTTTGTCCCCTTGTGATGCGCTTTCCGAAGCCCCGCCACCTCCACCGTTTCCTTCCGCCCTGGCCTTTCCCCCAGTCGTATCTTTCTACTCCTGTGCTGCGTTGTCATCTGTGTCCTCTCCCAGGTGGTTCCCTCCGATGGAATGTCCTCCTGCTCCCCTGCTAACAAGTCCTTCTCGCTTTCCAAGGCATCTTTGAAATCCACCCTCTCTAAGAAACCACCCTGTATCTTCAGGCACCTTCATTGCTTCTCTGACGACGTCTTAGCAATCCCTACATCACACTTTATGTGTTTTTGTATTATAGTCTATAATGCATCTGTATACTAGATATAGTGTTTAATTCCATGAAGGATTTGACATGCCTTGCAGACCAAACTACTGATCATCACGTGAGCCAAACTACTGATCAATTAGAAATTGGGGATCTATACTAAGGCAGTTGGGCTTCCCAGGTGGCTCAGTTTGATAGAGAATCCACCTGCCAATGCAGAAGACTTGGGTTCAGTCCCTGGGTCAGGAAGATCTCCTGGAGGAGGAAGGAAATGGTGACCTACTCCAGTATTTTAGCCTGGAGAATCCCATGACAGAGGAGCCTGGCAGGCTAAAGTCCATGGAGTTGCAAAAGAGCTGGGCACGACTTTGCAACTCAACAGCCACAGCTAAGGCAATTATGAATATTAATGGAAAACCAAGGTCACATGAAGGAACAATGTAGCTCTTTTGGCCACAAGTTTGGCCAAGATGCTGTGGCTTAGTTTCTAGAATAGCATTGAGCTTCCTGGTGGCCAAACAAAAAAGATCCATAGGGGAAATAATATCTTTTATCAGAAATAAATTTCACAGGGAAGGGAATGTTTTTCCTGGTGCAGAATCCTAAAAGCAGAATCTCTGGACATTATATTTGGGCTTAACTCAGACATGGGAGAAGGCAATGGCACCCCACTCCAGTACTCTTGCCTGGAAAATCCCATGGATGGAGGAGCCTGGAAAGCTGCAGTCCATGGGGTCGCTGAGGGTCGGACATGACTGAGCGATTTCACTTTCATGCATTGGAGAAGGAAATGGCAACCCACTCCAGTGTTCTTGCCTGGAGAATCCCAGGAACGGGGGAGCCTGGTGGGCTGCCGTCTATAGGGTCACACAGAGTCAGACACGACTGAAGTGACTCAGCAGCAGCAACTCAGACATGAGCACCTTCCGTGTGACATCCTCTATGGACAGAGGGAGTTATGTTAGCAAACAGCTCAGTGCAGACAGAAGGCATATGCCAGTGTGAGTCTTCGCTAGTCTGGTTTCTTAGAAAGTCAGGATTTCGATTTCTCAAAGTGGCAGAAAGTTCCTATGGCTTGCACAAGACCTTTTCTAAAGATGACATCTCCAAGCTCAGGTTGAAAGTAGATGAATAACAAGCAATGGAAGAAAATACTCTCCAAGTCCAAATGGCCAACGTTTTATTACAGTGTACTCAGCCATGAAATTAAAAGATGCTTTCTCCTTGGAAGAAAATCTATGATTTTCTTCTAATTTTCTAATAGGCAGTGTATTAAAAAGCAGGGACATCACTTTGCCAACAAAGTCTGTATAGTCAAAGCTATGCTTTTTCCAGTACTCGTGTACAGATGTGAGAGCTGGACCATAAAGAAGGCTAAGTGCTGAAGAATTGATGCTTTCAAAATGTGGTGTTGGAGGAGACTCTTGAGAGTCCCTTGGACAGCAAGGAGATCAAACCAGTCAGTCCTAAATGAAACCAAGCCTGAATAGTCATTGGAAGGACTGATGCTGAAGCTGAAGCTCCAATACTTTGGCCACCTGATGCAAAGAGCCAACTCATTGGAAAACACTCTGGTGTTGGGAAAAATTGAAGGCAGGAGGGGAAGGGGACGATAGAGGACAAGATGCTTGGGTGGCATCACTGACTCAATGGGCATGAGTTTGAACGAACTCCAGGAAATAGTGAAGGACAGGGAAGCCTGGTGTGCTACAGTCCATGGGGTCAGACACAACTTAGCAACTGAACAGCAACAATCTTTTTAAAGGTGGTTATTTATAAGCCTGTGTGTTCTATTAGATTGAGAGCATCGTGAGTTGGTGATAATGTCTTTTGCATTCCTCACCACCAGACAAAGCAGCGAACTCATGGCCCACGTGCAGAAGTCAGTAAGCATGCATCAGTCAAGTTAGTGGGAATCCACCTTTAGTTAGTTGGAATCAGAGGATCACAGGGGATGCATTTGCAAGATTCTTGCTGGTCTTCATTCAGCTCTTTATTAGTCAGGGTTCTTCAAAGAAGCAGAACCAGTCTCTCTCTCTTTCTCTCTCTTACCCTCTCCCAGTCTTTACTCAATCTCACAATTCAAAGGCTGGCATCTTTCGGAAGCACCCTTGCAGATTAGCCCAGAAATAATGTTTAATGAAATATCTAGACATCCCACAATCCAGTCAAGTTGACACATACTCTTAACTATCATTGAAAGCGAAAGTCACTCAGTCGTGTCTGTCTCTTTGTGACCCTGTGGACTATACAGTCCATGGAAGTCTCCAAGCCAGAATACAGGACTGGGTAGCCTTTCCCTTCTCCAGGGGATCTTCCCAACCCAGGAATCAAACTCAGGTCTCCCGCATTGGGGGCAGATTCTTTACCAGCTGAGCCACCACGGAAGCCCAAGAATACTGAGGCGGGTAGCCTATCTCTTCTCCAGTGGATCTTCCCAACCCAGGAATCAAACCAGGGTCTTCAGCATTCCAGGCGGATTCTTTACCAGCTGAGCCACAAGGGAAGCCCTATCATTAAACTCTTTTAAAATGTACGTATTTATCTTTTTTTGGCTGTGCTGGGTCTTCGATGTTGCATGTTGGCTTTCCCTAGTTGCTGCAAGCAGGGGCTACTTATGGTTTCAGTATGTGGGCTTCTCACTGGAGTGGCTTCTCTTACTGCAGAGTGCAGACTCTAGGCACGCGTGTCTCAGTAGTTGTAGCCCTTGGGCTCAGTCATTGTGGCGCATGGGCTTAGTAGCTCTGCAGCATGTGGACTATTCCAAGACCAGGGATCAAACCTGTCTCCTGCATTGGCAGGCAGATTCTTTAGCCCTGAGCCATGAAGGAAGTCTCATAAAACTCTTAAATGTGAGAAATTGGGCCCTGGGGAAGTGAAATAACTTTGCCGAGGATACATGTACAAATGGGTGAGACCAGAGCCAATCCTCAGGCCTGTACTCAGTGAGTAAGTATCTGTTGGTGAAGCAGTTCTTTTTTAAAATTAAAGTATTACGGGGGCCTCCCTGGTGGCTCAGACAGTGAAGAATCTGCCTCCAATGCGGGAGATCCAGGTTCAGTCCCAGAGTCAGGCAGATTCCCTGGAAAAGGAAATGGCAACCCACTCCAGTATTCTTGCCTGGGAAATCCCATGGACAGTGGAGCCTGGTGGGCTACAGCTCATAGGGTTGCAAAGAGTCAAACATGACTGAGTGACTAATACTTGGACTTTTTCCTAGTCAGTTTACAATGCTGTGTTTGTTTCAGGCATGCAGCATAGTGGCTCAGTATTTTTACAGGTTGTGCTCCATGATTAGATTATTATAAGATAATGAGTATTATTCCCTATGCTATACAGTATATCCTTGTTGCTTATCTACTTATATATATTAGTTTGTATGTGCTAATCCCACAGCACTAATTTGTCCCCCGCCTTCCCTCTCCCATTTGTTAACCATGCATTTGTTTTCAATAAACTACACGTTTCTCTGCTTTACTTTGTCGTGCCTCCAAACACTCCCAAAGATCTCTCCCATTATGTCTGCATTATGGAATGTGTTTCTATAAGCTTCTGGTTACAATTTTTTATGCTAAGTCAAGCAACTGAATAACCCAACCAACTAAAACTTAAATCCTAAGGTCCCAGTTAATATATGTTTAAACTGCGAGCTGAATTGAGGCAACTGTCATTGGGTTCTATGTGGCTGAAATAATAAAAACAGAAATGGTGACCAGTCTGCCAAGGGCACACTGTTGTCAGCCGCTTGGCCGTGTTCTTTGTTGAAAATGTATTATCTCATTTAATGGTGGAGATAACAGGAAAGATGGTAAAGGACAGGGAAGCCTGGCGTGCTGCAGTCCATGGGGTTGGTTGCTAAAAGTCGGACATGACTGAGCCACGGAACAACAACAATCTCATCTAAATTCCACAAAAATCCTATGGTGTAGAAACTATTTATTATTCTCACTTTATAGATAAACAAACTAAAACTAGGGAGGTAAGATGGTTGCCCAAGATATCCCAGCCGATGATGTGGAAAGCCAGAATTCTGATCCAGTTCTGTCTGAATCCACAGTCTGAGCTCTTATTTGTACACTATTAATACATGATCAAAAGTGTCCAGGAAGAACACAAGAAAGTAGAATGATGGAATAAATTTGTTAAATTGTTGTAGATTCTGAAAAGGCCTTTTCAAAGATGTGAGTAGTAAGTCATGGAGTAAAGTTGATATTCAAGATTGTCTATGATGTTGCTCAGCTCTGAACCTTTACATTTCCATGATGATAACGATTTACCTGTTGTTTTTTTTTTAAACCAAGAGAAGAATCTGATTAAAAATAGCTTTGATTTAGCAAAAATAGCTGGGTGGATGTTCGTAAATGTAGAAAAAAAATTAAGATAGATGATGCTCCTTTGGGCTTCCCAGATGGTGCTAGTGGTAAAGAATCTGCCTGCCAATGCTGGAGACGTGGGTTCGATCCCTAGGTTGGAAAGATCCCCAGGAGAAGGAAATGGCAACCCATTCCAGGTTTCTTGCTTGGAAAATCCTATGGACAGAGGATCCTGGAGGGCTATAGTCTGTGGGGTTGCAAAGAGTTGGACATGACTGAGCAACTGAGGGTGCACACACGATGTTCGTTTGAGTCATCATACTTAGGATACCCATGGGATACCTACAAGGCAGTTCAGTGTGTCCTGTGGAGCATAGCGTTAAAGTCCTTGATCAAGGATCATACATTTCATACATCTGAGTTCTAAACTATGCCTTCTCTAGCTCTGGAAAGTCATTTAATCTTGCTGAGCCTTAGTTTCTGTGCCATCAAAATAAAGATGGTAGTATGGATTAAATAAGATGCATGTGTGAAGTGTATAAACAGTGCTTGGGATATGGTAATGCTTCCAAAAATTGCAGCTCTTCGTTTCATATTCCTTTAGGCATTTGGGAGACAGCCCTACACTCAAAAGATAAGCATTTATTATGGGTTGAATTGTGCCCCTACCAAAAAAAAAAAAAGATACATTGACATCCTAACTTCCAGTGCCTTGGAACATGACCTGATTTGGAAATAGAGTATTTTCAGATTTGATCAAGTTAGGATGAGGTCACAAGGGTGGGCCTGATAGAATGACTGGTGCCCTTATCTGAAGGGGGCATCTGGACCCAGACATACACAGAGGGAAGGTGATGTGAGGATGCAGGGAGAAGCCCATGTAAGGATGGGGGTAGAGATTAGAAGGGTGCAGCTGTAAGGAACCCTGAGGAGTGCCACCCACCCCCAGAAGATGGGACAGGAAATAAGGATTCTGTTCAGAGTCCCAGAGCAAGCTTAGCCCTCCTGACGGCTAGATTTCAGACTTCTAGCCCCCAGAACTATGAGGAAACACATTCCTATTGTTTTAAGCCAGTTGGTGTGTGGTTCTCTTTGCGGCACCCCTTGAAAACCAATACAGCATGCACGCTGTAGTTGGAACACGAGAGTCTAGATGGCGAGGGGATATCTATGGAGTGAGGAGAGTGGAGGGCAAAACTCCCGGGATACCAATATTTAAAGAGGAGCAAAGAGAGACAGCTCAAGCAGGGAGAGACTTTTAAGTGGAACAGGTCACTCCATTTCTAAAACATGATGAGCATATGCAGTGTTTTCATGGAATACTAACTAAGAGGAGGAAACAGGAAAAAAAAAGAAAAACAAAATCTCCACGCTAGATAACCCACTTAGGAAGAGCTGAGAATGACTATCCCATTGAAATATTTTGGCATGTCTGAATGTCAAAGATATCTTTAGAGCCCAACAAAAATAATGTAGTCATGTATTTTTTGAATAAAATATATGATGGAATTGTTGATTCTCAGTGAGCTGAAAGTAGGCACACCTTTTTTTTTTTTTTTCTTTTACAGTTCTTTGTGCTCTTCCCTAGGGTATTGAACAATCCATATGTACAGTTGCTTTTTGAGAATCGATTATTTAATCCACGAATGAAGTGGAGCATAGTGTGAGCCAGGTTGATGACTGCAGTGAAAAGGGAAAAGTTTGAAGGTAGATAAATAAAATTTGTGCAGAGAAGACTCTTGGTTCTACTAAACCGTTGAACTTAAAAGGGCCTCTCGCAGAGTCCCTGGAAATGATGCATAAAATCTAACAGCCTTTTGAATGCACAGCTGAACTGGGAAGAAAGTCAGCAAGTTCCTTATGGACTAAACTGAGGCAGAAACTGAGAACAGGGCAGCCTATTCGTCCCATTTGTCTCCTGTTATCTTAGGTGCTTTGGGTGGGGATGGGGTTCTCATGTCTATAATACAGATATTTGGGTTCTAAAGATTAATTAGGGACAGGAGATTACATCTTGGACTTGCAAAAGCAGGGATTGGACCTCCTAACTCATGCATACAACTGTCCCCAGTCTGAGAAATTAACCATTGAAAAGTGGTTATGGGCTAGAAATAAAGACAAAATCTTGCTTGAGAAGCTCGCCTTCAATTCAAGCTTGACACAATTCCTACAGATAAAGACCTACAGAAGATGATGCTGCAAACCTAAATTATGAAAACAGGAAGACTCTATCAAGACCAAGATTCAGCAGAAAGAACAGACAACATGATTCAGTTCAGTTCAGTTCAGTTGCTCAGTCGTGTCCGACTCTTTGCAACCCCATGAATCGCAGCACGCCAAACTCACGTCCATTGAGTCGGTGATGCCATCCAGCCATCTCAACCTCTGTCGTCCCCTTCTCCTCCTGCCCCCAATCCCTCCCAGCATCAGAGGCTTTTCCAATGAGTCAACTCTTCGCATGAGGTGGCCAAACTACTGGAGTTGCAGCTTTAGCATCATTCCTTACAAAGAAATGCCAGGGTTGATGTCCTTTAGAATGGACTGGTTGGATCTCCTTGCAGTCCAAGGGACTCTCAAGAGTCTTCTCCAACACCACAGTTTAAAAGCATCAATTCTTCGGCGCTCAGCTTTCTTTACAGTCGAACTTTCACATCCATACATGCCACTGGAAAAACCATAGCCTTGACTAGACGGACCTTTGTTGGCAAAGAAATGTCTCTGCTTTTGAATATGATATCTAGATTGGTCATAACTTTTCTTCCAAGGAGTAAGTGTCTTTTAATTTCATGGCTGCAGTCACCATCTGCAGTGATTTTGGAGCCCCAAAAAAGAAAGTCTGCCACTGTTTCCACTGTTTCCCCATCTATTTCCCATGAAGTGATGGGACCAGATGCCATGATCTTCGTTTTCCGAATGTTGAGCTGTAAGCCAACTTTTTAACTCTCCTCTTTCACTTTCATCAAGAGGCTTTTGAATTCCTCTTCACTTTCTGCCATAAGGGTGGTGTCATCTGCATATCTGAGGTTATTAATATTTCTCCCATGATTAAACCTTCAGTAATGTTAGATAATTAAAGTATGATATAGGGAATATAGAGTAAGTAGATTTAAAAAGTGACTAGATACCTAAAGGGCTTCACTGGTGTCTCAGAGGAAGAGAATCTGGCTGCCAATGCAAGAGATATGCAGGAGACAGGATTCAGTCCCCAGGTTGGGAAGATTCCCCTGGAGAAGGAAATGGCAACCCACTCTAGTATTCTTGCCTAGGGAATCCCATAAACAGAGGAGCCTGTCAGGCTGTAGACCATGAAGTCACATGAGTTGGACATGGCTTAATTTCTAAACAACAGATACATAAAAGAAGGAATAAGCAAAGAGAGGGAAAAGATTATGGAAAAGAATGGATAATATTGAAGAAGGAAAAATAGAATTCCTAGAAACACAGGGGAGTATTCAAAATCCAGATCAGAGAATATCAAAAACTCAGTAGATGGATTAAACAGTTGATATGAAAAGACTGAGAAGCGGATTAAAGATTGTATTCAGAATGTCACACAGGGACAAAAAGGGGAAGTTTAAGAAGAAAAGTCAACAGTTGGGAGGGACTCAGCGTAGACCTGTTAGAAGTTCTGGAAAGAGGGAATAAAGAGAATGGATGAGATGCAATACTTGAAGAGATAAACAGCTAAGAGTTTCCCAAAATCGATGAATAAAACCATTCTCCAAATATAGGAAACACCATCTAGAGAAGGATGAAGAAGAATTCATCTTCTCTAATCATGTTACCATGAGACTGAAGAACACCAGAGACAAAGAACTTTAGAGGCAAATAATGAGAGACAGGGACTTTCGAGGTGGTCCAGTGGTTAGGACTCTGCTCTGAGGCTCTGGGTTCCATCCCTGGTCAAGGATCTGAGATGCCACAAGCCACTGGATGTGGCAAAAAAAAAAAAAAAAGACCACTTAGCGAACTCACTAATTACCCTCCTATAAAAAGAAAGAAGACAGACTATCAGAAAATAATGCCAGTTATAAGGACAGCAAACCTCTCAATAGCCAAACAGGGCACAGAGGACAATAGAAGGAGATTTCCAGGAACTGGGAGAAACTGAGAAAGCTCTACGTCTATTCTGGTCTCTTAACATCCTTTTTCCTGCCACAGACTCTAATAATGTTGAATAAAAATATTGACTGACATTATTATATAAGCATAGCGATGAATGACTGGTGTTAAAGGTTCCTAAATACCTTACGTTCTCTGGGCAAAGGACATTTGGGGATTAAAGTTTTATTTTGTATAGAGATTAAGAAGTGAAGAAATTGGAGTAGAACATTAAACACCCAACCAGTAGAGAAACAAACAAAAAGGAGCAAAGAAAAATAGATGAACTCAATCAGATATTTGAAAGGAGAAACAACAGATACGGCAATCACAGAAAATGTGAAGTGTTAGAAGTCAGATATACCAGTAACAATAAACGTATGTAGATCGAACTTGTCATTAAAGACCGAGAATGATAAAATGGATTTTTTAAAAGTACTCCAGAGTTAGCTATGTACTATTTACAGAAACATCTGACACAGACAAGGAATCCCAGTAAACAGATGGGAAAAGATACACTAGCCAAATTGCAGTCAAAATAAAGCTGACAAGAATGGAAACAGAAAGCATTACTGGAGAAAACTGATAGTTACCACATGATAAAAAGTGTTTACATTTATGAAGACTGTACGGTGATAAAGCTGAATGTACCTAATAACATAGCCTCAAAATACATAAAGAACTACACAGAGAACTAGACCAGTTCATTTTAGTGAGAGATTTTAATTTGCCTTTCTCAGCTTTTGATAGATCAATGACATGGCAATTATGTGTGAATTACTGATTTTGATCTAGTGGTTATTTATAGAAACCTGTACTCAACAATTAGAAGCCTTCTTTCTAAGCACTTGAAGGGCATTTGCAGAAATGGACCATGCCATAGGAGTAACAACCATTATTCAAAAAATCAGTATCATATACACCTCATTCACTGACAAAAGTACAATAAAACTAGAAATCAGTAATTATCAAAACAGTGACTGAACCACATTCATCGTTTGGAAATGAAAAGATTCAGAAGTAACCTTAACTGTAGGCTCTTTTCTTAAGCTCAAATTTCAATTTCTTGAGGCTCAAATTTGAGCCAGTTCTCTTTTTCAGGCTTCTTTATAAATGTAAAATTTGTTCTGATGAGGCGGCAAAATACTAAATCTTATTTTTGCAGGCTTCTGAGTGTCTAGAACAGCAGACTGGCAGCCTCGCCAGGGTCTGGTTTTATAAACAAAGACCTCACAGGCTTGTGATATGACTTAGAAATGCGATTTATTTTTGTTGGTATTTTTTCATGACCATGGGTGATTTTTCTTTCTGGAAGCCAGCATTTTACATTGATACTGTTCAAGAAAAATGACACTCAGGACTTATCACCAATTTGGTTCATTGTCGGGTGGGGCAAGTGTCTCAGAAACAGGATGCTTCCCTATATGAGGTATTTTGTTTCAAGAAGGCACCGTGTGTCTTCAGCAATGCAGTATCCTTTTGCTTAATTTAAATATCTACTTAATATTTTCCTGGCAGCAGTGGAATTCTATTAAGTCAGAATCCAGTTTCAGGGAAATGTAAAAAAAAAAAATTTCAACCCTAATCCTACCCACTGCTTGTCATCCCCTCACCCCTCACCACTCCCGCCTAAACAGTGCAAATCTGCTTTGCTTTTATTTATTGTTTTAATCTCCGCTTACTGAAATAACATTTGTAAAACTTTTGGATATTAACTGTGTCATCTAAAATACAAATAAGAGGCTGCAGAGAGAGAGATGACTTTCTTTTTTAACCCTGTACCACGGGGATTTACCAGTTTGATGTCCACGCGTTGTGGAGACTAGACATAGATGTTTTCCAAACAATTGAACTGGAGGGCTGAAAACAAGACAACTTATCTCTAGCGGCTCATGGTTCCTCTGCCAGAAGCACCTCCGAAAGCTTCTTAAAATGAAGTGATAAATCAGACTTTTGTGTTGAAAGGAAGAGGCTTCCCCTGTGATAATAGACTGTTTATTTCAATTTAGCAGAGTTTGCAATGCAGAATCCAGTGCGTGGATGCATTATTGCTCTGTAATGTGTTATTGTTGGCAAAGTGCTTGCACATACATTATCTCATTGACTTTTCTCTTCCCCTAACATTTCACTTAATTACCCACAGAAAAAAAGAAAACCTCTAGAGAGGTTGACTTCTGCATCTAAGGAATGGTTGAATCAGAACCGAAATATGAGTGTTCTGGCTCCTGATAAAACCTTTTATTTGATCACCACATTTGCTATGCTGGATGTGAATTAAGACATTCTTTGATTCTTCAGGTATTTTCAATGACTCTGGAATTCCTAGATTATAAAGTCCAACCTTCTTAGCAAGATCTTCAAGGTTCTCTTTGAAAGAAAGAGAAAGTGAAGTCGCTCAGCCATGTCCAACTCTTTGCAACCTCATGGACTGTAGCCCACCAAGCTCCTCTGCCCCTGGGATTTTCTAGGCAAGAATACTGGAGTGGGTTGCCATTCCCTTCTCCATCTGTCATCATACTGCGGTCAAAATCCTTTTTGTTCATGCAGGCTCAAGCCAAACCCTTCTGGTGAAACTCCCCCCCCCCTTTTTTTTTTCTGTCCCCTGATTGGGATGAATTGCTGCTTCTCTGTACTTCCACATCCTGCTTGGATAACACGGATTTAGTTCCATTTTGGGGTCATCTTCATGGCAACCTCCCTCGGTAGATTGTCAGCATCTTTGTCTTGGCCACCTCTGAATCCCTGCAGTACTTGTGTATATCATAAATGCTTAGTTAAATTCAGCTTAGTCTAAGGACTAAGACTGTTGGTGTTAAGATGGAAGTCCTGTTGGTCTGTGGAATGTACACATTGTTTTATAAATGTCTACCGACAGTTGACTAGTAGTAAAGAAGGGTAAGGAAGATGTGGTACATATATGCAATGGAATACTGCTCAGCCATGAACAGGACAAAATAATGCCATTTGTAGCAACAGGAATTCAACTAGAGAATGATTATACTAAGTGAAGTAAGAATGATAAACATCATATCATTTATATATGGAATCTGAAATATGATACAAGTGAACCTATCTAGGAAACAGAATCAGGGACATAGAGAACAGAGTGGCGGTGCCATGGGGAGGAGGACAGGTTAGGATGGACTGGGGGTTTGGGATTAGCAGATGCAAATTGGTATCTACAGAGTGGGTAAGCAGCAAGCTCCTACTCTTTTGCACAGGGAGCTATATTCAATATCCTGTGGTAAACCATAATGGAAAAGAAGATATGTGTGTGTAACTGAATCACTGTGCTATACAGCAGAAATTAACACAACCTGGTAAGTCAACCAGACTCCAATTAAGAAAACAATGCCATTAAAAAAAAAGGAAAAGAAACCCCAGGCTCAGTCATGAGGTTAGGAGACAGGTTCTGAGCTGCACTACTCCCTGGGGGGCAGAGGGTGTGCGATCCACCCCTGAACAGAGGCAGAGGTGACCCTGGGTTGGGGCTCATCCTGTGACCCCTCCCCTTTCTCCTTCATACGCATAGTTGGGGGTCAGAGAAAGAGGGAAGACCTGTTGAATCTTGTGGGACCTTGCGAGCTCCCTTCTGTGCTGGCAGGGTGGGGTGGAAATAGGAAAACTTGGCTGATCCATCATGGGCCATGGAGGAGACCTGGAAGCCTCTCTCCTGGGTGCTCTGTGGAGCTGAAGGGTGAGCTGAGACCCCACACACTGACTTGAACCCTAAAAAAATACCTTTTTACAAGAGCAGCATCCATGCCTGGCCCAGGGAGCTTGGGGAAGCCCAGGGTGGGCCCTGCCATGGGCAGGGACAGCACCTTCCGTCTTGTCCTCACTTCCCTGCCCAGGGAGTCACTATCAGCTCCTAAACCTCAAGAGTGTGGAGGACAGTTACCCAAAGGAGGTGGTGAGTGTAGGCAAGGGTGCAAGAAAGATGAGTCTTCAACCAGCGGGAGGTGTGTGGGCACAGACGGGGTGTGGGTTCACGACATGACAGCTGGGTGTGTGGAGATGGCAGGTCCGGATGGAGGAAAAGCTGGGAGTGATGCTTAGGAAAACCATAGGGCCCAGGAACCTGCGGCTGTGTGCTTCAGACTGAAGAGTTCGGACTTGATCCTTGCAAACCGTTGCCTGTAGAACACCCATAGAGGTGGTCTAGGGTAACGGCGCCCCAGAGACAGGTTGGAAAGGAGCGTCCTCATTTACTCTCTCAAGCAGTCATATTTTCATATTTTGTTTTTAATATTCTTTGCTTCTAAATGTATAGGGCAGAGGTGTGGAGATCGAATTCCAAAAGTATATAGAAGTAACCTGACCTGGTGTAATTTTGTTCTTTTCCAATGAAACAACTCCCATGAATGAACTGGATAAAAAATGTAGTATTAAAATTTTATGAAAATGTCATAAAAACATTTTAGCAAATGTAAATGTGCAGTCCTTTGTGGGACCTTGTTTTGATTTTGAAACACAGAGAATATATATATATATATATATATTTTATAAGTAACTGTTTAACCAAAGTATCACATGTTCATTGTAGAAAAAAAGAGAAGATAATGTTGAGTGAGAAGAAAAAAAATTTAAATCTCCATTGCCTTTTGCTCAGATGCAATAATTGCCATATCAATGCCTATCTCTTGAAAATTCTTTCCAAGGATATATTTGTATTTCTTTGAAGAATATAATTATACGACCATAACGTATTCAAAAATTTTAATCTATTTTGAACATTTTTTATATCAGTAACTACATTCAGCAGTGTAATTTTTAGTCTCTAAATATCACAAGAATGTTCCTAAATGTACAGCAACTTAACTCGTTCTTTTTTGTGTGGGACATTTAGGGTGTTTCCAATGTTTGGCTATTATAAACAGCACTACAAAGAACAGCCTTGAAAATAAATCATTGCGTACTTCCTCTATGATTTCCTAAGGATGAATTTCTAGAAGTGGAATTTTTAGTTCAGAGAATACACACAGTTTTTAAAAGGCATCTGAAAAGTACTGCCTAACTGATGACTGGAAAGGTAGGAATTTATGCTCATGCCAGCAGGACAAGAGAAGGGCCATTTGACCAATCCGAAGCCAGAATTTAGCGGTAATCGTGCAGATCAAAGAGAAATTGGCCTCCGGGGTCTTGCATGAGATTCCCTTAAAAGGAAAATTGAAACAGCCATCGCAACCTTGAGCTTAGCGAGGGAAACCCATTAACAGGCACACCAAGGGACGCTGGAAAGAGATCGGCCTTCTTCTGGCTGTCTTCCTGAGGTGTCACTTGGCCATGGTAAGGTGAAGCCAGCCACTTTCAGGAAGGTATTTATGTATCATTTTCAGAATGTGTTTCCACTATTAAGAGAAGAAAATGCCTTCCCAGAGTGAACTGATTTCTAGGAAGTAGTTACACCAAAGCATAGTCCTTCGATGTGTTCTAACCCAGTGGTGGAATTTACAGGAAATGACTTGGGGACCCTGTGGAAGGGAGGACCTTCTTTCCCAGAGGGCTTCCTCTGCATAGAACTAAGGAAAGAGGGCTTGGATTCAGGGCATCCTGAGACCAATATATGATTTGTTCCTATATGATGAGGAGTCATGACATACCATGAGAAAAAGGGAGGGGAAAAAAAAAAAACTTTCTATGGAAACAGTCTGAAGTTTTGAATGTTTTGTCCGTGAAAGCAGAATTCTGACCTCATGGCAGAGAGCCATCTGAACTTCAATGACTTGGATGGAGTTAACATTCAGTTTTCACAGGCTAACAAAATGTTTCCATGTGGTTGGATTACAAAGGCATAGGCGTACCTTTCTGTCAACGCTGCCATTTGAGCTTTTGTAGATATTCTATGCTTTGTAGCAGAACCAGAGATCTTAGTTAGGCATGGGTCCTGTGACCATGGATTCTGCATGGAGGTACTCACCTAGGCCAGCACTTCCGCAGGCTGCGTGTGGACACAGGTCAGCTGAGAATCCTATGAAAATAGATTCAGCAGGCCTGCATGGCGCCTGGGGATTCTGCATTTCTAATTAGGTCCCAGGGAATGCAGAGGCTTCCAGGTCCTGTGATCACACTCTTAAGGAGTGAAACCCAGGAGTAGATGGTCTGAACCACATTGGAATTACCTGGACAGCTTTTAACAACTGATACCCAGGTTGCCCTCCAGCAGATTTCATTCAGCATCTCTGTGAGTGAGAGCCGGCATCTGTAGTTTTTGGTGTTTTTTTTCTGTCTCCCCATGACTCTCATGTGGAGCCCAGGGTATGGACCAATGCAGATTCCTTCACATGTGGGTGGGGAGGGGGATGCAGGGGTCTTCACTGATAAGTAAATTGGGTATATTCATGGGGAGGGGGTGTGCAAGAGCTGCTTAAATGATGAACTGTACCTCCATGGATGGACTTGAACACATCCTGAAAATACAGTGCCGAGTGCCAAAAGCAAACTACATGTCGTTTATATTAAGTTGCAAGGCACACAACAATATGTTAGTGGATACAGCAAGACTATTGAGATATGCACAGGGGCAATGGATGCAACATTTCAGGATACTGGTTTCTCTGGGGTGTCCAGGAGGGCAATGGGCCGGGGATGAATTCTATTGGAGTCGAAATAATTCGTTCTTACTAATAAAGATGTGAAACCGTAGGGAAGAAACAAAAGAAGGGAGGGAGGGGGAGACAGGAGAGTGAGAAAGAAAAGGAAAGAAGGAGGGAAGGCGGCACGTGACTGGCTGTTTCTCGCCGTCACTCTGTTGTTTCTGGAATACAGAGTGTATTCCAACAGCACATCGATGCCCATGCTTGAGCAGCCTCAAACATTAGTAAGAGCAAATGGGATTCCAGAACTATTAAGGTAGAAAGCGATAAAAGGGTGGTCTCTTCCCACAGCAGATGTTTCAACTCACGATGATCTGCGCTCTTCCAGCCTGTCCAGAGACCCCCAGACCTAGGTTTTCATTCCACATGGGAAACAGACACAGAGGAGAGTCTCCGGGGGTCACGGCATTGAGAGACCCAGGGATTAGACGAACTCTGGCCTTTTGTTCTTGGTCCCGATGTCTCCTGGTTCAGGGACCCCAGGGAGGAGTTGCATCTCCCAGCGAGGCATATGGGGTACCCTCCACCCAGGCTGTTTGCGTGGGGTGCGCTGAACTTGTGTTTCCGTTGAGGGGATCACCTGCCCCTTCTCCCCAGGGCCCTGGCCTCCTAGTCCTCGGGGGTCGCCTTCCGTACACGGCGGCCAAGCGTGACGACGCTGCCAGCATCCTGTGGGTGTTTGTGCCTGGGCTGTGGAATGTGAACACCCCCAGACAGCTTGCCTCCTGCAGGTGTGAGTGAGTTGCCAGACCAGCTTCTCTGCAGGAAGAGCGTGTAACTGATGCCTTTTGCCTAGAAACACTTGCTTCCTGGGAGGTGCTAGGGTTCAGGTTGACCTACATGTTATTTCCAGTTCTGTGGTCAATATTTTCCAGTATTTCATACAAATATTGTATGTTTTTTTGTTAATATGTAATTAACATCTTCCTGATATATGTTCTTTTTTTCATATAAAGACACCAGTATTTTTTAAGAAAAGTTTTCATTGGTTCTTATTCCTTTTTTCCTCATTGTTTTTTAAAATATATTTTTTCTAGATTTTATTTATTTTATGGGTGTGCCATGCAGCATGTGAGATCAGGTATCAAACCCAGACTCCCTGCATTAGAAGCGGAGAGTCTAACCACTGGACTGCCAGGGAAGTCCCTCCCATTTTTTTTTTTTTTAATTGAAGTTTGGTTGATTTTCAGTGTTAGGTTAGTTTCAGTGTAGAGCAAAGTGATTCAGATATTCTTTATTCAGATGAATAAATGAACAAGTAAAAAGAAATGAATAAGAAGAAAACCTTATCCCTCCAGGAAACTTCAGGTTAATTGAGCAACAAAGAAGCAAGTGGTATGACGAATCCTAAACTTCCAGGATATTTCCCTTTAAACTTTTTAAATATCTGGTCTTAGCATTGAGATCAGTGTTGTTTTTGACTGACCAGCATCCCTTCCATCCCTTTGGAGCAACTCCTTGATGTTTCCTGGAGCTCCCTCTCTCTGTTGGCAGTCCATGTGGTTCAGTCTGACTTAATCTTAGGTTTCCTGGGTGGACATGGAATTCAGACCTGAAGAATTGGCACAGCCCACCTCCTTGCACATAGTGATTAGTTCAGGAATGGCCATGTGATTCAAGTTGGTCCAGTGATTCTCAATCCTAAAGAGTTTTAGTGAACTGTGGAAAGAGGCTCAGAAGCTCTTTACGGAAGTTGTTTAGCTCTTTAGGATGGAAAACTCAAACCAACAGGGCCCAGCGTATCCAAGGAACCAGTCAGAGAATGAAACCAGTACAGAGGAAAGAGAGGCCAATGATGGAGAGACTTGAGTCTCGTGACAGTGTTTGTGCTCTGGACCAAACCGTGCCTGAAGCTAGTATATCCCCTGGACTTTTCAGTTATGTGAATCAATAAATACCCTTCTTTGCTTAAACAAAAACAAAAAAACTTAACTTTAAAAACAGTAGTCTGAGCATAAGTCAGTTGTTCTTCGGATGTTCTCCTTGGACTGGTCCCTGAGCCTGGCTTGAAAATTCTGGAAGAGTGGCAGGTGATGCTCTGGAAAGCTGTGGCTAGTGGGAGATCCCACCTGGGATATGGCTCTGCCCCAGGAGTTTGTCTTCAGGCATTGATCAAATATTCTTCCATCCCCTTTCAGATCCCACGCTATGGAGTACAGACCATGTCCGGCAGTGGCTGGAGTGGGCAGTCAAAGAATACGGGCTTCCGGACGTTGACATCTTATTATTCCAGAATATCGACGGGAAGGAGCTGTGCAAAATGACCAAAGATGACTTCCAGAGGCTCACCCCGAGCTACAACGCTGACATCCTTCTGTCGCACCTCCACTACCTCAGAGAGAGTAAGGCGGTCCCCACTCCCCACGAAGACCACTGTCTGAGGTCCTTCTTAACCTCAGATGCAGAGGATTCAGCCCTCTTTCTGCCCTAACCCGATTCCCATTAGGATCTGAGAGAATGCTCAGAAGGTGATGACTTAGCCAGATGCGGAGTGAAAGTGGCTCTTTTATAAGAAGCAGCAAAGTCACCTCTAGTGTTCCGTTGCTCCTCCAGGGTTCCCCTGACCGAGAAGATCACGTATCAGAGGGAAACGGAGCTTTACCCGGTCACACGTTAGTTCATCTCCATGGGGTCCAAACAGGAGAAACATTACCGTAGGCCTCCTACTTGATGGGAAGTATGGCGTTCATCTTCCTGAGAGCTAAACCAAACTCCCTTGCATACCCCACTGGAGCACAAAATGAGGAGCGTTTTTGCTTGGTATCTTGAGATATGGCTTAGCCTGTCAGAATGGGAATGGCATCTTGGCAATGAGAGGCATGAATCTACAGAGTCTGCTGCATGCTTTAATATTTCAAAGGTCAAGCACAGTCAGAAGGAGCTAGTCGAGATAGTGCTACAGTGGGTGGTGTGAACTCTTTGGTGTAAATGCTTTGCCTGGCATCCCTGGATTCAATATAGGCTCCCATCTAGGTTTTAACATGCTAACTGGTAGCAGAGCCATGGAGAGATTTCCAAGCAGCCCATGATATTTAGGGTGGGGAGTGTTGGGGGCAGGGGGAGGGGCAGATATTTTCTTTCTTCTTCTTTTTTTTTTTTTAATTTTTCAAGGAAGGTAATTCTCTCTCTCTTTTTTTCATTTGGATGTTGCCTTTTTGTTTTGTTTTGTAGCACCTCTTCCACATTTGACTTCAGATGATGTTGATAAAGCCTTACAAAACTCTCCACGGTTAATGCATGCTAGAAACACAGGTAATGCTGGCCCCGCCCCTTGCCCCCAGGACAAGCGTAGGCTTTTGTTCACAGGTCACATGCTTTCCGGGTGGAACATGGGACAGCCAGTGCATCAGGAAGGCAGACGGCAGAGGTAGATGGTGGAAGGGTCCTTGGTAGATCAGGGCTCTGTGTTGGCGCTACCGCAGCCTCTTTGGTCTCTGAGTACTCCCCTGCTTTCCTTGCCAGTCAGACGATTTCTTTCAGCCAGGAGATGTGCGGGATTAGCTTCTAGCCATAGCCTCAGCTCACTTTGCTGGGTCACTGTCTGCTGCTCTGAGTGCTCCAATATGCCCTATGCTGACTGTAGAAACTAAAAGCATGTCCTGTGTAAAGGGGCCCTTCGCATCCTCCTTTTTCTCCTTTGAAAATTAAAGGCTGAGAACTCAACACTTTTAAATTTTTTTTTTTTTTTTAATTCTTAAAGGAGCATTTACTAGGACAAGCAGGGATTATACTTTTCCCTTTTTGGTAAAGTTTTAGGCCATTGGACTTGACTTGCATCTTCTTGCACAGACCTTGTACTTTTGCAAAAGGCAGTAGGAGGGAATGTTGGTTGCCTCTGGGGAGCTTTTGTTGCGAGGGAGGCTATGTTATGATTTTGGAAGATTTGAAATTAGTGACTAACCCAAATACCTGCTATTCCATATCTTAACTATTGATTCTACATCTTATTAATATTTATTTACCTTTTTTTTTTTTTTTTTTGGCCTGAGCCTGATAGAGTTTAACATGATGCTTCTTCCTGGCTAACCCTTCTTCCTCCCCTCCCAGTAAAGGCTGAGAGTAGAGGCTAGGCTTTCTGTGGATGAATGTGGTCCTGGTGGCATCCCTTTTCTCCATTGTGATGGAGACACTGTGTAAGCCTGACCACAGGCTGCTAACCCCACTGTATCATTTTCCCGGGACCCTCTGCCACCCCCAGGCTAGGGAGAAAACCATTGAGTGTTGGAAGGACCAAGTAACCCCTCATAAGCAAGCCAGCCAATTCACGGTCAACCCACACAGAGAAATGCAGCCTTTTCCCAAATATTTGCCGTGTTATTTTTAAACATATAATATGAGTGAGTCCAAGCTTGAGTATAGCAGGGATTGCTAGTTGATTCTTGAGCTGGCCCTCAATGTTCAGAACATTATGTTTTTAACCTGAAGTTTAAAAATTGCTTTGAATTGATCATACACTTTTCTGATGTAGGTTACATAATATGCTTTTTAATAACCTCGTGGCCAGAAATAGCAAGCATCTTAGACAAAGTGATTCCACTCCCTTAGGAAATGCTTTGAAAAGACACACTTTCAGATAACTTCATAGTCATTTAAAAATTCTTTTTAGCAGGGAATGAAAGTGTCAAGGAAGCTCTGATTTCATTATTTTTGTCCTTGCTAAACATAGAAGCAGTCAAAAAGCAGGGTAGCACATTCCAAATGGACTGAGCTGGAAAAAAGGGAATTTTGTCCGTTAGCAAGTTGAGCATTGATTGAGAGAGATAAAGGGAAGACAGGCATGTGAACAGAGATGTGAATTCATTTTTAATTAGATCCATATATTCTTTGGCAAAATAGTTGTAATTCTTTGGTACTACTTTCCAAGGGCTCCGTAAAAATGTTTTATGGATTTTTATACAATTTGAAAATGAAAACACCCAGCATGGAATTGTTCTAATAAAGCTAGCTTGTGGGAGGATGGAGAAACACAGGAAGGTGCTTCAGGAGGAAGCTGAATAATCCAAACCCAAGACCCTGTATGCCAAGTGGAGCATCCCTTCCAGCTTCAGCAAAGGTTTCTGACACGCGTCCTTGCCCCTGCTGCCCAGATCAGGCGTGGCTGGTTCCAGGAGGCTGCCTGCCTCGGTTGTCAGGGGGAGAGTAGGCTAGGCACTGTTGCTGAGACGGACGACCACGGCAGCAAGACCTTCACGTTTTCTGTCTTTCCTTTTGTCTGCAGGGGGTGCAGCTTTTATTTTCCCAAATACTTCAGTATATCCCGAAGCTACGCAAAGAATTACAACTAGGCCAGGTACGAAAACACCCCTGTGTCATCTGTTTTTTTTTTTTTTTTTTGAGAGACATCTCAGGATGTCCTGTGAGATGCGTGACCTATGTCACGTGACCCAGCTGATCTTGGATGGGAGCCCTAAACAGTCTGCCTCTGCCTCTGTGGATCTGGAGCCTAGAATCAGTCAGACCTTTCTGCTCAGAGATCACAGGGACAGTCCCTCCCTGAACTGCAGGCTGAAAAGCGGGTCAGCCCGTTCACCAGCTGATCTCAGACACAGATGGGCCGAGAAGTCATTCCCAATGCCTGTCCGATTTCAAGTTTACAGAAGGATGTAGTATCATCTGTCCATCCTAATTGCATGACCTGGAACCAGTGGCGTCCCCCTAACACAAGTGACCAGTTCCCAGCTGTCACGAGAGCCAGACTTTCAGAGCAGAAGCATGTAATCGATCCTATTTACACCTGAAGCTTTATGTCTTTCCTGATGACTTAATTAGCTTATTAATTTATGTGTCATTCATGAAAAAAAATATCAGTAGTTATCAAGGGCCAATTCATGTTAGATGCTGGGGATCTAAAGATCAGCCAGACTTCAGAGAGCCCCCTGTCTTCAGAAAGCTGACCTGGACATTCCCCAGGTGCCCACCCACCCTTCTGAGTGCCAGCCATGGAGTGCAGTGGGGAATGAGCCCACGGCACACAGCATAAAGCTCTAGATGTTTCAGTTAAGCCACCTAGAGCCAGAACAGACTTACACGCATAATATTTAACCTTATGAGTGAGGTGCCTGGAGCTGGAGGGGCAGAAATGGATGTTTAATCTAAAGCACTGATCTTGCAGTAGAAGCACCACCTCTGACAATAGCGGCTGTGGGAGCAGGAAGGGAGAAGAATTCCTCCCTAAATTCCTCTCTCCAGGAAAGGGATGGGCCACGTGTGCTGCAATGGAAGGGCCATGTACAAGAGGAGGATGGAGTGTTGCCAGGTAGAGAAGTGCAGGGGGGTGGCCTTGGGCAAGCATGGTCCCATCACCTAAGCCCTCACTGGGATGTACAACCCCACCAGCTGGATGACGTGAGCAAGCCTCATAGCTGAGGAATCGTGACTCAGAGCTGTGGTATGGTTTCTGCCTGTTCACACATGGATACAGAACTCCCATCTTCCTTCCTAGACCCAAGCTGTCACTCTTCAGCTTCTGGCATCTGTCCAGGCTGCCCAAGTCCCAGTGTGACCTGGTCCCAGGCACCAAGCTTGGGGTTTCTGTTTCTCCCCATCGAAAAAGATGGGGGACCAGTGAGCTGACTAGCACAGGGAAAGATGCTTCTCCGGGTGAGGACCACTCTGGTACTGCGACTGAGCTGGCGATTTTCTGTCCTCTGAACTCATAAAGTTTTCTCCCCTGTCCCTCCTGAAAAGCACAGCAGAAAAGCTCAGCCAACGTGCTTTGTTATCTCTGACGCAGACCATGTACATAATCATGGACAAGACTCAGGGTCTGCAGTGATCTAGACTGGCTCCAAAGGAACCCACCACCTGTACTGGAAAAGGAGCATCAAAGTGCACATGTCATACTAGGTCTAGACGTGCCTGAGCTGACTGCCAGTAAATGCACCTTTGGGACGTCACGGGAAGTATAGGAAAATCATACTGATTTCCTAAGTGTTTTAAAAAAGTTCCCATCCATACTCACAGAAGCAGAAGCTGCCTGTAAACTGTAGCCTACTATGCTCCTCCATCCATGGGATTTTCCAGGCAAGAGTACTGGAGTGGGTTGCCATTGCCTTCTCCAGAGGATCTTCCTGACCCAGGGATCGAACCCAGGTCTCCTGCACTGTAGGCAGACCCTTTACCCTCTGAGCCACCAGGGAAGTCCATAAACCTTTGGCCAAGGGTTGCTCATTTGTTTGTCTGAAGAGATTTCGTGGATGTGTCTGAGTCTCAAAAGCTGAGGATTTTGAGCTGGTGTTGGGATCGTGGGGGCATACGAGTTGGTTTAGTGTGATGGTCAGGACTACATGCTGCTTCACAGACAGAACAGTAGGTCTTTTGACTTCCCTGGGGGTCTGGTGGTCAGACTCTGTGCTTCCAGTGCAGGGGGCAAGGGTCTGATCCCTGATTGGGGAGCTAAGACCCCACGTGCCACTTGACTCAAAAAGAGAAAACCGTGGGCCCTAGAGTTTCTTTTTACCCTATTTGAGGATGTGGTGGATTTGGAAGAGGTCCTTTTCTTAATATTATAAAGTTTTATTCATATTTTTATATCCTCTTTAAATTTGTTTTTAATTGGAGGATAACCGCTTTGCACGAATGGGTTGGTTTCTGCCATGCATCAGCATGAATCAGCCATGGGTGTACACATGTCCCCTCCCTCCCGAACCTCCATCCCACCGTCCATCCCATCCCACCCCTCTAGGTTGTCACAGAGCCCTGGGCTCTGACTCCCTGCGTCATGCAGCAAATCCCTGCTGGCTGCCTGGGGTACACGTGGTGATGCATCTGTTTCAGCGCTGCTGTCTCAGCCCGTCCAACCCTCTCCTTCCCTCACTGTGTCCACACGTCTCTTCTCCGTGTCCGAGTCTCCACTGCTGCCCTGCATGTAGGTTCATCAGCACCATCTGGAGCGTCCAGGTGTCAGAGAGGAGAGTGGCTGGGAGGACCATGCTGGGACACCCCAGGGAGACACAAGGGTGGCCAACGCTCATTCACCTGGCGAAACCCTGATCACGCACTTTCCTTCCATCTATCTATCATCCAAACGTGACTTGGAAGAGACTCAGATTTGTACCAAAATACCTGTTTTGATGATTGCCGCTGTGATTCTGAAAGGAGATGTAAATATTGGTGTCTGAGATATCTACTATCTACGAAGAATTCAAATCAGAGCGAATGAGCCAGAGAGCTGTTTGCTGTCAGACAGACTGAGAGATTTGAACCTGGGGAGAGTAGACTTGTTTGTACACTTGGGGTGGACCCGTGATCAGCCTTGCAGGGATGACTTTGTAGTGGTGCAGTTGGAGAAGGTTGCGATGGCTTGGGAAGGGTTGGGGAGGGGCCGACGGGTGGTGCAGGGCTCCCTGGGAGAGGGGGTCTCTGGGAATCTGACCGTGTGCCTGTGGTCAGTGGATTTCTTTCAGAAGAGGTGGTTGCTGACTCTTTCCTGGGGAGAGGTCCTTGGGGATAGAGGCCTGAGTTCCCATTGCCCTGCGCCCTTGGCTTGCAGCATCTGTCCATGCCTCTGATCTCACACTCATGGAGACAGAGGACTCCTGCCTCCCATCCACCTGTCCTGCCACGTCCAGCATCCTGATGCTCCCTCCCACCTGCTTCCTTTCTTTCCTTCTCCAGCACCCAGCCCTGGGCGGCCTGCCCCACCCTCCCTTTCCTCTTGTCATGGTCCGTCTCCCCGAGTCGATCCTGTATTCTGGAGTTCCTTTGCGGCCTGCCCTGTCCAGTGGCTGCATCCTTTCAATTCCCCCAACAATCAGCCGGGACCACCCGGTGACCTTACAAGATAACACACGATGGACAACATACTCCTTTGTTCATGCCTCAGCCCCTCTCCCTTCCCGTGCTCGTTCCTATTTATTCATTTCCAAACTGTCCTGATTCAGAATGCACCCTCTTTTGTGATCCCTTTGTTGAATTAGCATGTAGATGAGTCCGTCCACTCCTCTTGGAAAATACTAGCACATGGGCAGATCCGTTTACATTCTTTTTTTGTGATCGCATTTCGTGGCATCACATGCGTTTCTCTGAGAGTCAGTTATTATTACCAGAAGTCCTTTCCCCATCTTCCCCAGAGGCACCCTCCTCCTTTTTGCTGAGTGCATGCCTTTTGGGGACAATGGCCCCTTGAGGCCTCAAGGGGCATAGAGACAGGCCTGACTGGGGGAAACTTGCAGGCTGGTTTTGACCTCGCGATGTAAGCCCTGCCTGATACCTTGGGCACAGTGTACATGAAAGCTCTGGTGTAAGCCCAGGACGATCTGTAACCCTACCCTCTCCTCCATCACCATGGCAACCCGTGCACCGTGATACACATCTAGGATGTTGTTGAAAGAGACTGGAGTCTTGGGTCTGCAAATGCAGCCTTGACTTTGGCTTTTGAGCTGGTGCTCTTCAAGTGTTTCTCGGAATCTGCAGTGATTCCTCCTTCAGGGTTTGCAGCACAGTGCCAGTCAGCATCTCCAGTCACAGCAAGACCACACAGCTAATGCCCTGTCTCCTCAGATAAGCCTGCAGCACATGGCTGAAAATGCGTTCTTGCCTTTGCCCTGACTCTGCTATAACCACGGACCTGCAAACCTGGTTGAGAAGGGAAGGCGAAATGTACCCGCCCCCACCGCCAGATCTCCATGCCTTTGACAGAGGAGTTTAGAAGACTATAGGGAGAGCTGGAGGAGAACGAGAGGGTAGTTTCATCATGGTAGTAGGCTTTACTCTAAAAATCCCATGCATTAAGTGGGAGTTTAGAGATTGGTTTTGGGCCATAGCTCTTGGTCTTTGTGTCTTTGCCATAAGCATCCAAGCTCATTGTGAGCTGGCAGAATCCATCCTTTCACATCCAGCACAGCCTGGGACCTCCAGAGTTGCTTCATACATGTGGCATGGGTCCTGCAGAGGGAGGGTAAACCTCTCATGAGCCAAGTTCTGGTCCTTTAAAGTGGCGGGTGGACTTGAAGAGGGCTAGTGGGCCTGTTCAGTGATCCTGATGAAAAGAGAACATAAAACTTGGTGAACCTAATCTTGCAAGAAGGACAGCAAGGATGCTGTCTTACACCGTTGATGTCTAGAGGAGGGAGCAACGGTGGGGAGGAGTCTCATTCAGAATCAGGAATTGATCTTATCGTTGCTGTTCAGTCACTAAGTCATGTGCGACTCTTTGCGACCCCATGGACTGCCGTACACCAGGCTCCTCTGTCCTCCACTATCTCCCGGAGTTTGCTCAAATACATGTCCATTGAGTCGGTGATGCCATCCAACCATCTCATCCTCTGCTGCCCCCTTCTCCTTTGGCCTTCAATCTTTCCCAGCATCAGGGTCTTTTCCAATGAGTCAGCTCTTCGCATCAGGTGACTAAAGTATTGGGGCTTCAGCTTCAGCTTCAGTATCAGTCCTTCCAATGAATGTTCAGGGTTGATTTCCTTTAGCATTGACTGGTTTGATCTCCTTGCAGTCCAAGGGACTCTCAAGAGTCTGCTCCAGCATCGCAGTTATCTTAACTCCCAGGACATAAGCAAAGATGCTGGGGGGAAGGAGCCAGCAGTAGTCACACTCCTTCTTTGTAGCTTCATGGTTTTTGGTCTAAATCATGGCAGAGAACATACTTCTTTGGTACCTTCAGCTGCCTCTGGAATGGTTCTTATAAAACTCAGTTTTAAAACAGAGTCTGTTAAAGAAATAAAAAGAGCAGAACCCATGCCAGAAAGCAGCCTTCCCTGGCACAGACCTTCTGCCAAGTTTATGAGTTAATGGCCTTGAAGATCAAAATGGAAGAGAAATGAAGGGTGGGTTGAAATGACCACCAAAAGTGACATGTAAACTGTGTTCTTACTCGAAGTCTTATGATCTACTAATCCATCAGGGGCAAATAGCAAATGTACATGGTGTCATAATTTTTCAAGCCGCCAAGGAGCAGAACTGCTCAAAACTGGCTCTGCTTTGAGGTGGTGTAGCTGCTGGCGAGGTCACTGAAATGGTCGTCTTTCGTCTCAGCCAGGCTTGAATCAACATTCCCCGGTGTCATATCCCACAGGAGGGGGCTTGGGGCCCCCATGGCACATGATCAGTAGCTGATAAGACAGCCCCAGGGCAGAATTTCATGAACAAAAACAAAGCTGCACTTATCTTCCGTGGCAATATGCTCACGAGCACATTAATCATTGTTCATGTAAACACCTCAAGTTCTTGGCTAAGAATCAGGCTTGGAGTTGTTTAGGTCCTGACTGATTTTCGAGGCAGGATGGGACACGGTTGTGCACGCTAAGAAGGATTTCACGAAGACAGAGTCTTAAAATATTTTTCTATTCGTGGCTTGGTGCTTGATTTCTTCCAGGTACATTTCACAGGCAGTCTTATGTTTAAGATAGTAGCAGACTCACTGACGGACACTGGCTGCTAATTCCATTTGTGTGCTCATATTTCAGGCAAAAGCATTCAATCTAGAACTTGGTCCTCTCATTATTGGCATTCACAGACTCAGATAGCATTTCTGAAATAATTATCTGGAGGAACACAGGTTTGTAGAAAAGAAAAATGGAAATTGTCTAGAACAGGCTTTCTCAAACTTCAGCATACAGCCAAGTCAAGTGAGATCTTGTTTTGAAATTGAAGTATAGTTGATTTAGAATGTCATGATATTTTCTGGTGTACAGAAAAAAGTGATTCAGTTATATATATGTGTGTGTGTGTGTGTATACATACATATACCTACACATATATTATTTTTCTGATTCTTTTCTCCCATAAATTTTTACAAAATATTGAGTATAGTTCCCTGTGCTGTACAGTAGGTCCTTGTTGGTTCTCTGTTTTATTTTTAGTAGTGTGTATATGTTAATCTCCTAATTTATCCCTCCCCCACCTTAGGAAACCATAAGCTTGTTTTCTATGTCTGTGGGTCTATTTCTATTTGGTATATAAGCTCCTTTGTATCATTTTTTTTTAAGATTCCATATGTAAGTGATATCATATATTTGCCTTTCTCTGTCTGCTGCTAAGTCGCTTCAGTCATGTCCGACTCTATGCGACCCCACAGATGGCAGCCCACCAGGCTCCTCTGTCCCTGGGATTCTCTGTCTGGCTTAATTCAATAGAATGATAATCCCTAGGTCCATCTATGTTACTGCAAATGGCATAATTTAATTCTTTTTTATTGCTGAGTAATATTCCATTGTGTGGTTTCCCTGGTGGCTCAGTGGTACCGAATCCACCTGCCAATGCAGGAGATTCAGGTTTGATCCCTGGGTCAGAAAGATCCCCTAGAGAAGAAAACGGAAATCCACTCCAGTATTCTTGCCTGGGAAATCCCATGGACAGAGGAGCCTGGCGGGCTATGGTCCACAGGGTTACAAAAGAGTCAGACATGACTTAGCAACTAAACAGCATCAATATTGCATTGCACACGTGCACCACATCTTCTTTATCCATTTGTCAGTCACTGGACATTTAGGCTGCTTCCGTGTCTTGGCTATTGTGAGTAGTGCTGTTAAGAACAGTGGAGTGCACGTATCTTTTTTAATTATGGTTTTCTCCTGACATATCCCCAGGAGTGGGATTGCAGGGTCATATCTGGTAAAATGCAGATTCTAATTCAGTAGATCTAGAGTGAGATTCTGCATTTATAACAAGCTCCCAGATGTTACCAGTACTGCTGGTCTGTGGAGAAACGAGGACCTGGAACATATTTCTGGATTCTCTTGCTTTTTCACTCCTGTTAGAAGTGAAAGGGCTTCCAGATAGAAGCCCTGTTGCCGGTGTGACTTTCTGCTCCTGTAGTGGGCTAAGATACTGTTACAATTGCCCTCCTAGATTTTTCTTTCTGAGGCAGTTCTCAAATTGAAACTCTGGCTAACCATTCTCTAGACCAAATGCAACTCAATGAGAATCCGTGTGCAAATGCCCCCAGCGACGTAAGTTGAAATTTAGTGGTAAATTGATCGCAGCTGCAGATTTAACTCCCCTGTGTAATCCCAACATCAGAAAAATGAGAATCCAAGGGACTGGGTGGGAACCGCTTCCAGTCCCAAAATACAAAAATGCCAGTGGAGAGGGAGTGGTGCGCAGCAGCAGAGAAAGTGATCAAACTCAACCAAAGCTCTGGAGAGGAGGATTTCACAGACCACACCAGTCGAGATGGTCGTAGCCAAACAGACAAAATAAATTAAGGCAATTCTGTGTTGGATTTCACGTTGCATTTCATTGCTTGTCTCTCTGGGATAGGAAAATGGAAAGAGACATGTCTTTTGAAACATAGTCAAGCTTTTTGAAGACGGACCCACCAAATGGCCAATTTTGAACCAAGTTTAAAATCTCTCCACGTGAGAGTTTATAGCCATCTCCAGGTGTCTGGAGCAGGACACCTGCTCCAGGACGTGGGTATGGCTTTCAGCTGGCCCAGTGACACATGGCATTGAACCGAGACCTACCGATCCAAGAAGACGTAGATGTGAAATGCCTCTGTCATAAGACTGCATGTACCAATAGCTTTACATAGGCACAGTCAGTAAGAGCATGCATAATAACATTTCTGGAATATATTTTAAAGGAAACTTGAAACGACTTACAGTCATAATCATAATAGAGCTTGCACGGAGGGTGCCGAAATATAATTATTCAGTTTGCATATGCAAAGTGTGATGAAGGTTTATGGGACAAGTGACAATACATTATAAATACAAAAAAAAAATCATTGGCATATACTTCAGTTCTATGATCACTGCTAATATGTTGTGGGGGCAATACTATTTCAGTCTTACCGATGACTTCATGCGATTCCTTTTAGGGAAATCCTAAATTCATTTGGAGCAGGAGAAAAAGTAGACATTTGCACAGAAAAAGAGCTAGTCCCTTAAGACTGATTGAATAAAAGTGGATGAGGGGGATTGAGGGGTGGCTGAGAGAGGCAGGTGGCGAATAAAGAAGGCAGTACTCTTTTCCAAGGAAGAAGAGGAAGGAACACGAATGCCATTTGGTGGATTTAGGGTCCGGCCTCGAGCAGGTATCAGTTCACTCATCCATACCGCAGGCTGTGTTTCAGACGGGTCATGCACGTAATAACAGGGTAATGGACTTCAGTCAGCTCAAGCTGGAAGCAAAACAAATAGATGGTAAGAAACTTGATACGGTCTTGACTATGACTGTAGTGAATTATCTTAGGGGAGTCCACCAGCTCCGAGAGAATCTGTCCATGGAAGTTCTCAGATTAATGGGTGAAAATGGGTTAGATCGAAAAAAGATACAGAGTTATCTTTTGTAAATGAAACATAAATCTCATGAAACCCAGGTTGAATGTTTCTTTGGATCACTGGGTTTTCTCACCTCTTCTAATAAACACAAACTTTAAAAAGCATACAAAATAGCTATTATCAAGCCACATCATTGATCTTTTAGTCATTTTATTTGTCTTTACAGATTTACCTTATGAACCACCCAGGAGATCTGCCTGGACCAGCCATGGCCACCCCGCCCCCCAGTCGAAAGGTATGGTGTTGGTTCCTGCTGCCTTGAACCCTCTCATCACCGGGCAGTGGGTAACTCTTGATGGAGTAAATAATCATTTCTTTAGCCAGTTTGTGCTTTTTCAACATACAACATGTGTGTCCCTTTGGCCCCAAAGTGCAACTGATCTTTAAATGCAATGATTAATTCTCTTTGGGGGTTAGACGTATTTCTAGAACAGAAAGAAGTGAACAGTGTGATGTATTTCCACATGAACAAATACATGTCTCATGGGATGCTTTGAGTACAGATTCAACGCCAGGTCATTTCCCAGTCTTGGCCATGTTTAAAGTATTCCTTGCTTTATTTTATTTTCCTAGTAATTTGCTTTTATCTATTTATTTTAGAGGGCGATTCATTTTCATTTGTTTTGTAAACCATCTCAAATTTTCTTTTTAGTTTTGGAAAAAATGGGACACAAATAAAATTTTAAAATAAGTTAGAGGGCCTTTGTTTTGCTACTCTGTTTACATTTGATTTTGTTTTTGGAAAAATTTTCCTTACCCTAAGATGCTTCTTATCATAAGACTAGGACTCTTTTGTTCTTAACTAAGATAATTGGTGGAATGATGAACAGCAGCACCAAAATCTAGTAGTCAAACACAAGTTATGGCTAATTGTCTCTTTCATTTTTGGATTTTCAGCTGCTCAGCCGTCTCCTTCCACAGTGCCCAAAACTGAAGACCAGCGTCCTCAGCTAGGTATGTTTCAGGGAGCCTCATTATGGTCATAAAAAAAGAAATGGTCTGGCAGCATCTTTCTAAAATGTGTCACTTTCTAAATGAAATTAATGTTCCTTTGTCTTCTTTAGGACTGTTCCATATGTAAAACGGGCACCAAACTACCATTCTACTCAATTGGAAATGGTTGAGTTTTTGCTAAACCATTTACAAAATCTATGCAGTAAATATGGAAAATACATTCCCTCTGCACCCAGCTTCTTTGTGTCCTGGGAATTATTTGACTTTTACCTTCCAGGCCACATACAACAACATCAGCCCAGAAATGCAGTGGAATGTTTCTGCTGCCAGCGTGCTGAGCAACGCAGCCAATATTGTCCTGGGGACCGTGGGGGACTGAGGACATTTGCCCTGTTTATGTTCTGGGATGGAGAGAGGCCTGGACTGGATGTCAGGAACCCCAGACCAAATCTGAGCTCAGCCACCAGCTAGGAGATCTTTACCTCGAAGCCTGTCTCAGATCTGTGTGACATTGTCTCTAATACAGGAAGTGGTGCTGGGGAACTTTGGTATGAGAGGCATTGTCAGCTTTAAAATCTGAAAACACCAGCAGGTCAGCATCATTCTTGCAGTTACATGCCACCTGCTCCCAACCATGTCTTTTCTTTTTGCTGCAGATCCTTACCAGATTCTTGGACCCACAAGTAGCCGCCTTGCGAATCCAGGTGAGACATTGCTCATGGTTTTGCTCTTACAAAGTTATCTTTTGGGCAGGAGCGATATTGAACGTTGAACCTGAGTAGGCAAAGAAATCCCTTCCACTGAACAAATTTAAGTTGTAAGTTTCACTGGATTACTTGCCTAAATGGCAAATAAAAGGGTTGGGTTATAAACTTTAAGATTTAGCTTCAGCGAAGAGCATCCTTACCTAATCCAAGTTGTTTCAGCTTCCTGGGGCTGCTCTGACCAAGTACTGCAGGCTGGGGGCTCAGACATCAGACATTTATTGTCTCCTGGTTCTAGAGGCTTGCGTGTGCGCTAAGTCCCTTTAGTTGTGTCTGACTCTTTGCTACCCACCAGGCTCCTCTGTCCGAGGGGATTCTCTAGGCAAGAATGCTGGGGTGGGTTGCCATGCCCTCCTCCAGGGGGTCTTCTCAACCCAGGGATCTAACCCAAGTCTCGTACGTCTCCCCATCCGCAGGCGGTTTCTTTACCACTAGCGCCACCTGGAAAGTACTAGAGGCCTGAAGTCCAAAATCAAGTTGTCAGGGTTCTTTCCCTCTGTGGGCCATGGAGAAGAATCTGTTCAAGACCTCTCCTTGGCTTGCAGATGGCCATCTTTGCCTGCATCTCCTTACTTCTGTATGTTATCTCTGTGCCCAAACTCCTATTTCTACCAGGACCCTAGTCAACCTGGATTAGAGCCCATGCAAATGACATTACTTTAACTTGATTACCCCTCTAAAGATCCTAGTCCCAATGATGTCACATTCCAAGGTACTGAGCAAACCCGACATATGAATTAGTGGGGAGGAGGACCACACTTCAACCCATCACACAGCAGATAAAATAATATCTTAAAAAAAAAAGAACCTAATGACAACCATAAGACTTCAAACTTAGGCTCGTGGTCATTGAATGGCCTGTGTCTGAACTCAGATGCCAAAAGAAAGCACAGATCCTTAATCGCCCATTTGTAGCCTGTCCCTTGCCAAGGGTTGTCACCTGGCACCATGCCTCGGTGCCAGCCAGGTTGTTTGATTTGTTTGTGTTCGGGTCAGAACCAGCTGTGCTGGCATCCACTTCAGAAATGCACAGCATATGCTGCATATTCTCAACAGCAACTTCAGATGCCAAGATGTCACAGGCATGTTGGAAATCCCAGCTAGAATGTGTATTGCCTAAACGTTGAGGCCAAAACGGGGTTAGAAACGGGAAAATGTAGATTCTGTGTAAATCCCCACAAGGGAATCTATACTTTGGAAAACATAAAATATCATTATTGGAAGTTCTGCATCTTTGACGCTGAAGTTTAGTTAATGGTAACTAGCGCAGTAAATGTTTTTTAAACAGCAGAGAATTGAACGGGTCTGTTTTGTTTATTGCATTAAATCCAGGCATAGCTCAGGTGCTCAAAGATTATTTGCCAAATAAATGAATTCAAGGAGTAACAAGATACTCTCCTTGACTCTCAAGGAACTTCCACGGACACAGGTCTCCCCGGCATCTGCCTGGTGGCTGTGTCCCCTGGATCTGTTCCATGGACACAGGTCTCCCCGGCATCCACCTGGTGGCTGCGTCCCCTGGGTCTGTTCTTACACCTGTGCACAGCTTCCGTTTGCAGCTGCCTCCATTGTTGTTCAGTCGCTCAGTCCTGTCTGACTCTGCGACCCCATGGACTGCAGCACACCAGGCTTCCTTGTTCTTCACTGTCTCCCGGAGCTTACTCAAACCCATGTCCATTGAGCCGATGATGCCATCCGACCATCTCATCCTCTGTCATCCCCTTCTCCTCCTACCTTCAATCTTTCCCAGCATCAGGGTCTTTTCCAATGAGTCAGTTCTTCGCATCAGGTGGCCAAAGTATTGGGAGCTTCAGCTTCAGCATCAGTCTTTCCAATGGATATTCAGGATTGATTTCCTTTAGGATGGATTGGTTGGATCTCCTTGAAGTCCAAGGGACTCTCAAGAGTCTTCTCCAACACCACAGTTCAAAAGCATCAATTCTTTGGTGCTCAGCCTTCTTTATGGTCCAACTCTCACATCCATACTTAACTACTGGAAAAACCGTAGCTTTGACCACATGGACCTTTGTCAGCAGAATGATGTCCCTGCTTTTTATTATGCTGTCTAGGTTTAGCATATCTTTTCTTCCAAGAAGAAAATGTCTTTTAATTTCATAGCTTCAGTCACCATCTGCAGTGATTTTGGAGCCCAAGAAAAGAAAGTCCACTGTTTCCATTTCTCCCCCATCTATTTGCCATGAAGTGATGGGACTGGATGCCATGATCTTAGCTTTTTGAGTGTTGTGTTTTAAGCCAGCTATTTCACTCTCCTCTTCCACCTTCATCCATAACCAGTCACATAAAAAGCATTACTGTGTTTTGAGATGATGATTATCAGTCAGGTTTCAGGAAGACTAATCTGGCATGAGCATTCAGGAGAGATTAGAAAGGGGGAAAGGGCGGAAGCTGGAACGCTCTGGGAACGTTCATACAATAATGTGAAATAACAATCCAATAGCTCCCCTTCCCCCCCTCCCCCGGCTGTATCACGCTTGGGCAAATGCTTGTCTCGGAACACCATGGTCTTCCTCCTGCAGAACGGGAATCGGAGGTCCTGATGAATGAGCTAAGTTCTCTTGGGTCATGCAGCCCACCAGAAGAGAGGCCAGATTTGAACCCCAACTCCCTGCCTCCAAAACCTGCTTTAATATTTTTCGGCCCCTCCACTGCCACTGAGCGAGCATGGAAGAGGGAGCTCTTGGAGAATGAGGACCCAGAGAATAGAAAGGAAGGATTGCCATTCAAACAGCTGCTTCGGTGCTTGGGATGGGGCTGCAGTCAAGGATAGAGGGCAGGAACCTGTCCAGCAGCATAAACAAAACCAGTCCGGCCCTTTCACCCCCCCAGATGGGTTAAGTGAAATGTATATAGGTCTGTGCCCATGGTGTCAAAGATAAAGGTGGCGCTTGGTTGGTGCCTTGGGGCCAAAGAGAGCTGTGGCCCCTTAGCAGAGGGCTTAGTGCCTGGGGATGCCCACAGTGCGTAGAGGGACTTGCAGGCAGAGCACGGAGCACTAACTGGCCTGGGGAAGTGGAAGATGGTCTTGGTACCTAAGAGCAATGCTGGCATCGTGAGCCAGGGCTGCACTTTATTCCACTAAGACTGTGTCTGCTGGGTCCGGGGAAAGTGGCAACATCCAACTTTTTTTTTTTTAGATTTTTTTTTTTTTTTTTTTTATAATGTGGGCCATTGTAAAGTCTTTTTTGAATTTGTTACAATATTGCTTCTGTTTTATGTTTAGGGGTGGTTTTTCTTTTTGGCCTCGAGGCATGTGGAGTCTTAGCTCCCTGGCTAGGGATTGAACCTTCAGTCTCCCTGCATTAGAAGGCGAAATCTTAACCACCAGACTGCTAGGGAAATCCCAACATCCAACTTCTGACTTGAAGATAAAGACTTCTCTTACTTAGTTTATAATGAATTGGGCTTCCCTGGTGGCTCAGATGATAAGGAATCAGCCTGCAATGCAGGTGACTTGTAGGAAACCCAGGTTTGATCCCTGGGTGGGGAAGATCCCATGGAGAAGGGAATGGCAACCCACTCCAATATTCTTGCCTAGGAAATCCCACAGGCAGAGGAGCCTGGCGGGCTTCAGTCCATGGGGTTGCAAAGAGTCGCACACGAATGAGCGACTAACACTTTCACTTTCTCCGTCTCTCCTTAGGCTGTATGTCAGTTACATTCATGGGGCCTCCCCCTCCTAAAACAAGAATGTCTTTTATCCTGCTGTAAATGAGAATGTTTCTTCCTGTTTGGTTCTGGTTGCCCGGTCTCTGATAAATAAATCCTTCACCACTTGAAACTGCTGCCTCTGCTCTCCACACAATGCAAACTTTAAAAACCATTTTAAATGAAAAGATGACTTCACGTGATGTGAGTGCCCAAAATGATAACAGCATCTCCACATCTCCCTCCCAAATATGCATTTGGTGTGCAGTGTGGACCGCGTTTCTCCTGCTGAGACGAGTGTGTCCTTGCACTGTGGAGTCCTGGATCAGATATTAGCGACACCGCCCCTTTACATCCCATCAGAGTGGCTGAGTGTTTACCAAGGCTCCTGTGATGAACAGAAATTGCCTGTCTGGGAAAGTGTTTCCTTGGGAACAAGAGTTCAATGGCTCCCTTGGGGCTCACTGGGGAGTCTTTAATGGTGAGCATGAAAGTGGAACCTGCTCCAGGCAGGGCCAGAGACCAGTGTTAGGGATGTTTTGGCATCGGATAGGAGGTGGGAGTGTCCAGTCTTCTACTGAGACTTACCAACCGCAGGTCCAGGGAGGGGACAAAGGACCCGAAGGACCTGTGGAGGTGTGTGTAGAACCCAGGCCTGAAAGCAAGACTGGAATCCAGGTTCCAACCCTTGCTGACCTCCAGCAAGATCAGTCACTCTGCCTCTTGGGCTCTGATTCCTCATCCCTGCCGTGGGGTGTCACATAGTTCTAGGAAGCAAGGGATTAAATAAACACATGGAAAGTCTTCAGAATGATGCCTGGTACTAGTCAGCCTTCAGGGACACTGGCCAGCCCTGAGAACACCACCATTCCCAGCTTCTGTCCTGCCAGCCTGTAGTTTTTTGGGAGGAAGGAGGATGGTTGGTTTCCTTTGCTGTCTCCTGTTTGTAGGCAAGGGAGGTACCTTTCGTTAAACCCTGGTTTCCAGCTCAGACAGATCATGATCCGAGCACTCATGCACTGAGTTTATCTTCATGGTGATCCTGCAAGGTAGTATTATAATACTACCATGTTGATAGTATTGCATCACCCCATTCTGCAGACAGGAACACTGAGGCACAGACAGCAGGGCGAGCCACCCCAAGTCCCATTAAGAGGCAGAGCCAGGATTCAGCTGAGACGGTGCTGATTCCAAAGGGGTGCTTCCAGCCCCTGCGCTTCCCTGTCCCCCCACCCACCCCCCACCAGTCCTGTCTGAGCCACCCTGAGCCCTGACAAAGCCTTCCATCTGGGACACACGCCTGCCGCCCTGATCTTGACGTGGTGGTGGTGGTGGGGGGGGGTCCAGGCTGTGCACTTGGGTTTTTCTGCAGCACCTCCAGCTACTGCAGAAAGTCCGAAGGTCGGACCCCGTGGTGCCTGCTGGGCGCCCTCCCTGCTTTATTTACGGCTCTCTCCCTCCATCAGCTGGGGGCCGAGGGTCCTCCTTGGGACCCCCCTCCTGCTTGCCCCATGGCTGCTGAGTCACTCCCAGCTGTGCTTTTCTCTGTGGTTTATAAACCGTTTAGATGTTTTGCCCTTTTCTGTTGCCCAGTCTGTACCTCTGTGCTATAGTGTTTCTCTTCTTTTCTTTTTAATTTATTTTTTTATTGAAGGATAGCTGCTTTGCAGAATTTTGTTTTCTGCCAAACCTCAACATGAATCAGATATATATATATATAAATATATATATATACACACACACATACATATATCCCCTCCCTTTTGAACCTCTGTCTTCTTTTCTTTGAATCAGAGATGACAGTCCTCTCCCAGAATTAAAGGCTTGCCTTTTGTCTTCTTCGAAGCCACACCCCAGGCCCCTTCATCCCACTGGGCCTTCCTGTAAGTGGGCAGCCAACAGGCTTGGATTCCCTCTTTCCCCAATCTTGCCTTTTAGTTAATTACCCTGGACAAACCTAGGACAAAAGTAGCTACTCTTTACTGATGTTTCAAAGGAGGTTATCAGGATAGAAGAGAAAAGAGATGTAAAGAGTTTTGTTTTTTTTCCAAAGAAGGTGATTATTGAGGTGCAGGTGATGAGGCTGTTGGATGGCCAGTTGGTCTTAAAAGAGCTTCTGCTTTTACTTGTTGGTTTGGCCGGTGAGATACCCACTCTTAGACTACATAAATCTTAGGTATTCGTGTTTTGGAATCTCTATTCTATCTTCTAATACACACCTTTAGCACACAGTCTCACTGTTTCGACAGTAAAAGAGGAATTTAATAAACGGCTTTTGAAATTCTGCAGCCATGAATAACTTGTTTAATTTACCATCGACTAACTCCTCAGCAAACATTGTGCCCCCTTGAGAATTCAAGCAGAGCAAGCAGATCTGCTATAGACTGTGAAGGCAGTGGGTGTTGTTACATCACGTTGAACAGTTAATGAGCTTGACATAATGCTGCATTTGATAACATCTGCTTAAACAACGGGGCTTCCTGGTGGCTCAATGGTAAAGAACTCACCTGCCAATTCAGGAGACGGAGATTCTATCCCTGGTGCAGGAAGATCCCTGAAGAAGGAAATGGCAACCCACTCTGGTATTCTTGCCTGGGAAATCTCTTGGATAGAGGAGCCTGGAGGGCTGCAGTCCATGAGGTTGCAAAAAGCCAGACATGACTTAGTGACTAAAGAACAACGACTGAAACATTAATCGATTTACATTTATGGCTGTTATTTTTTGGTAAGGAAGCAGATGAATTTTGTTTTGCAGATGTCTTATTCCCATATGCCCTTGAAAGGCTCAGAGGTCAAGCCCCTGTGTCTTAAGGGCTGATGGTAAAATAGTCAAAGGAGACATCCCTCGTCCATCCTTTTACACTTCAGTTTCCGGCCAGGAACTTAGGCCCCCGACTTACTAGTTCTTTAGAAACAAGAGAGGTGAGAAAGCACTTTTCTCTGCCATTTTTTCTCTTACACACGTTTATAAAAGAAGTGAGTGAGCGACAGATTCCCAAAAGACAATGCCAAGGTTTGAAGAGATGATAAATATAATTTTGGCTGTTTAGGAAAGTCTGTGTATTTTATACAAAATCTGTGGGATTGCTCTCTCTCTGGGAGGAGGTTGACAGTGAATATCTATTTTCAAACAACTGTGTGTGTTTATATTGAAACATATGTTAGATTGTTTAAATCAAAAATCCATGTTTTTCCCTATTCCCAAGTCATATATGAAAATTTTTTTTCAAGTAGTAATCCTTTAGTTACAATATGTATACCAAAACCATATGGTTTTCTCAAACAGCTCTTTGTATTTTTAAAAATGCATATTAATGAAATGTTGGGGGCAGCAAAAGTTGATTGAGAACAGTTTGAATATGTGGCCCCCAAAAAGCGAAGACTTTACATTGCGATGAACTACAAGCTGTTAATACATTTCAAATGTGTTGCTAGAGTGAAAAAATGCTAATTTTCCAGAACGTATTCAGAAAAGGCTGACCTTTCTCACGATGCTATCGTATGGATAGATTCACAGACATATCCACTACATACAGCCAATGTGGAAACAAAGATTTATGAGCTGGGCCATTTATCTGGGGAGCTTGTGGACAGGATTTAGAGAAAGCAAATTTATAATTGATTTTTTCATTTCATCAATTCCCTGAAGAGTTGGCAGAGTTCCTTTAATCATTTTATCATATCTGTTGGTATTTACTCATAGTGTAACAAAAGGTCATCTCTTTGGTAACAAGCCCAAGGTGGTATCTGGGAACTGGGGAGGAAAGACCTGCCTCTTACCTGTTTTCAAAGCTTTTAAAACCTGCTTAAAGCATCTTAGCTTCTCCTGGTCACAGTCTGACTGTTGGTATTTGCATGCTTCTCTCTCTAAGGGAGCCATCAATCATCCTGAAGTATTGTAGTGTAGAGGTTAGAATGATGTGCCTGGATGTTTCTCTGAATTTAATAAAACCTAAAAGCCGCATGGCTAGACCCCCAGTGGGATCAAGAGAGCCGTGTGGACACTCAGTCAAATGAGATCTTGTTGACTCAGTTGCAGCCTCATTCCGCTCCCAAGAGGACTCGCACTCACTCATGGTTGCAGCGTTTTCATATGAAAACTCTGCTTAACCCAACTGGTCTTGCAACGCAGGGGCAACACGTGGATTTCCGTTACGATGCATTTGCCTAAATACTGGAAATGGGTGATCTGGTTTGAGACATAGCCAACTTTTTTTTCTAAACTTCCTCATTTTGAGTGGGTTAATTCTGTTCTAGGAAAAGTTTTGACAGAATGGCTTTCTGCGTGCCAGCCCCGTGTTATGTTAGAAATAACGGTGTTTACTTCCATTCTCTACTTTTTCCATAAACTTTTCGACGTTCATTTCCTAAATCTGACTTTTATTATTCAACTTGACCTAGCCAACATAAATGGTACTAAGTCATTATTGCCAGCCACATAATGGTGCTTTCTGTCTCACAAAAGAGGAAAATTAAGTCTTCCCAGCCCCCAAAACACAAAGTTGACCTGGCTGCTCTTCTAAGGAAGTCAGAAATGAAGGAAACTGACTTGAACTCTGCCCCCTGGGAATTCTTTGCATTCCTGAAAGGACTTGGATCAGCCTCTAGATCTGCCTGGTCATCACCAAGGATCATCATCGTAGGCCAGTTCCTTAGATGCAGATCTTGGGCTAAGCATACTTGGGCAGGCGATTCATGAAGGGTACATTCTCGAGGGAGAGGATGCCAGAGACGGCAGGGGAGAGATTAAGGAAGCCTGTGGCCTTAGCTGGGCTTCCCAGGTGGCACTAGTGGTAAAGGGTCCACCTGCCAGTGGAGGAGACATAAGAGACGTGGGTTTGATCCCTGGATCGGGAAGATGCCCTGGAGGAGAGCATGGCAACCCACTCCAGTATTCTCGCCTGGAGAATCCCCTGGACAGAGGAGCCTGGCGGGCTGCAGTCCATGGAGTCACAGAGAGTCAGACACGACTGAGCCACTGAGTGTGCATGCATGTGACCTTAGCTGGAACCTTGCTTCAGTCTGACCCCATCCATGCTAAGTCCCGGGCATGACCAGCATCACAGAATCGGTCCCTCTTTGAGGCCAGGGGGCTGACCTCTGCATTTCTTTGTCAGTCCATCAGGCCGTGGCTTACCTGAGGGGGTGGGAGGGAAGGGTTTGAGGCAGCTCCAGTTCGGCCAAGGGCAGTTCTCTGGAGAAGGGGTGGTGGTGTTGGGGTACAAGAGCAGCCAATGCCCCCAGCCCAGAGGGATGGGCACACAGCCTGCTAAAGGAACTCTGCATGGGGTTTTCCAGGTGGCGCTAGTGGTAAAGAATCCACCTGCCAGTGCAGGAGACACAAGGGATGCTGGTTCAATCCCTGGGTCGGGGACATCCCCTAGAGAAGGGATGACTACCCACTGCAGTATTCTTGGGCTTTCCTGGTCTCGGAGGAGCCTGGCAGGCTGCAGACCATGGGGTCACTAAGAGTCGGACACAACTGAGTGACTTCACTTTCACTTTTCACTTTTATGCATTGGAGAAGGAAATGGCAACCCACTCCAGTGTTCTTGCCTGGAGAATCCCAGGGACGGGGGAGCCTGGTGGGCTGCCGTCTATGGGGTCGCACAGAGTCAGACATGACTGAAGCGACTTAGCAGCAGCAGATGGTCTAAAGAATCTGCCTGCAATGTGGGAGACCTAGGTTCAGAACTCTGGGTTGGGAAGATGCCCTGGAGGAGGAGGGCATGGCAATCCCACTCCAGTATTCTTGCCTGGAGAACCCCATGGACAGAGGGGCCCTGGCTGGCTGCAGTCACTGGGGCCGCAGAGAGTTGGACATGGCTTTGCACACCAGTGTTCTCACAGATGTTCCGTTTCTTTTCCCCACCTCCTCAGGGAGCGGGCAGATCCAGCTTTGGCAGTTCCTGCTGGAGCTTCTGTCTGACAGCTCAAATTCCAACTGCATCACCTGGGAGGGCACCAACGGGGAGTTCAAGATGACCGACCCGGACGAGGTGGCACGGCGCTGGGGGGAGCGGAAGAGCAAGCCCAACATGAACTATGACAAGCTCAGCCGGGCCCTCCGCTACTACTACGACAAGAACATCATGACCAAAGTCCACGGGAAGCGCTATGCCTACAAGTTTGACTTCCACGGGATCGCCCAGGCCCTGCAGCCCCACCCCCCGGAGTCCTCTCTGTACAAGTACCCCTCGGACCTCCCCTACATGGGCTCCTATCACGCCCACCCGCAGAAGATGAACTTTGTCGCCCCCCACCCTCCGGCCCTCCCCGTGACGTCATCCAGTTTTTTCGCCGCCCCGAACCCATACTGGAATTCACCCACGGGGGGGATCTACCCCAGCGCTAGGCTCCCAGCCAGCCATATGCCTTCGCATCTGGGCACTTACTACTAAAGCCCCCGAGAGAGGCCTTTCCCAGCACCTGTGTAGACACCCATCCATTACTACAAACTCTTATCCGAGACCATGAATCAGAAGTGCCTCAAGGGAAATGCGAAAGCTCGACTGGGGCAGGGGGAGAGATCCAGAGACTCTGAGTGGGAGGGACTTACTAAACCATGACTACAGAGATAAAAAGGATGCTACCTGTGTACCTGGACAGGTAATCTGTGGACCGACCTTGTAAAAGACATTGCAAGTAGAAGCGTGACGTCATAAGGACAAAGTGCCAAAGAAAACGTTCAGAAGACGTGTATAAACCTTTAGAGTAGTCTTTGGGAGTCCTGCTAGTGCATTAAGCGGGGATTAAACTCAAGCAATAGATACCACACAGTCTGGACCTAACATGCCATTTCTAACGTCATTGGAAGGAAAACTACCTGTATTTAAAAAGAGAAACATATCAAACACAGAAAAGAGAGGAGAGGGAGACTATGGTAGCCCATCGATGGACACTGTTAACGGAACTCATCAGCATCTGCTGTCTTGGGTGAAACCAGATTCTTAGAACAACCCGAGGCTTCCAACTCCTTGACGATAAGACGGGAACTCTGTGTCACAGGGTGGGACTGAGCATGTGTGTGGAGAGGGCACGTGGGTGTGGATGGAGGAGGCGGGAGAGGAGGAAACAGGGGAAGGAGGAGGGAAGGACTGGGAAGGGAGCTTCTTGAGCCGTGAAGACTGGACTTGGGATGGTGTCGGTTCTTCGGAGAGCTGAGCCGTGGAGATGTGAGGCTTCGTGCGGTCAGTGTTGTACCAAATCCAGTGTTAGGAAGACGGACACAGCGTGATGGGGGCGGGGCACAGACGGTAGGAGAACGCAGAAACAAAATCATGCATCTCTTTTTGTCTTGTTTTGTTTGTTTATCAAAAGAAAAACCGTAACTGGAATTGTCTGATATTTAAAAAGAAACATTCAGGACCTCATCCTTAGGCGGGGGTGCTCTGCTCTCCACGGGGTCAGGTAAGCGCTAGCCTTCTCGGCTACCCCAGTCTGAAATCGCCTGGGTGTCCGGGGCGAGGCAGCCTCCAGTTTTCCTTTTGAGTCGCGAACGCTGTGCGTTTGTCAGAATGAAGTATGCAAGTCAGTGGTTTGTTTTTTTGTTTTTGTTTTTTCCTTTTTATATAATAATTATATAACTTATGCATTTATACACTACGAGTTGATCTCGGCCAGCCAAAGATACATGACACAAGAGACAATCAATGATCTAATGTGGCCTTGAACTTTAACTCTGTATGCTTAATGTTTACAATATGAAGTTACTAGTTCTTAGAATGCAGAATGTATGTAATAAAATAAGCTTGGCCTAGCATGGCAAATCAGATTTACACAGGAGTCTGCCTTTGCACTTTTTTATTTTAAAGTGACTCAGATTGTTTAATAGAAACTTGTGCTGCATGGGGGTGGGTTTGGTGTTAGAGGTTTCCTTTGTCTGGGAACTAGTGCAAGGGAGTGCCAAGGACTTAGCACATTTGGCACCTGAATGGTGTGGGCCTCTCTGGGGCCTTCTTGCCAGATCGCCCTGTCTAGGGCAGGAGGACCAAAGGTTTAGCCTGGGAGCCTCCAGACTCAGGCCCAGAGTGGAAGGAGCCCTCTGAAGCTGGGGTGGTTATTGATACATTCCAGATCCCCATCCAGTCACAAATCACCCTTCCTTCCCGCATTAAACATCTATTGCATGGTGAACACACGCTTGTTCCCGGCACAAACTGTGTTGTTGTTGGTTAATAAAGCATCACAGCAGCAGTGTCTCCCTTGAACGAGACCAGGGACGGCTTTTAAATTCACCATCTGGCTTCTCCATCAGAGGCTCTCACCGGGTAGCCTGTGGCCTTGACCTTCCCACACCAGGATAATCTGGGTACCCTGGTCTGGGATTTTTACCAGTCCTGAGCCTGACGTGTGATCAGATACTGTTTATGTCTCTGATCTATAGTCCATCACCCTTGACATCTTTTCTCTCCTGAGGATGGAGCCTCAGCCAGGGTAAAGGTGGTTAGGTGAAGCCTTAGCCGAGGTGAAGGAGAGCCGGGATGCAGGGCCATGTGAGAGGGAGCAAGCCTCAGCAGCTCCCCAGCCCGAGTCGGTTTCTGAATTGGCCCATCTCCGAGCTGTCTGGGGGCTTATTTTGCACTCTGTAATCCTTTTGCGATGATTAAATGACGTTGCCAAACCTCTGTGCTCTGAATATTTTGGCAGTGGTCTCTAAAGCTGGTAGGATCCGATTACCAAAGCTGCAGACACTCAGCATTACTTGAATTAAAAGAAATCCAACTATCCATCAATTACGGCAGCTTGGGAAAGGCCTGCAAAGTGCCTGCGCCTCCTTGGGGAAGATAAATAAGTAAAAGCATAAAAGCTGGCAGCCGGGGGTGACCCACACTGTTTTAATGGAAAAGATCACTCATTTTTATTTTGGAATGCAAAGTCGAAGCACACCTACGTTCTGATACAAATAGCCATTTACTCCGATAATCACTCAGTTCCCCTCTTTCAGGATCATGTCATGAGCAAAATAATAAAAACAAGGCAGGCTTCTCATATTCAACTTTAACAGATGTTCTCAGTTATGGTTCCCCCACCTCCTTCTCCCACCCGCCCCCCATCCAAATTATTAGCAAACTTTATGACCAGCATGAGCAACTGGGATCATTTTAGATAACATGATAATGCTGAGTTCTCCCAAATAATTCCTCAATGATATCCTAAAATAACATTCACTCTCGGCTCCTGTAGAACTGAAATCCAAAGCAATCTCCAGTTGGTATTCATGATGACATCAAGAACGTTTTCCCTCTGTTGCCCCCATCTCTCGATTTGCTCTGAGGTACACACACGATTCCTGTAGAATTTCCCTTCTGTTGGCAAGAGATAGGACCCTTGTTTCCTGTTTTAAGTGTCAGTCTTTTGGGATTTGTGTAGGATGGAATCTCTGCGGATTCCCAAATCTCAGTCAAGACTTCATTTTTGCTCCCGGTTGGATGTCCTTGCTGTGTGTCAGAAGGGTTCATGATGAAGTGATTTGTCAGGACTGGTAGAGGTAGAGCGCTTTCAGCTCCTTCAGAACTCCTCAGCACTGCTGCAGCTTCTGCCACCTGGGTCCAAGGGTCTTGAGCAGCGTCCCATGGATGCACGATGCTGCAGGGACTGCTAACACCTGGGACGCGGGCAGTGATTGCAGATAGGTAGAGCATAGAGGTCCCACGGGCCACTGCATTGACCTTAACCTGTGTTTAAAGGAAGCATCATTTTTACCTGTCTTCCACCATGCCACCCAAATAGAGGTTCTGAGATGACTACTTGGAGAGTGAAAAGCACTTTGGATTACTCAAAGGTATATCACATTTCCATTCCTTTATCTTAACCTGGGTTTAAAAAATATTGGTGAAATGTTTTCATGTCAAATGGGGAAATTGTTGGCTATAGAAATCAAGTATTAAAAATAACTAGAAGGTCTTCATCTTAGCATAGAGCAGCAGTTCTCTAAGTGGGGTCCCAGGGGGCTGCAGGAGCCTCACCTGGAACTTGTTAAAAAAGCAGATTTTCAGGTCCCACTGCAGACATGCTGAATAGGAAACTCTGGTGGCGAGGCTCAGCCATTAGGTCTCACACACCTTACAGGTGATTTGGAAGCATGTTGAAGTTTGGGAGTCACTGCAACAGAAAAAAGATAATCTGTGTGTATGTGTGGGATGGTCAGTGTGAAATCTCAATGTCATAACTGTTTTTTTTTTTTTTTTTTTCCTGTGGCCACATGAAAAGCAGCCATCAGGGGAACCAGTTTACTCTGGAAGTATCATTCAGAGTTATGCTCCCTTTGAACAACTCTCCTTCCTACTGTTAACTCGCCCATGTGTATTAGTTATCTCCTGTGAGTAACTGCTGCTGCTACTGCTAAGTTGCTTCAGTCATGTCCGACTCTGCGACCCCATAGATGGCAGCCCACCAGGCTCTGCCTTCCCTGGGATTCTCCAGGCAAGAACACTGGAGTGGGTTGCCATTGCCTTCTCCATTGTGTGAAAGTGAAAAGTGAAAGTAAAGTCGCTCAGTCGTGTCCGACTTGTAGCAACCCCATGGACTGCAGCCTACCAGGCTCCTCCATCCATGGGATTTTCTAGGCAAGAGTACTGGAGTGGCTTGCCATTGCCTTCTCCGCCTGTGAGTAACAAATTACCACAAATTCAGCAGTTGGAAACAACACACGTCTATTATCTTCACAGTTTCTATGGATCAGGCATGCAAGCATAGCCTAGCTGGGTCTTCCACTCAGGGTCTCAACAGGTTGAAATCAAGGAGTCAGCCAGGACTGTGGTCTTCTCTGGGGATGGGGTCCTTTTCCAAGCTCACTGGTTGCTAGCAGAATTTAGTTCCTTGTGGTTGTAAGACTGAAGCCCCATTTCCTTACTGGCCATCACCAGGGACCACACTTAAGTTTTAGAGACCACTTGAGGATCTTGCCACATGGCCCTGTCCGCAAGGCAGTTGCTTCTTCAAGGCCAGCAGGAGAACCTCTCTCACTTCAAAGCTCTCTGGCTTTTAAGTGCTCACCTTGACTAGCTCAGGCCCACCCAGGAGAATCTCCGTTTTTATTAACTCGAAGTCTACTGATTAGGGGTCTTAGTTATATCTGCAAAACTCCTTTTGCCGTAGATGTAACCTAATCAAGGGAGTGATAACTGATCATGTTCACAGGTCCTGTTCACAGTAGAGTGGATTCTACAAGGCATGTATACCAGGAGTTGGGAATCTTAGGAGCTGTCTTAGAATTCGGCTTAAAACCATAGATATTCTGCCTATCTTCTAGCATTTTCTAAAATCCTTTGGCCAATCAAACCTCTCAAAAACACACATTGCTCAAAAGGCCAGCCCCCTCTCAGCAGCAGTATGTGCCTGAAGACATGGGCACCGTGGCAGCTTCTCCCACTGGCAATACAGACTTCTTGGAATAAGTCTGTAGATCTTAATCTGGCCAGTCTGAAAACATTTATGTTGAAAATGTAGGGGAATATGATTTTTTCATAGTATTTACATATTCTTTTGATTCTATTGAAAAAGCAGCCCAATACCATCCTGTATGGAAATCACTGTGCAAACTCTCCTAACATATAATTTTTATCTTAATTTTATAAAATGAAGTGGCTTCATCTGTTTTCTTATAAAAGATTTTGACAAATATTATGTTTTTATAAAGCAGGTCATAATATTAATTGATTATCATTTGTGTCAGATCTTGTTGAATTAAAAGACTTACATGCAGGAAGCATGTTAAATGTAAGAACTTTATGGAAAAAGAGATAGGAATTTTTCATGACTCATGGATAGATACACATAGCATGTTGCCTGAAGAAAATAATATAAAAATGGTAGCTAGGATTTCATTAGGAGAGGACTTCATTAAACGGTTTTGAGGTTTTACAAGGTCATGACTGGTTGAGCACAGTCAAAGAGTACTGATTAAAAGATCAATACCCATCTGGAGGATAGGTCATGGGGACAGGCTCCAGGCCTCTGCCCTTGACTTTATTCATACCTTACTAAGGCGAAGAGTTGACTCATTGGAAAAGGCTCTGATGCTGGGAGGGATTGGGGGCAGGAGGAAAAGGAGACGACAGAGGATGAGATGGCTGGATGGCATCACCGACTCGATGGACGTGAGTTTGAGTGAACTCCGGGAGTTGGTGATGGACAGGGAGGCCTGAAGTGCTGCGATTCATGGGGTCGCAAAGAGTCGGACACGACTGAGTGACTGAACTGACTGACTGAAGGTGAAGATAGAGGAGGTACACCAAGGACCACTCCAAATGCCATTGGCCAAAAGGAAAATAGGTCGCATGACCATATCAGGATCCAAAAGAGCTGACTGAAGGGATCAGCCAAGTTTGACAGATTCTGTGTGTGTGTATGCTTGATCATGTCCAACTCTTCATGACCCCATGAACTGTGGCCCACCAGGCTCCTCTGTCCATGGGATTTTCCAGGCAAGAATACTGGAGCAGGTTGCCATTTCCTCCTCCAGGGGATCTTCCTGACCCAGGGATAAGCCCATGTCTCCTGCATTGGCAGGCAGATTCTTTACCATTGGGCCAACAGGGAAGTCCTTAATAGACTTACTGGAGCTTAATGATGTTAGGAGCTGCATCATTCAAAACACCTGAGAGTTGGACTGAACAAACGCACATGTGGAAAACATCCGGGTTTTGAAGATGATGACAATGATGTGTGGAATATACAATATTTAATGAGCAAGCGGCAGGGCAAACACCACACTGAGCATTCAAAATCATTGTCTCATTACCCCTTCTGGTTGTCCTCATGATAATAAAAATAAAAAAATCCTGACACTTAGATTAAGCAATTTATCCAGCTTACCCAAGGTAAGAGCATGAACTGATGCTTGTCCCAGCACTGACTCCCAAACCTCTATTAATGATAAGATATGTTTTCCATATTGATGGGACATGGGAAAGACAAGTGACTATCCAAAAGTAAGCTGCTTTTTTCAGAATGATTGTGACAGGTAACTTATTTATACTGTTCTGAACTGATTCAAAACATCAATTCTGGATATAATCTTGCAGAGGTACATAGGCCAGCTAGAGCTAGCCTAATAGAGATGAGGGGGATGAGGGAACCCAAGATTATGGCATGGAAGAATAGCTGAAGGACCTGTCCAGTGTTCCTGCTGGAAGGAGGATCACATTCACTGTCAATCCAGCACCCAACATGGTGAATGCAGCACTCAGCTGTCAGTAAATGTCTTCAGCTGTGAGGGCAAATGTGTGCATGCATGTTAAGTCTCTTCAGTCGTGTCTGACTCTTTGCGACCCTGTGGACTGTAGCCCCCCAGGCTCCTCTGTCCATGGAATTCTCTCATCAAGAATACTGGAGTGGGCTGCCATTTCCTTCTCCAGGGGATCTTCCCAACCTGGGGATTGAACCCATGTCCCCTGGGGTTCCTGAATTGGCAAGCCGATTCCTTACCCCTGAGCCACCTAGGAAACCTGTGAGTATGAATGAATATTCAAAAAGATAACTGTTTGGACTAAAAGTGGACTCAGTATGGATGCCCATTGGCCAGACTCAGTGAAGAACTCTTTAACAGAGGCACTCTGTATGGAATGGCCAGTCCTTTGCCGAGCAGTTGCTGGATGTTGGGTGCTCAGGTATAGACCATGTGACTATTAACCAGATGTTTAGCAGCAGTCAGTAGGTGGACTACTTAGCTATGTAGATCTTTTTCCAGTTCTTTGCAATCTGCGTTTTGGAAAATGATGAAATGTCATACAGATGTACCTAGAAGATCAGGCAAAAGGATCTGAAAAGCACAGATGGCTTGAAAGCCTCACTTTTGATCAGTATCACTCAGTCCCAAGGGTAGGAGCTCATTTTGGGGTTAAATATGTAGATGCTGGAATCCCCCCAAATTTGCTTGTCCTGTGTCTTTGATCTCCAGATTGACTTGAGCCCACTTTGCTTGGAGGTTAAAATGCATCGTGTCTGTTCCACACTGCTGGGTTCTGGGGACTGGGAAGAGGCAGCTGGCTGGGGGGAACCACTGAAGGTCCCTCCACATTTTCTCACATAAGAAGAAGACCACCCCACTGCAACACTCTTCCATAAAGGCATGCATCGTGGAGGTTGTTGGTCACAGCCTGCTCAGCATTAGTCATGGCTCAGCTGAAAGAGTATAGGGAAGCCCCAGTGAGCCTCACCCCTACCCAGCTCCAGACTAAACCTGTTTCCACCTCCCAGCAGGCATCAGAGGCTGGGAGAAGGCTGGCTTTCCACTTCATATGCTAAGGAGAGATGGGAGCAGAGGTTAAATACGAAATAAAGGTATGAAGAGATTGAGGGCATGAGGAAAAGGGGGCGGCAGAGGATGAGATGGTTGGATGGCAGCATCGACTCAATGGACGTGAGTTTGAGCAAGCTCCGGGAGATGGTGAAGGACAGGGAAGCCTGGTGTGCTGCAGTCCATGGGGTTGCAGAATAAGACTCAACTGAGCGACTAAACAACCACCACAATGTAAGAAAGAGTTTGGGCTAGAAGTTATGAAGCTATTTGGTAAGGTCTCTTGTTTAGAAGGCCAGGATATTCCAACAAGTTGGCAGAAAGTGAGCAGAGAACAAAGCAACCTGCCTTCTTCACAAAAGGTGATACCCAAGGAAAGAACAATCTGAATCATTTTCCAGAAGGATAAGCCGCACCTCTTCTTGTGGGAGAGACTGGAAGGGGTGGGGAGAGAGCAAGACTAACTTTGGGGAAGGCCCTCACAAGGAAACGTGGGAATAATGGTTCCTCCCTAACAATGGGACTTGTCTCAGATTGGTCAATACGACAGTTCTCCTTACAAGAAATCCTTGCTCTCATCATATTTCTTAACCTGAGATTTTGCATCCAACTATGTTCCTTCTATTCACAATTATATGGCATATTTTGAAGTGGGATTATGCAAAGGTCATTGGCTTTCCAACCCACACTGTCTGGTCCATGCTCAGTATAGCAGCCTTATTCCAGTTAAGAAGGAAACGCTAACAGACGTCCTGTATCATTCACTCAGTGAAGACTGGGCACTTGTTAAGGTCATTTTATCCAAGTTCATGTTGCTGTTTAAGTGGCAGGGACAGGATTTGAATCAGAGTCAAACTCCAAAGCTTCTATGTCTAGCCACTATGCTGTTCTACCTCTTGGAGAAAGCTGAATTAAGAGTAAGACCATAGGATGGGTAAGTAAATTATCACTCATATGATGGCAGGAATATGGGTGAGGCAGGAAGAAACCAGTAGGAGGGGAAGACAGTTGGAAAAACGCTGAACTGAATGTTAGCATGCGATGCCCAGTTCTGTGTGTATGGGGGTGGTCAGAAGGAGACTGGAATACAGTGATTACTGGAGGCAAACACGTATGAGTCATTTGTTTAAAAATCTTCATTTATAGGCCAATTAGGCAAATCTCAGCACATTTAAAGGATTACAATGACACAGTCCCTTCTCTGACCCAATGCAACGCTAGAACTCAAAAGCAAAGCAAAAAAAAATTGTATTAAGAAACATACTAGCATTTTCAAATAAAGAAATTATGATTGAAGCTGAAACATGTCTGCAAGGAGATCAAACCAGTCAATCCTAAAGGAAATCAGTCCTGAATATTCATTGGAAGGACTGATGCTGAAGCTGAAATTCCAAACCTTTGGCCACCTGATGTGAAGAACTGACTCATTGGAAAAGACCCTGATGCTGAGAAAGATTGAAGGCAGGAGGAGAAGGGGAGGACAGAGGATGAGACGGTTGGATTGTATCACTAACTTGATGGACATGAGTGGTTGAACAAGCTCCAGGAGTTGGTGATGGACAGGGAAGCCTGGCATGCTGCAGTCCATGGGCTTTCAAAAAGTTGGACACAACTGAGTGACTGAACTCAGTCGCTGACAACATATTTATGACTTAGCAAAATAAGGAGCCTGGCAAGCTACAGTCCAAAGGGTTGCAAAGAGTCAGATAAGACTGAGCAACTGATCACACACACAGGAAATAATAATACATACCAAAATTTGTGACATGTAGTTAGAACAGAGAGCAAAGTTTATGGTCTTAAATGTTTATATTGAAATAGAAAAATGAATAGAAGTTAGTGAAGTAAGGGTTATTTTTAAAAAATTGTACAAGAACAGCAAAACAAAAAAGCAAAGTTGAAAGTGGGACATTATAAACATGAAAGCAGAAATTAGTGAGTTGAAAAGTAGATTTAAAATATAAAGCATTAACAACAGAAGTTGGTTCTTTTGAAAAGATTAATAAGATTGACAAATCTCTAGTAAAATTGGTAATAAGGAGAGAGGAGCCACAAAAAAATAATATTAAGAATGAAAACAGGGATAAAACTATGGTTGTAGAGAATTTTTTAAAAGAAGTTATCACAAACCAATTTATGCTGATTCATTTGAAAATTAGATTAAATTGACAAATACTTGGGCAATATAAAACTGATCACATATGACTCAAGAAGAAATAGAAAGCTCAAATAGTCTACAATCATTAAAGAAATTGAATAAGTAGTAAAAAAAAAAAAAAATCTTCCCACAAAGTCAGATGGCTTCCACTACAAGTCAGATGGCTTCGTCAGTGAAAGTGAAAGTCACTCAGTCCTGTCTGACTCTTTGTGACCTCAGGGACTATGCAGTCCATGGGATTCTCCAGACCACAATCCTGGAGCAGGTAGCCTTTCCCTTCTCCAGGGGCTCTTCCCAACCCAAGGATTGAACCCAGGTCTCTCGCATTGCAGGCGGATTCTTTACCAGGTGAGCCACAAGGGAAGCCCAACCGACTTCGTCGGTGAGGTCTACCAGATATTCAAGGTATGAACAGTTCCACAGTTACCCGAAGTACTGTGGAGAATGGGCTTCCCAGGTGGCGCTAGTGGTAAAGAACCCGCCTGCCAGTGCAGGAGACATAAAGACATGGGCTGGATTGCTGGGTCGGGAAGATCCCCTGGAGGAGGGAATGACAACCCACTCCAGTATTCTTGCCTGGGGAATCCCACGGTCAGAAGAGCCTGGCAGGCTACAGTCCATGGGTTCACAAAGAGTTGGACACAACTGAGGCGACTTAACACTCACACAAGCACTGTAGAGAATATAAAAAGAAGAAACAGTCCCCAATACAATCTGTAATGGTAACATAACAAATTGCATGAAATAGCAAAAGCTAACAAAGGTAGTACAAAAAGGACAATACGCTTATGAATGTGAGATGCAAATATATTAAACAAAATACTAGCTAATAGAATTTAGCCATGTATAAGAAAGTACTTATATTACAACCAGGTTGGACTTATCAAAATAATGCAAAGTTGGGGTAATATTGGAAAATCAATTAGTGTAATTCCCACATGAGCATACTATAGAAGCAAAACGTGATCATCTGATAAAAAACAAAATTTATTTAATATAATAAAATAGGTATATATTATTAAGCATTAGCAAATTAAGAATAGAAAGCATATCTATTAAAGTCTGTCTATAAAAACATATAGCAAATGTCAGACTGAAAGGTTTAAAGTTGAAAGCCTTTTCTTGATGTCAAAAATAAGATAAAGATGCCTACAATTACCATTTATATTCAACATAATTTTGGGTTCTCACCAGAACACTAAGGCAAGAAAAAAGAAATGAAAGTTATAATATTGGAAAGAAAAAAAACAAGTATTTCATTCATCACAAAAAATACGGCTGTTTATGTAGAAAATCCAAATTAATTCTAAAGGTTGTTTGACTTTATGAAAGTCTTAGCAAAAGTGTTGAAATAAAAAGTCCATGGCATTCTACATACTAACAATTACACTTAGAAAAATAAACCTTAAAATATTGTTTGAAAGTGAAAGTGAAGTTGCTCAGTCGTGTCCGACTCTTTGCGACCCCATGGACTGTAGCCTACCAGGCTCCTCTGTCCATGGGATTTTCCAGGCAAGAGTACTGGAATAGATTGCCATGTAGTATCTTAAGAATAAATCTACTAAAGATATGCAGAATCTCTATAGGAAAGTAATAATGCTTCATTCAGTTCAGTTCAGTTCAGTTCAGTCGCTTAGTCATGTCTGACTCTTTGCGACCAATGCTTCATTGAGAGATATCAAAGATCTAAATAAATAAAAAGATGAATCATGTTCATGGAGTTGATTCAGTGTTATAAAGATGTCTGTTAATTTGGAAAATTACTGCACTTTGGAATAATTTGGAAAATCTGGATATTCACTGCACTCCCTATCAAAAACTCCCAAGTTTTTTTTTTCCTTTTAATTGTACAAGCTGATTTTAGAATTTATGTAGAAGGCCCGATTAACCAAGACACTCTTGAAGAAAAATAGTCTATGTTTTATGGTTTTCATCCTTCCAGATACTAAATCTTATGAAGTATAGTAATTAAAAACCACAGTGTGAGATGGCTCAAAAAGAGACAAATAGATCAATGGAATAGAAGTCCATGAACAAATTCAACATATATGAATATCCGATATAATAATAAATGATACTGAAGATCAGTGCAGAAAGAATAGACTTTTTAATAAGTAAGCTAAAACAATTAGAAATCTATATTTGGAAAAATATAATAGTGTTATATAATATCACACAAAAATCAATGAAATGTGGTTAAGAACTAACTAAGATTTAAAATGCAAAAGTATAAACATTTTCAGAGATCCTCCAGAAAAATATCTTCATGATCTTGAGGTACAAAACAATTTTTAAATGCAACAACAACAACAAAAACTACAAGAGCTAAAGAAATGTTGATAAAGCTTTTTGTATTAAGAACTTTTCATAATAGACATCATTAAAGAAAGTGAAGACAAACTACACTCTGGAAGAAGACACCTGTAAGCCATATCACCTGCAAATTATTAGTATCTAGATTGCATAACAATTGTAAATCAGTAAGAAAAAAGCAATAGAATAGGCTTCCCTGGTAGCTCAGACGGTAAAAGCAATAGAATAATATGTAAAAAAGATTGAATAGCTCACTTCTTAAGAGTGGAAATTTGATGAACAATAAATGCATAGACAGTGATGAAGCGCATGGTAATCAAGGACATGCAAATTAAAACCAAAATGATATCCATTTTATACCCACCATATTGGCCAACATTAAAAAGTCCAGTGAAGAACATGGTGGTTATAACAAAACAAAGGGAGCTCTCATGCACTATTGGTAGGAGCAGAGATTGGTAACAATTTCACTGGAAAACAGTTTGGCATTCTTTGGCATTCACGGTAGAACAGATGAAGTGTATACCCAAAACCCTGCTAGGGAAATTCCAAAGGAAACCGGGAGCCCTCCACAAGTCCCCTGGGATACATGAACCACAGTGTCCCTACAAATATGCTTGTAATAATAACAACTGGAAACAACCCAGGAATCCATCCATGTTAGAGTAGATAAGCCAATTTTAGTACATCCGCATCATGGAAATACAGACGACCATGAATGAAACTCATAAATTTAATATTGAGCCAAAGAAATAAATATCAGGAAAACATATACAATGTGGTTTCATTTATTTAGATTTCAAAAGCAGGCAAGGACGAACAATATATTGCTCAGAGGTCATGCAACAGTTTTCCAAAGAAGTAGGAACAAAAGTGAGGGGCTGATCACTTCAGAGCCAAGAGAGTGATCACCTCTCAATGGGGAGAAGAGAGATGGGGTCAAGGAGGGATGCTCAGGTGTTTTAAGGACATGTTCTTTTTTTTCCATCATGGGAGCTATTTCTTTTCTTGCTCTGTTTATTCATGTCACACACTCTTCTGTACCTATGGTGTACCTTCCAATGCAAATGTCTTTTAAGGGCTATGGATAAACACACAGGAAGCCACAATTCCCCGCCCGCCAGCAGCATGCTGTGGGAGCAGCGTTCAGCAGCATTGCAAAATGCACTGCCCTCCGACTGCTCCCTGTAGAGGATGCCCTGTTTCCTCTTGCAGGGGCGCTGAAGGTTCACTTTTGGTCCAGCGGGTTTCGGTATTCCCCAGGTTTGACTTCCTCTGCCAAAGGCTCTCTGTTGGTTAGTTATTGTTGAATGTCTCTGCATCCTTCTGCCTGTCACTCACACCCTCTCCTTTCAAGAGATAGCGTTTAATTCCCCACCCTCTGAGTGTAGGCTGAACTCTGTGAATCAATAGAAAGTTGTAGAGGTGACAGTGTGTGATTTCTGAGATTAGGTGGTAAACGGCCTGGTGACCTTCTCCTTGTCTTCTCCCTGGAATAACTCAATCCAGGGAAAGCCATCTGTGTGCCAGGAAGACACTCAAATGACCCAGTGCTAGGGCCGTGGGGCGAGGAATTGAGAATTCCCACCCATAGCCAATCCTCCAGCCTCAATCAAGCCATCGGATGAGCCCATTCCTGGTCAACATTTTGCCTCAAATCTCACAACCCTGTCTCAGAACCACCCAGCTAAGCCCCTTCTGAATTCCTGACCCACAGAAACTGTGCAGTAAAAAATGTGTGTTGTTCTAAACCACTATGTTTCGGGGAAATTGATTATACTGCGATAGATAATGAATACAACTTGTGGCTCAGATGGTAAAGAGCCTGCCTGCAACACAGGAAACCCGGATTCGACCTCTGTGTCAGGAAGATCCCCTGGAGAAGGGCATGGCAACCCACTCCAGCATTCTGGCCTGGAGAATCCCATGGACAGAGGATCCTGGTGGGCTACAATCCATGGGATCGCAAAGAGTCAGACATGACTGAGCGACTAACACTTTGACTTTCTCAACACTGCTGCCTATGGATTCTGTCTGACCTACCATATCACCTTAGACTGTGAGAATGGCTGAGCTGATTTAGTCCAAGCTGACCTCAGATCTAGTGACCCCTCTGCTTCTGAAATATCTTTGTCTAGTTCTTCTGTCATTATGTTGACAAATTATGGGCCCCCATGTAGGCTTTCTGGATTAAATCATATCACTTAAAGAAATACTTTCCCCACAGATATAAAAGGGATATTTGTTGTTCAGTTGCTCAGTCATGTCTGACTCTTTGTGACCCCATGGACGGCAGCACACCAGGCTCCCCTGTCCTTCACTATCTCCCTGAGTTTGCTCAAACTTCTGTCCATTGAGTCGGTGATGCCATCCAACCATCTCATCCTCTGTCACACCTTTATCCTTTATCCTTCTTTTGTATGGCCCAGCTCTCCCATCTGTACACAACTTCTGGAAAAACCATAGCTTAACACCTAGAAACTTAAGAGTCTGGGTTTTGCAGATTGTAGTCGAAATAGTGTGGGTTTCCAGCTCCCTGGGCATACATACACTGAGTCCTACCGTTTCCTGGCTATTTGAACTTGGTTATAGAATTTAGTGTCTCAGAAGTTGTCTTTCCTTCTCTGTTGGTTAAATAAAATCACTTATAATTAAGTTTGACTATAGGAGAAGAAAAACAATGGTTTAACCAAAGGAGAAGTTTGTGTCTCTTCCATGTCAAACTCCAAAGGTGGGGAGATAGTCTGGGGCTGGTGTGGCATCCATAGTATCAGGGAATTCAGCATCCTTGTCTCATGTCGTTCCACTGTGTGTTTATTCTGGTCAAAGGGAGATGCTCTAACTCCAGAGTATTCATTGCAAAGCAACATTGGACTTGGGCTATGATAAGTCAGGATTCTACCAGAAAACAGAATTAGAATGTACCAATGGCCCTTGAGCCAAAGCAAGTCACATGGTCAAGTGCAATGTCAACAGGGTGGGGGAGTTTACTCTGCAAGGGGGAGGCAGGTAAGCCCAGAAAGGAAACTCCTGGGACAGTAAAGGGACAGTAACACAATCTACCATCTCTCCAAACCCATCTCCCTATTTCTAGTCTCCCCAACCTCTCTGCAATTCCATTCTTAACTCAGTGGCTAGGAAAGTCCTTTTAAAACCTTCATCCAATCACATCGCTCTTCTGTTCAAATCTCCCAATGCTGCTTGGTCCTCTTGGAGTAAGAGTGAAAACCAGCCTCCTCATAGTGACCAGCAAGGTCCTGGAGAACCTGACCGCCAGCCTCCGATCGCTTCCGAGACTTCCTCACCCACCACCCCCTCATTCACTCCACTCCAGGGAAAACTGACCACCCTGCCGATCCTCAGAACACACCCTCACCTCAGGGCCTTTGAACATGCTGTTCTCTCTGCCTGAGTATCTTCAACGCTCCAGTCCCTTGCTTCAGGGCTCTCCTCAAATACCAACTCCTTCAGGTGTACCCTGCTAAAACCTGCACCACCCCCACCCATGACCCCTGACCCCACAACCTGCTTCGTTGCTGCGTCCATCGCACATGTCACCTTCACTGCGTTTACTTGTTTGCATGTTCACCGTGCCTCCCTCGCTCCAAGGGAAGCGCATCCAGGGAAGAGACTCTCTGGCTTGCAATTCCCACCTGATGGAAGGCCCAGAGCAAGTTTTAGGCGTTCCCCCTTGCCTTGATTTGTTCTCTTGTTTAATTCATTTTATCTCAACTTTTGCATAAGTAACAGGATCTCCTGTTTGGCATTTGAAAATACCAAATAGCACACAATATTTCTCACTCTGGTCTCCTCCTTCCCAGCCTCCCCTCAACATATAACGACTATTGTTCAATTGTGTATCTTTCTACAGTTTTAAAAATGCATATGTAAGACAACATGAATAGAAACACCTACCTTCTTCCCTTTTGATGGGAACGATGGCAGGGTATGTTCCCTGCACACTGCTGTGTACCTTGCTTTTTTTCACTTAAAAATGCACCCCGGAGACTTTCCACATCCTTTCAGAGAAAACTTCCTGGTTCATTTCTCATAGTAGCGTGGTGGTTTCTGTTGCTTGGACGTGCCATTTATATTTGACTTGTTCCCTGATGAAGGAATTATGGCTGTTTTCAACCTGTTTTCATGCACATGACAGTGAGTGAGCAATCACAGACACCCAGAGGAGAATTGACAGAAGCCAGAGGTGGTCAATGGACTCATTTAAAAGGAATAGCTTTAAAAATACCTAGAAGAGCAAGTTCTACCCTAGATGCAAATGTAATCAACTCAGAGCATCTACAAATGAGTCATCGTGAGATCTAACTTCTGGAAATTCAGATTTCACTCATCTGATGTGGGGACCAGGGGTTGGTCCTTTAAAAAGGTTTTTCCTTTGTAATTTTATTGAAGTATGGTTACTTTACAATGTCGTGTTAATTTCTGATGCATAGCAAAAGGACTTAGTTGTAAATACATATGTTGGAATATACATGTGTGCATATATTCTATAAGAATATAAAAAGGTTTTTTTAGGTGCATGTAACGGGCAGCCAGGGGTGGGAACCATGAGCGTGAGTGGGGAGTGCTAAGAAAGGGCAATAATATTTTTGGAGGCGTTTTTCGGGGACAGAAGCGAGGCTGAAGAGAGAGGAGGAGTTTGGGACAGCTGCCCACCATCCAGGACTTCAGCAAGGTGAGTAAAGCTCGGTCGCTTGGTTTGTTTTAGTAATTTCAGCTGTGTTGTGCTTTCTGTGGCTCTGCCTCGCCACCTGCCTTCTAATGACGATCAGTAAAGACCCACACATGAATTTTCAAAGAACGTGGATACAACTCCAGGTCTTTTAGATGGATCACCATGAAGGGCCACTCTAAAAGGAGAAGCCACTCTTCTTCAAGTAAACACCTACTGTTGACTCATTGGGTCTCCATCCCGAGGCTCACACTGTCAGAATCTTCACTTTATGGTTGAGGAAGCTGTGGCTCAGAGAGGTTAAGTGGTTCTGCCCAAGGTCACACAGCTCAGAAGCCCTGAGATTCACAGCCCGGGCTGGAGAGCCGAGGTTTCCGGCCAGGAGGGAGCCTGGTTTCCTCCCCTGCAGCTGCCAGGACTCGCAGGCTTTTGGCTCTTTCTGCCTGTTTGTTTGTTCCTTCCTCGTCTCTAAATCCTCTTTCCCTGGCAGCTTGGAACTTAACTTTGTATCGGCTCCCGCAGGGCACCCCGTGTGTCTCCTGGAGCGCAGGTCATCACTGACTTTCTCTTTTTCTCCACAGGGAAGGTGCTGGGAGCCTCTGAGTTGTGTTATCAGCTCCTGATTCACCAACCCTTCCCAGGAAAGTCTCCACCACCTGGCGGGCCCACAGCCCCGGAGAGGGGGCGGGTGGTGGGTGACCCGAGCCCCGGGCCGTTGGTCACCCTGGTTAGGGCCAGCGATCAGGGCGTATAGAGGGTAAACGCTCACTGCCTCGCCCCCACCCCAGGATTCCTGGCTTGGTCCATTGTTCCCTGGGAGGCCCAGACCTGCATTCTTATCTGGGCTTGGCAGAAAGTGAGACTTATAAAAAAACACACACAACAGGGGCAGGACCTTGATGAGGCAGCTTCGGCCACCAGGGGCCACGGGGTTGGACGGTGCCTCCTCGCACTGGGATGGAGCGGGATCCGCGGAGGTGGTGTGCTGCAGGCGGGCGGCGCTGCAGAGACGTGGGGCCCTGAAGCTGTGGGCACGCGCTCCTTTTGAACGTCCATGCCTGTGCGTGTCCCTGTGTGCGTGTCCCTGTCTCTGTGTGTGTGTGTGTGTATGTGTGTCCCTGTGTGTGTCCCTGTGTGTGTCTCTGTATATCCTTGCATGCGTGTGCTCTGCACGCTGCCGTCTCAGAGCTCCAATCCCTTTGAGCCCTCTTTTCTGTTCACAGTGATGTGGAGAACTTTGCAGTCGCTCCCCTCTTGACTGAAGGGGGCCCCAAAGGAGACCAGTGTTAGAAGTATTTCTGGAACACGCCGCGCAGTCCCCAGGCCTGGGGAACCGGGGGCCAAGAGGGCCTCTGGCCGGGCAGGCTGGGCGGGTCAGCGAAAGCGCCAGAAGTCTCCGTGCGTCCACGAGGTGGCGCTCGGTGATCGGGAACGCGAGACCCAGGTTCTGCCCCGGGGTTTGCCTTCTGCACTTCCATCCGGGTGTTCCTCAAGCCTCACTCTTCTCTAGAGAAATTAGAGGTCAGCTGTGAGGTCACCTCGATCGTGCTTCGAGCCGGTTTTCCCCTGCGAGCCTGGGAAGGACTCGGGGAGAGATCTCAAGATTGAATCAAGTCAGCACATACTTCTCCTTTTAAAAGTCCTCTTGTGTGTGTGTGTGTGTGTTCTGTGGGCTGCACACTCAGAGCTCTTCCCACGTCCGCTCAGCTCATCACTGCTTCCTGATGGGGAGAATACTGGAGTTGGTCCCCCAGAGAAGAGCCAGCATTGGAAGGTTCGGGTCAGCAGAGCTACTGAAGACCCTCGGGTGAGGGAACATCAGAGTCAACCTCCCCTGGGGCCTCCCGCAGACTCTGGTCTGGCTCTGACTTTCAAAACCCTGGCATGGTCCTCTTGGGAGCCTCTGAGCCCCTTCCATCACCCCTGTGTTCCACAGCATCTCAGGGTGAGGGGTCAGCTGCCAAGGGAAGAGCCAGCCAGGCCAGGGGTGCAGGGTGAGGGCTGCAGTCCTGTTCTCGAATGAAGACAGAGCAGTCTTCCCTCCTATGAATCTTTGGTAAGAGCGCAGACACACTCCCCCTCCCCGCCCCCACTGTAACTGCTTGCAAGTCCTTCACAAAAAGTGAGGTGTTTGTAACTCAGTGACGGACACAACTGAGCGACTGAACTGACTGTCACACACCCGGGAAGGGAGGCTTTGATGTTTCCTCCTCTCCGTCTGATGTCCTGAAGTTTAAAGATGTGTTTGGTGGTTCATGTGCCGGGGAAAGAGCATCCCTTTGTAGAAAAGCATCATTAAATTCCGAGCCAGAAGCCCTGCCATTCTCACCAATAATCTGTTTTTACATATTTGTGTCCTGAGAGACTCATTTATTATTTCACCTACTTTCCAGGTAACATTCATAAAAAACAGCTCAGATCTAAGAGGGAGCATGTGTTCACATGTGTTCTATTTTTTAAAAATTTATTTTAAAATGTATTTTGTTTACGTATTTTGGCCGTGCTGGCATGTGGGATCTTAGTTCCCAGACCAGGGATCGAACCCTTGCCCACGTGCAGGGTAAGTGGGGGAATCCTAACCACTGAACCGTCAGGGAAGCCCCCTTGTGTGTGTTCTGAACGGAGAACACAAAAGGCGGACTCAGACTCTAAAGGGCTCTGAGATGTCCTGTTGTTTTAACTCAATATTGAGTCGGTCTGGCATTTGTTCATTCCAAAGCCAGTTAGCAGAAGAGATGGAGAAGGAAGCTGCTGTGAGCAGAGAGTCCGAGGGGCCAGGTGCGCACTCTACACAGGTGTGGGGGTGGCGGGGAGGCCGATGATGGAGCGGTCACTGCCTGGGGCTCAGGTGAGTCCACCTGGCAGACCACCTGCATGGGAATCCCCATGTCTGTGTGCTAATGATATCTGGCCCAGACATAATCTGCTTGCACACACGCTCTGCAGATACACTGGCCTGGAACTCACATCCCAGTGTGGTAAATACTGCACGAATAGCCCTGAAACCAAGATTGGCAAACGCCCAGCTCCTTGCCATCAGCAGTCCTAAAGCAGCGCTTCCGGTGTTAACTCACTCAATGCTAGAACAGGCATTCCAGGTGGGTTCTGCAGCCCGCCTCAGGTTCCACACAAGGCTCGGCGGCACCGAGAGGGACAGGAAGTGGCCCAAGGTCACAGGACAGAGGGCTGAGCTGGGGCGGGGGTCTAACGCTGCCTGACGCTGGCAGTCCAGCGGCAGAGCCTGGGGTGGGAATTGCGATGCCTCTGCTAAGATGGAAGCAGGAAGGCTCTCTGTGTTGAGAGGATAAACCTAATCCTCTTAGAGAATTCATTCTTTGAAGGCTTGGACTGATGTATAAATTTAGGAACTAGGATGGCAGCTTGGAGATTCCCGTCAAATGTCCAGTGAAACTAGAGCAAAAGAAATGTTGGGATGGAAGAGAGGAGAATAAAGATATGCAAGATTTTTCCTAAGAAATAATGAAGAACGCGTCTCTGGGAAAAAGCCCTGGGTTTCTAATTAGAAACCAAAGCTGAGGGAATGAAAAGGACTCGCCAAACCCAGAAGACTCTTGAGAGTCCCTTGGACTGCAAGGAGATCCAACCAGTACATTCTAAAGGACATCAGTCCTGAGTGTTCATTGGAAGGACTCACGCTGAAGCTGAAGCTCCAATACTTTGGCTACCTGATATGAAGAACTAACTCTTTTGAAAAGACCCTGATGCTGGGAAAAATTGAAAATAGGAAGAGAGGGGGACGACAGAGGATGAGGTGGTTGGATGGCATCACCGACTCAATGGACATGAGTTTGAGTAAACTCCGGGAGTTGGTGATGGACAGGGAGGCCTGGCGTGCTGCAGTCCATGGGGTCGCAAAGAGTCGGACACGACTGAGCGATGGAACGGAACTGAACTGAAACCCACCAGGGACTCGCGCCAATCCCGCCCTCGGCCAGCAGATGGCGGGGGTGCTTCGTAAAAGAGACCCAGCGCATCTCACCTCTGCTTTCCACGCAAGGCTCTCCCTCCTGTCTGCAGGCTCCTCTTTTGTCTGTCTCGTTGCTTCAAAACACGGGAGACCTTGACTGGGATTCCCAACGGTGGGAAGCACCCGGCTCTGCTGGTGTTAGCCAGACCACAGCCAGCAGGTCCTAATCAAAGCTTTCTTAGCTTCGTGCAAGGCTCTGAGGCCGTGGGGCCAGCCCAGGGCTCCCCTTTGTGTTGGACAAGGGCTACTCTTTGCAGGGATGAAGGCAGAGAACCCAGTCCTGGCCCGGAGGGGATGAAGAGTGTGAAAAATAGATATCCACTTTTAAAATATTGACAGTATGTACAGAGCTCTCAATAACAGCAAATATTAGTGAGGCGATTTTCATGAAAAAGCCCTGATGCTGGGAAAGATTGAGGGCAGGAGGAGAGGGGGATGATGGAGGATGAGATGGTTGGATGGCATCACCAACTCAATGGGCATGAGTTTGGGTAAACTCCGGGAGTTGGTGATAGACAGGGAGGCCTGGCATGCTGCAGTCCATGGGGTCGCAAAGAGTTGAACACGACTGAGCAACTGAACTGAACTGAACTGAACTGAATTTTCACAGTTTGGTTGTTCAGCTTAAATTTGAAACGTGGCTTGTTTTACACATGTAGTTGAGGTACACTGTTTCTAATTTTTTGTGTATATATATATATATATATACACACACATATATATGGATATATATTTGTGCCTGCTAAGTTGCTTTAGTCGTGTCTGACTCTTTGTGACCCTATGGGCTGTAGTGTGCCAGGCTCCTCTGTCCGTGGGATTCTCCAGACCAGAGTACTAGAGTGGGTTGCCATGCCCTCCTCTAGGGGATCTTCCTGACCCAGGGATCGAACCCGTGTCTCTTGCATCTCCTGCATTGGCAGGCGAGTTCTTTACCACTAGCACCACCTGGGAAGCATGTATATATGGCTCAGCAATAAAGAATCTGCCTGCAATGAGGGAGACGCAGGTTCAATGATCCCTGTGTCAGGAAGATCCCATGGAAGAGAAAATGGCAGTCTACTCCAGTATTCTTTTTTTGTTTTAAATTTTTTATTGGAGGATAATTGCTTTCCAGTATTGTGCTGGTTTCTGCCATACAGCAACATGAAATCAGCCTTAGGTGTACATATGTCCCCTCCCTCTTGAAACTCCCTCCCACCTCCCACCCCATCTCACCCCTCTAGGTTGTCACAGAGCCCCAATTTGGGCTCCCTGAGTCACACAGCAATTTCCCACTGGCTGTCTTCTTACCTGGGAAATCCCATCGACAGAGGAGCCTGGCAGGCTGCAGTCCATGGGGTCACAAAGAATCAAATGTGACTCAACCACACACACACACATTTTAAGAAAGACAGAGAACCTATTCCTATTGAGAAGCTTACAGGTAAGCAGTCCCACAAGCTCCTAATCCCCTGGACAATGACCCCACTGAATAGGTTTTAAAAATTTTTAATCCCCAAAGCACAGGCCTGGGGAACTGAGCTAACTCGCCAGGCTGACGTAGCCTGTGCAGGGTGGTGCTGGGATGCCAACCCTGCTTCACTGCCAACTCCCTCCCAACCACCCGTCTCAGAGGATGACCGGAGCGGGTGGTGCAGAGAGAAGGAAAGATTAATCCCAGGTGCCGCTTTGTTTTCTCAGTATTTGCTTTTCTCTTAAAGGTGGAAGCTAATCTGATTAATTGAGGGTTTCAATTAGCTACGTGCAGACAAGCTCTGGGTTTAATGTACTTCCTGCTCCAAATGGCTGTGTGATGAATCAGCCATAATCCACGTGGTTTAATATCTCTTACAGGAATGGGGACCACGGCCTCCCTTGTTAGGAGTGGAAGGCAAATACAAGAGGTCTTTGATTCTAGCGTTCTTAAAATCCTCACCGTCTGGTCCTACTCAGCACCAACAAAGCTCACATGAGGAAACATACAGGTGTGCCCTGCAGCTGGGCTGATATTAAGTGGCCAGCTCCAATGATGTCACTGACTCAAGGGCCCCTGGAGTCAAAGCCATGGTTTTTTCCAGTGGTTAGTCATGTAGGTGGCAGTCCATGAGGTCGCACAGAGTCGGACACCACTGAGCGACTTCACTTTAACTTTTCACTTTCGTGCATTGGAGAAGGAAATGGCAACCCACTCCAGTATTCTTGCCTGGAGAACCCCAGGGACGGGGAAGCCTGGTGGGCTGCTGTCTTTGGGATCGCACAGAGTCGAACACGACTGAAGTGACTTAGCAGCAGCAGCAGTCATGTACGGATGTGAGAGGTGAAAGTCGCTCAGTTGTGTCCCACTCTTCGCAACCCCATGGACTGTAGTCCATGGAACTCTCCAGGCCAGAATACTGGAGTGGGTAGCCTTTCTCTTCTCCAGGGGATCTTCCCAACCAGGAAGAGAACTCAGGTCTCCCGCATTATGGGCAGATTCTTTACCAGCTGAGCCACAGGGAAGCCCAACGAATGTGAGTGTTGAACCATAAAGAAGACTGACGAAGAATTGATGCTTTTGAACTGTAGTTCTGGTTAAGACTCTTCCCTGGTGGCTCAGATGGTAAAGCATCTGCCTGCAATGTGGGAGACCTGGGTTCAATCCCTGAGTCAGAAAGATCCCCTGGAGAAGGAAATTGCAACCCACTCCAGTACTCTTGCCTGGAAAATTCCATGGACTGAGGAGCCTGGTAGGTTACAGTCCATGGGGTCGCAAAGAGTTGGACACAACTGAGCGACTTCACCTCACTTTCTGGTTAAGATGCTTGACAGTCCCTTGGACTGTGAGGAGACCAAACCAGTCCATCCTAAAGGAAATCAACCCTGAATATTCATGGGAAGGACTGATGTTGAAGCTGAAACTCCAGTACTTTGACCACCTGATGCGAAGAGCCGACTCATTTGAAAAGACCCTGATGCTGGGAAAGATTGAAGGCGGGAGGAGAAGGGGACAACAGAGGATGAGATGGTTGGATGGCATCACTGACTCAATGGAGATGAGTTTGAGCAAGCTCCAGGGGTTGGTGATGGACAGAGGAGTGACTGAGCAGCAACAAATGATTCTAAACCTCTCTCTCCCTTCCTTTATGTCCCCTCTCTCTATTCATCCCTCCCAACCACTCAGTCTCCTCCTTCCCTCCCTCCCCTCCTTTCCTTGCTTTATTCTCTCCTTCCCCTCTCTCTCACCTCCCTTCTCTTTCTCTTCTTTCTTTATATTAGGTAGGGGTTTGGGGAGAGGAATGTACAGACAGCAGAGGAGGCAGAAACCACAGCTTCTCAAACTCTGGTATGTACACAGCACAGATACATCACTTCAGAATCTTGTGAAAATACAGACTCCGAGTCCTGGGAGGAGGCTGACCCCGAGTTTGTCTGTTTCCAACAGGATCTCAGCGTGAGTGTGGGTGAACGTGAAGTCACTCAGTCGTGTCCGACTCTGTGACCCCGTGGGCTATAGCCCACCAGGCTCCTCTGTCCATGGAATTTTTCAGGCAAGAGTAATGGAGTAGGTTGCCATTTCCTTCTCCAGGGGATCTTCCCAACCCAGGGATCGAACCTGGGTCTCCCGCCTTGTAGGCAGACGCTTTACCATCTAAGCCACCATGGAAGCTCAGAAGCCTCTACTGAATGATGCTCTGGATAGCAAGGCATGAGGAGGTGTCAACATTTAACGTGCCCGTGCCCTGGCCAAGTCTCAAAGCTCTGATGAAGGCCCAGTGAGGGCTGCTGACTGGGGGTGATGAGGTCTGACAAGCGTGAAGCAGTTGGTGGCAGCTGAACAGCAGCCCCTGGGCTATCTCAGTCCAGCTGCTCTGAAATCTGTAGCTTCTTGTTTGGGCTCTTGGGATCTTCTGAGTTCAACAGGCTCTCCTCCCATCCTGGGGAGATGGACTGGTGGAAAAAGAGAGCCCCAGAAGTTGTGGCCTCTTGGAGGGGGTCACCTCTCTAGAGAGTGGGGGGTGTGCCCCTTTGAGGCTGGACACCAGGTCAGCCCCTCTGGGCTTCAGATTCCTCCCAACACTCCAGATGTGAGATGAGCATTTCACACAGTGTTGTGCAGTGGGAAAGGAACCTCAAATTTCTGTTGTCATTCAGTGGCTCAGTTGTGTCTGACTCTTTGTGACCCTGTGGGCTGCAGCACACCAGGCTTCCCTGTCCTTCACCGTCTCCCAGAGCTTGCTCAAACTCATGTCCACTGAGTTGATGATGCCATCCAACCATCTCATCCTCTGTCATCCCCTTCTCCTCCCACCTTCAATCTTTCTCAGCATTAGGGTCTTTTCCAATGAGTCGGCTTGTTCCATCAGGTGGCTGAAGGATTGAGCTTCAGCTTTAGCATCAGTCCTTCCAATGAATGTTAAGTGTTGATCTCCTTTAGGATGGACTGGTTTGATCTCCTTGCAGGCCAAGGGACTCTCAAGAGTCTTCTCCAGCACCAAAATTTGAAAGTATCATTTCTTGGGTGCTCAGCTTTCTTTTTGGTCCAACTTACATCTGTACATGACTACTGGAAAAACCATCCCTTTGACTCTACAGACCTTTTCTGTGACTATACAAAGTGGTATCTCTGCTTTTTTTTAATACATTGTCCAGGTTTTTCACAGTTTTCTTTCCAGGGATGGCTGATTGATCTCTTAACACATCACCCAGGTGATTCTGAACTGCACTCAAGTTTGAGAACCAGCATCACCAAGGTCACCCCTGGCTCTGAAATTTTCTCTTTTCCCAATCAGTCAAGCTCTCCTCCCTACAGTGTCTCCACTGGCTCACAGGAGAGGCTTTTGTACGGAAGGCTGAGATTCCTCCCGTCTCTTGCCTTTACTTTGGAGGAACCCATGGCTGGATACATTACATCTTGGTGGCCCTCCTGCCGAGTGCAGAGCCAGGACTAAGCCCAGGGGTGTGCATCCCTGGTCTAAAGCCCTCCCCCGCCACCCCCTGCAATCCTTACTCAGAGCCACCTCTTCTTTCCCTCTGCCCATGATGCTCCCCTTGGGTCCTCACTGCTTCTCTCTAGGACTCCTGCTGTGGCCTGTCTCTCATCCCTGCATTTCTCATCTACCTCTTTAGTCCTTTACACTGACAGCAGACTACACTTTCTCCCCAGATCCTTAATTTTTTTTTCCTGCTCCTACTCACACATTTTCTGTGGTTCCCAGCTGCTACACACACACAAAAAAAAAAAAAAAAAAAAAAATCCAAACTCCAGCCTACTGTGTTTTGTCATCTGCTCATTTGTTGCCACTTCATCCAGCATCTTCAGGTGCCGGTGAAGAAGGTCACCTACCTTATCAGAAACAAGGAATGTTGAAGCCATCAAGCCATCAGCCGATAAAACCACCCCCAGCTGTGCACCCTGCGGGGATTCAGGAGGGCGAAGAAAGGATCCTGGCACCAGAGAGTTAGGATGTACGTCCGAGGAATCACTGCAGTGGGCCCAGACTCTGGCCCCTTCCCATACATAGAAGAGCACTAAATTCTCCACCTTGAGATGATGTCTGGATTTCTTTAATTAACAGCAATATTTCGGTGTTTCGATGACCTGGTTTTTGTTGTAAAAACTCCTGTATATCCTGGCTTCTCCCAGATGTCTTCAGAAGCAGTCCATCAGAGCGACCTGAGAGGCCGTCTCCTGGGCTTAAGTCCTTAGCAAGTTGGCCAAATTAAACATTCTCAAGTTTTAGGTTGTAATTTTTTTTTTTTCAGTCCACACTGGCAACTGGCATTTTGATCACTCAGTTTTTCTCATTTCTTCCTTCCTTAGTTTGCTCAAACTTGGAAAATCATCTACCTACAGCCTCTTAAAAGCCCTTTCTTGCTCCCTGCCAAAATCCTTCCCATCCTTTTAGGCAGGCTGACAGCGACACTCTCCCTTTCTGGGGATGTCTCTGAGAAGTAACCATGCCCTCCCCTGGCTTCCCATGGTGTTAGGATGTTGCTGTATCCCTGGAAAGTTCTTTGTATTCAAGGTGGGGTCAGGATTCTGCAGGTACAGACCACGTGTTGATAGGCTGAGGGAATGCATGAATTCTTGAACAAATGACCACGTATAAATGACTGAACTGGCATGTGAGTGCCATGATCTAGAAATTTAGGACCTTTCACTGATTACTGAAGATAGGTAGAATTTTTGAATCTTTAATTCCAAATGTAAGGTCAAGTGTAACACTACTCTAGTTTATCTTTCCCTAAATAGTGGGTAATAGACACATAACACCATAACGGGTAAACACAAAGATACATCAAAGAGAAAGAACTAATTCTGATGGTCAAGCAACCAAAATCATCTGCTTTCTAGAATTATTATTATTTATCGGGTTAATGCAGAGCAATGGAAGCTGTTCAAATGTAAGCAGATAATGGTAGGGGATTCCTGAAGAAAGAGAACCAGGCGTGGCTTTCTTGACATAAGAGAAGCCATTTTTGGCTTAACCTATTTTATCTCAGCCTGGCCACAGTGCTTGCCCTTGAACAGGTCTCAGAAGTTAGTGGTCTTAAGGGAACAAAGTAAGCAGGAAGAGAGAAAAGGCAGGCAAATAGCAGTACAATGAAAAAGCCAAGTCCTGGTTCCTCCTCAAGGTATATGCATGATAGTATGTCTTTGAGAGTCTTTCTGGGTGGCTCAGTGATAAAGAATCCAATGCAGGAGACACAGGAGATGTGGGTTCAGTCTCTGGGTCTGGAAGATCCCCTGGAGGAGGGCATGGCAACCCACTCCAGTGTTCTTGCCTGGGAAATCCCAAGGACAGAGGAGCCACATGGGCTACAGTCCATGGGGTCACAAAGAGTTGGACACAACTTAGCGACTCAACCACAACATGTCTTTGAGTTCTGCAGGAACTAAGGCTCCCACCTGGGTGGAGGATGGTAGAATGTTTACCCTCCTGGCATCAATCAACTATAGCTTGGACTCTGTCAACTTTTGCCCCAATTCAACTTGCATTCTCCTCTGCTCAAACCCTTCATGAATAGGCATGCACCCTGAGCTTAAAATATCCCCAGTTGTGATGCTGGGGCACACACTGCTTTGGGAAAGATCCTTAGTATTCTCTTTAATTGCTGCAAATAATACTAAGTCCTTCCTTCTTCTCATCTCTGGCTTGGTTATGTCTGTTGGCTTGACACCCACCAAGAGGTTAACCCAGCTTTTGGGTAACATTCATGTATTTATACTGTGGGCTGTAATTGCCTAAAACTATCTCCAAGGTCAAGTCAAACAGTTTAGATTTTGGTTAATGTGTCATAAACTGACATTAAAAGGACATGAAAATGGGTCCTTTGAGGTTCCTGAAGGGGAGACGTCAGAGACCCAAGCTGCGCCTTCTCTGGGGAGTGTGGACCACAGATCACATGAAGTAGATTTTCTTATTCCGTTTCACAGTCTAGCCAGGCTCCAGAAATCAGAAGCTTCTTGCCCTCCACTTAAATAAGTAAACACATGTTCTGGCTACAGAATTTTCTGGGTAACTGACACAGACGATGCTTTCCTGGGCCCCACCTCCATCAGTGGCCCATCCCGCTCACGTCCCCAGGTGATTTTCACCCACTGTCTCGTGTCGCTTCCTATAGCTACAACCAGCGGCATGCAGGGCCGTGGAGAGAGTCATTATTTCCATAACTGTCCACGAGCAATTTTCGTACTTAAACCACATCTCTCCGACCCTCCTCTCAGAAAACAACCCAAACCGAGGGTGTGTTTTCTTAACAAACCTCAGTCGAATATCTTGGCTGGTTTGCCATTTTCTTTTAGTAGATTCCAGGAAACAAGGACGCAGGGGTGCCTTCTGAAGCCCCAGCTTTTGAGATTCCAGACATGACCCTCCCATCCTGGGAAAGGGGACCCAGGGGTCAGGTGTACTTTTTCTTTCTGCTTCTCCTTCCCCTCATCTTCCTCTCCTTTCTTCCTTTTCCTCTTCGTCTTCTGTTTTCTCTTCTTAGTACACGCGAAAGTATGAGTTTAGTCTTTTTTGCTTGTTTTTCTTTTCTCTTAAGAAAACTATTGTCTCTTATTAAAAAAAATAAAACTGTGCCCACAAGAGTTTTTCCTCTCTCTTAGCATCGATGGCAGTAATTGCTGGGAAACTTAGCTACTTATTTCTAACACAAACAGTGACAGAATCTCAAGGCATCTTAGCCAAGACACCGCATGCCTTCTCTGTGGGTTGCTGGTGCCATGGGCTGCAAAGAAGGCAAGATCTGTCTGTAGAAGCCACCCTTTCCAGAAGAAATCCTGTCTCCAAATCAGGCATGACTGTGCCCCACAAGTGTTCATACACAGAGACCTCTCCCCCTCAGGATCTGCAGTACCTGGGAACCCTATTTCCTCCAAACATCAGACTGTGAATTCAAGGTCTAAAGGGCTTTTGCTGTTCAGTCACTAAGCCATGTCTGACTCTTCACAACCCCATGGACTGCAGCACTCCAGGCCTCTCTGTCCATCACCATCTCCCGGAGCTTGCTCAAACTCTTGTCCATTGAGTCGGTGATATCATCCAACCATTTCATCCTCTGTCGTCCCCTTCTCCTCCCACCTTCAATCTTTCCCAGCATCAGGGTCTTCTCCAATGAATCAGCTCTTTGCATGAAGTGGCCAAACTATTGGAACTTAGCTGCACCATTTCCTGTCCTACCCTTGGGGTGAGGGCTGGTCCATGTCCTGAGTGGCTATAGAGTGTGTAGCTCAGTTGCCTGTTTTGCAATCACCCCACGAGAGGCCGCGGCATGTGGGACCCACCACCTTCTGAGTCAGGTGGTATTTTGGGAGGCCTCAGTGAAGAAAGCTCCTAAGTGGAGGCAAGCCATCACTTCTGCCTGTATCTCAAGAAGAGGCTCGTCAAGGGTCACAGAGAGTGCAGACATTTTATTTTCTTTGAAACCAATCATGAGAAAAAGAGAAGGATTTATTACAAAGAGGATTGCTCCATCCATCACTCATGTGTAAAAACCCTACCTTTAGGTTTCCAAGTCTTCAGATAAGCTCCTTTTCCTGTCCCCTCCCTCCTGCTCTCACTAAGCAAACTTCATAGGTGGGGCTTCCTTCTCGTGCCAGGAAACAAATGGCAAACATTGCTGCAGCTGAACAGGAACAAAGCGTTTTTGAGATGCATGAGAAGACGTTTCGGCACTGCCCTCATAATTCTCAACCACGCTCCATGCAAGACAGGCCTCAGGATGAAAAGAGTAAGGATGGGAGTAACCGGTGGGGGAGGGGGGGAGTGGGATTCCTACAGTTCCAGGATTCAAGCTCTGTTGCATGAAAATCCTCTGTGACTGCCTCCAGAGATCATAATTGTTACCACTACTTGGCTGCTGCATGTCAGCTTCCGGTCGTTCTATTTTGTTGTTCAGTCACTCAGTGGTGTCTGACTCTCTGCGACCCCATGGACTTCAGCACACCAGGCCTCCCTGTCCATCACCAACTCCCAGAGTTTACTCAAACTCATGTCCATTGAGTCAGTGATGCCATCCAACCATCTCATCCTCTGTCCTCCCCTTCTCCCCCTGCCCTCAATCTTTCCCAGCATCGGAGTCTTTTCAAATAAGTCAGCTCTTCCCATCAGGTGGCCAAAGTATTGGAGTTTCAGCTCCAGCATCAGTCCTTCCAATGAACAACCAGGACTGATTTCCTTTAGGATTGACTGGTTTAATCCTAAAGGATTGCCATCCAAGGGACTCTCAAGGTCTTCTTCAGCACCCAGTTCAAAGGCATTGATTCTCTCTATATATGTCTTACATATATTTTCTCATTGCATTCCCCCAGTAACCGTATCTTACAGATAGAAAACCTGAACTTTAGAGAGATTAATGAATTTTGCGAAGACATGATCTAAGCTCACGAATGATGGAACCTAGAATATATGTTGAAGCCCTAAGTCCCGGGAGTGACTGTCTGCAGATGTATGGCCTTTGGGGAGGTGATTAAGGTTGAATGAGACCTAAAGGAAAAGCCCTAACCTGATAGGACTTGTGTCCTTATAAAAAGAGGAAAAGACTGTAGAGATTTTCTTCTTTCCATGATGCACACAGAGAAAAGTCCACATGAGGACACATTGAGAAGACAGCCATCTATGAGCCAGAAAGAGAAGCCTCACCAGAAACTGACCACGAAGTCACCCTGGTCTTGGGCTGTTAGCTTCCAACACTGTCAGAAAGCAAATATTTATTGTTTAAGCCACCTGGTCTTTCGTATTTTGCCATGGCTGGCTGAGGGCTTCCCAGGTGGCACAGTGGTAAAGCATCCACCCGCCAGTGTAGGAGACTCTGGTTCATTCCCTGAGTAGGGAAGATCCTCTGGAGTAGAAAATGGCATCCCACTCGAGTTTTCTTGCCTGGAAAATCCCATGGACAGAGGAGCCTGGTGAGTTGCAGTTCAGTCAGTTAGTCAGTGAGTCAGTTGTCGCTCAGCTATGTCCTGATCTTTTCGACCCCATGGACTGCAGCACGCCAGGCTTCCCTGTCCATCACCAACTCCCAGAGCTTGTTCAAACCCATGTCCATCAAGTTAGTAATGCCATCCAACCATCTCATCCTCTCTCATCCCCTTCTCCTCCCACCTTCAATCTTTCCCAGCATCAGGGTCTTTACCAATGAGTCAGCTCTTTGCATCAGGTGGCCAAAGTAGTGGAGTTTCAGCTTCAGCATTAGTTCTTTCAATGAATATTCAGGACCGATTTCCTTTAGAATGGACTGGTTTGATCTTGTGGTTCATGGGACTCTCCAGAGTCTTCTCCAGCATCAATTCTTCCGCACTCAGGTTGAATAGAGGTTTGTGAAACTGTATAGGAGGCAGTGATCGAGACCATCCCCAAGAAAAAGAAATGCAAAAAGGCAAAATGGTTGTCTGAGGAGGCTTTACAAATAGCTGAGAAAAGAAGAGAAGTGAAAGGCAAAGGAGGAAAGGAGAGATATACCCATTTGAATGCAGTTTCAAAGAATAGCAAGGAGAGTTGCAGTTCATGGGTTGCAAAGAGTCAGACATGACTGAGTGACTGAGATACACACATGCATGGCTAGCTAAAAAAACTGTTATTAC